>NW_028125707.1:0-306298 GCF_965194825.1 Balaenoptera physalus | reverse complement strand
TTTCTGTGGAAATATGTTCATTGGTAGCAATCTTAGGATAACATGTATAAATGATGTCATAGGATATTTGTCATACCCTTTTGACTTACTTAACCTTATATGATTATTTCTAGGCTCAACTGTAGTCCTGAAAACGGCATTGTTCATTTTTTTCCCGAGGCTACTATTCCATTTGGTACGTATCCCACTTCGTCTTTGTCCATTCATCTGTTTATGGACCTTTTTTTTTGCTTCCATGTCTTGGCTATTTCAATATTGTTGCAATGCACATTTGCCTGCCTCTCTCTTTCCGAATCTGGTGGTCTTAGGTTATAGGCCCAAAAGGTGCCCTGCCGCACCATATGGTAACTCAATTTTTACCTTTTCAAGCAGCTCGATTCAGTTTGCGTTACTGCTGTTAGCAATTTACATCCCACCAGCAGCTAGAAGGTACACATTCCTCTAAAACCCCTTCAGCATTTATAGTTTGTAGACTTTTTGATGATGGTCATGACTGGTGTTACCTGAAACCTTTTTGAATTTGAATTTGCATGTGGCTAATAATTCCTTATACTGA
Organism: Balaenoptera physalus; assembly: GCF_965194825.1. Classification (NCBI taxonomy): domain Eukaryota; kingdom Metazoa; phylum Chordata; class Mammalia; order Artiodactyla; family Balaenopteridae; genus Balaenoptera; species Balaenoptera physalus. Next base: position 305,742 of record NW_028125707.1, on the reverse strand, counting down.
GCTTTAGGCATGTCATTTTTTTCTTTTCCTTTTGTTTTAAAGAGTGAGTACAACTTCCCTCCTCTTATTGACTTCTTGAAAAGTTTCTCATGTGTTGAATTTTTTTGCCTATTCCCTACCCCAGGGCATTTTTTGAAGGCAGGTGTCATTTAGAGCCCTTCAGTCCTTGTGACTATTAAGCAACCTTTGGCACTGGGTTTAAAGCTGCTGTTGTGGGAAACAGCCACAAGGCGGCAGCATTATTACATTCTGAACTCTTCTTACTAGGGCAACAGAGTCTTCCTGGAGGTAGTTTTTCAAGGTTGTAAATTAGAGTGGAATGTGCTGGGACAAGCCCCCAGAAGTTTATGTCTCCTAACTTATGTTTGCTTTTTAAATTTAATTTCTATTTCTTATCGGAGTAAATTTGATTAGAGTGTTTTGATTGGCTGTACAGAATCTGCTCAATGATTCATACATATATCTGTTCATCTTCGGAACCTGTTATCATGTATGTGATTACAGAATGTATATTTTAAAGGTTTGGTGATTATATATTTTATATAGTTCATATGTTATATGTTTATATACATTTAACATACATTAGTATATGTATGTTAACCCCATAGTCCTAATTTACCCATCCTCCCACCTTTCATTTTGGCTAACCATTAGTTTATTGGATAAGTCTGTGAGTGTCTTTTTTTGTGGAAATATGTTCATTGGTAGCAATCTTAGGATAACATGTATAAATGATATCATAGGATATTTGTCATACCCTTTTGACTAACTTACCCTTATATGATTATTTCTAGGCTCAACTGTAGTCATGAAAACGGCATTGTTCATTTTTTTCCCGAGGCTACTATTCCATTTGGTACGTATACCACTTCGTCTTTGTCCATTCATTTTTTTATGGAGCTTTTTTTTGCTTCTATGTCTTGGCTATTTCAATATTGTTGCAGTGCATATTTGCCTGCATCTGTCTTTCCGATTTTGGTGGTCTTATATTATAGGCCCAAAAGGTGCCCTGCCGCATCACACGGTAACTCAATTTTTACCTTTTCAAGTAGCTGCATTCAGTTTTCGTTAGTGCTCTTACCAGTTTACATCCCACCGGAACCTAGAAGGTACACAGTTCTCTAAAACCCGTTCAGCATTTATAGTTTGTAGATTTTTTGCTGATGGTCATGACTGGTGTGAGCTGAAACCTTATTGAATTTGAATTTGTATGTGCCTAATAATTTCCTTTACTGAGCTTTAGGCATGCCCTTTTTTTTCTTTTCCTTTCTTTTTTAGAGAGTGAGTACAACCTCCCTCCTCTTATTGACTTCTTGAAAAATTTCTCATGTGTTGAATTTTCTTGCCTATTCCCTACCCCAGGGCATTTTTTGAGGGCCTGTGTCATTTACAGCCCTGCAGTCCTTGTGAGTCTATAAGCAACCATTGGCACTGGGTTTAAAGCTGCTGTTGTGGGAAATAGCCACAAGGCAGCAGCATTATTACGTTCTCAACACTTGTTACTAGGGCAGCAGAGTCTTCCTGGAGGTAGTGTTCCGAGGTTGTAAACTAGAGTGGAATGTGCTGGGACAAGCCCCCAGAAGTTTATATCTCCTTACTTATGTTTGTTTTTTAAATTTATTTTCTACTTCTTATCGGAGTAAATTTGATTAGAGTGTTTTGATTGTCTGGCTGTACAGAATCTGCTCAATGATTCATACATATGTCTGTTCATCTTCGGAACCTGTTACCATGTATGTGATTACAGAATGTATATTTTGAAGGGATTGGTGATTATATAATTCATATCATTTATATGTTATATGTTTATGTACATTTAACTTACATTAGTATATGTATATTAACCCCATAGTCCTAATTTACCCATCCCCCCACCTTTCCTTTTGGCTAACCATTAGTTTACTTGATAAGTCTGTGAGTGTCTTTTTCTGTGGAAATATGTTCTTTGGTAGCAATCTTAGGATAACATGTATAAATGATATCATAGGACATTTGTCATACCCTTTTGACTTACTTATCGTTATATGATTATTTCTAGGCTCAACTGTAGTCCTGAAAACGGCATTGTTCATTTTTTTCCCGAGGCTACTATTCCATTCTGTCCATATACCACTTCTTCTTTTTCCCGTCATCTGTTTATGGACCTTTTTTTGCTTCCATGTCTTGGCTCTTTCAATATTGCTGCAGTGCACATTTGCCTGCCTCTGTCTTTCCGATTCTGGTGGTCTTAGGTTATAGGCCCAAAAGGTGCCCTGCCGCATCATATGGTAGCTCAATTTTTACCTTTTCAAGCACAGCTCCATTCAGTTTGCGTTAGTGCTGTTGCCACTTTACATCCCACCAGCAGCCAGAAGGTACACAGTTCTCTAAAACCCCCTCAGCATTTATCGTTTGTAGACTTTTTGCTGATGGTTATGACTGGTGTGAACTGAAACCTTTTTGAATTTGAATTTGCTTGTGGCTTATAATTCCTTATACTGAGCTTTAGGCATGTCCTTTTTTTTCTTTTCCTTTTTTTTTAAAGAGTGAGTACAACTTCCCTCCTCTTATTGACTTCTTGAAAAATTTCTCATATGTTGAATTTTCTTGCCTATTGCCTACGCCAGGGCATGTTTTGATGGCCTGTGTCATTTAGAGCCCTGCAGTCCTTGTGACTATATAAGCAACCTTTGGCACTGGGTTTAAAGCTGCTGTTGTGGGAAACAGCCACAAGGCGGCAGCATTATTACGTTCTCAACTCTTGTTACTAGGGCAACTGAGTCTTCCTGGAGGCAGTTTTCCAAGGTTGTAAATTAGAGTGGAATGTGCTGGGACAAGCCCCAGAAGTTTATGTCTCCTTACTTATGTTTGTTTTTTAAACTTAATTTATACTTCTTGTCGGAGTAAATTTGATTAGAGTGTTTTGATTGTCTGGCTGTACAGAATCTGCTCAATGATTCATACATATGTCTGTTCATCTTCGGATCCTGTTACCATGTATGTGATCACAAAATATATATTTTCAAGGTATTGGTGATTATATAATTCATATAGTTTATCTGTTATATGTTTATATACATTTAACATACATTAGTATATGTATGTTAACCCCATAGTCCTAATTTACCCATCCTCCCACCTTTCATTTTGGCTAACCATTAGTTTCTTTGGTAAGTCTGTGAGTGTGTTTTTCTGTGGAAATATGTTCATTGGTAGCAATCTTAGGATAACATGTATAAATGATATCATAGGATGTTTGTCATACCCTTTTCACTTACTTAACCTTATATGATTATTTCTAGGCTCAACTGTAGTCCTGAAAACGGCATTGTTCATTTTTTTCGCGAGGCTACTATTACATTTGGTACGTATACCACTTCGTCTTTGTCCATTCATCTGTTTATGGACCTATTTTCTGCTTCCATGTCTTGGCTATTTCAATATTGCTGCAGTGCACATTGGCCTGCCTGTGTTTTTCAGATTCTGGTGGTCTTAGGTTATAGGCCCAAAAGGTGCCATGCCGCATCATATGGTAGCTCAATTTTTACCTTTTCAAGCATCTCCATTCAGTTTGCATTAGTGTTGTTACCACGTTACATCCCAGCAGCAGCTTGAAGGTACACAGTTCTCTAAAACCCCTTCAGCATTTATCGTTTGTAGACTTTTTGCTGATGGTCATGACTGGTGTGAGCTGAAACCTTTTTGAATTTGAATTTGCATGTGGCTAATAATTCCTTATACTGAGCTTTAGGCATGTCCTTTTTTTGTTTTCCTTTTTTTTAAAGAGTGAGTACAACTTCCCTCCTCTTATTGACTTCTTGAAAAATTTCTCATGTGTTGAATTTTCTTGCCTATTCCCTACCCCAGGGCATTTCTTGAGGGCCTGTGTCATTTACAGCCCTGCAGTCCTTGTGACTATGTAGGCAACCATTGGCACTGGGTTTAAAGCTGCTGCTGTGGGAAACAGCCACATGGCGGCAGCATTATTACGTCCTCAACTCTTGTTAATGGGGCAAAAGACTCTTCCTGGAGGTAGTGTTCCAAGGTTGGAAATTAGAGTGGAATGTGCTGGGACAAGCCCCCAGAAGTTTATCTCTCCTTACTTATGTTTGTTTTTTAAATTTAATTTCTATTTCTTATCGGAGTAAATCTGATTAGAGTGTTTTGATTTTCTGGCTGTACAGAATCTGCTCATTGATTCATATTTATGTTTCTTCATCTTCGGATCCTGTTACCATGTATGTGATTACAGAATATATATTTTAAAGGTATTCGTGATTATATAATTCATATACTTTATATGTTATATGTTTATATACATTTAACATACATTAGTATATGTATGTTAACCCCATAGTCCTAATTTACCCATCCTCCCACCTTTCATTTTGGCTAACCATTAGTTTATTTGATAAGTCTGTGAGTGTCTTTTTCTGTGGAAATATGTTCATTGGTAGCAATTTTACGATAACATATATAAATGATATCATAGGATATTTGTCATACCCTTTTCACTTACTTAACGTTATATGATTATTTCTAGGCTCAACTGTAGTCCTGAAAACGGCATTGTTCATTTTTTTCACGAGCCTACTATTCCATTCTGTCCATATACCACTTCGTCTTTGTCCATACATCTGTTTATGGACCTTTTTTTTTCCTTCCATGTCTTGACTATTTCAATGTTGCTGCAGTGCACATTTACCTGCCTCTGTCTTTCCGATTCTGGTGGTCTTAGGTTATAGGCCCAAAAGGTGCCCTGCCGCATCATATGGTAGCTCAATTTTTACCTTTTCAAGCAGCTCCATTCAGTTTGCGTTAGTGCTGTTGCCACTTTACATCCCACCAGCAACTAGAAGGTACACAGTTCTCTAAAACCCCTTCAGCATTTATAGTTTGTAGACTTTTTGCTGATGGGCATGACTGGTGTGAGCTGAAACCTTTTTGAATTTGAATTTGCATGTGGCTAATAATTCCTTATACTGAGCTTTAGGCATGTCCTTTTTTTGTTTTCCTTTTTTTTAAAGAGTGAGTACAACTTCCCTCCTCTTATTGACTTCTTGAAAAATTTCTCATGTGTTGAATTTTCTTGCCTATTCCCTACCCCAGGGCATGTTTTGTGGGCCTGTGTCATTTACAGCCCTGCTGTCCTTGTGACTATATAACCAACCATTGGCACTGGGTTTAAAGCTGCTGTTGTGGGAAAGAGCCACAAGACGGCAACATTATTACATTCTCAACTCTTGTTATTAGGGCAACAGAGTCTTCCTGGAGGTAGTGTTCCCAGGTTGTAAATTAGAGAGGAATGTCCTGGGACAAGCCCCCAGAAGTTTATGTCTCCTTACTTATGTTTGTTTTTTAAATTTAATTTCTATTTCTTATCGGAGTAAATTTGATTAGAGTGTTTTGATTGTCTGGCTGTACAGAATCTGCTCAATGATTCATACATACGTCTGTTCATCTTCGGATACTGTTACCATGTATGTGATCACAAAATGTATATTTTGAAGGTATTGGTGATGATATAATTCATGTAATTTATATGTTATATGTTTCTATACATTTAACATACATTAGTATATGTTTGTTAACCCCATAGTCCTAATTTACCCATCCTCCCACCTTTCATTTTGGCTAACCATTAGTTTATTTGATAAGTCTGTGAGTGTCTTTTTCTGTGGAAATATGTTCATTGGTAGCAATCTTAGGATAACATGTATAAATGATATCATAGGCTGTTTGTCATACCCTTTTCACTTACTTAACCTTATATGATTATTTCAAGGCTCAGCTGTAGTCCAGAAAACGGCATTGTTCATTTTTTTCCCGAGCTTACTATTCCATTCTGTCCATATACCACTGCTTCTTTTTCCATTCATATGTTTATGGACCTTTTTTTTTGCTTTCATGTCTTGGCTATTTCAATATTACTGCAGTGCACATTTGCCTGCCTCTGTCTTTCCGATCCTGGTGGTCTTCGTTTATAGGCTCAAAGGTGCCCTGCCGCATCATATGGTAGCTCAATTTTTACCTTGTAAAGCAGCTCCATTCAGTTCTTGTTAGTGCTTTTACCACTTTACATCCCACCAGCAGCTAGTAGGTATGAGTTGTCTAAAACCCATTCAGCATTTATAGTTTGTAGACTTTTTGCTAATGGCCATTTGACTGGTGTGAGCTGAAACCTTTTTGGAGGTTGGAAACGCATGTGGCTAATAATTCCTTATACTGAGCTTTAACCATATCCTTTTTCTTCGTTTCCTTTTTTTGTTAAAGAGTAGGTACAACTTCCCTCCTCTCTTGACTTCTTGAAAAATTTCTCATGTGTTGAATTTTCCTGCCTATTCCCTACCCCAGGGCATTTTTTGAAGGCAGGTGTCATTTAGAGCCCTGCATTCCTTGGGACTATTAAGCAACCATTAGCAGTGGGTTTAAAGCTGCTCTTGTGCGAAACAGCCACAAGGCGGCAGCATTATTACGTTCTCAACTCTTGTTACTTGGGCAAAAGACTCTTCCTGGAGGTAGGGTTCCGAGGTTGTAAATTAGAGTGGAATGTGCAGGGACAAGCCCCCAGAAGTTTATGTCTCCTTACTTATGTTTGTTTTTTAAATTTAGTTTCTATTTCTTATCGGAGTAAATTTGATTAGAGTGTGTTGATTGTCTGGCTGTACAGAATCTGCTCAATGATTCATACTTATGTCTGTTCACCTTTGGACCCTGTTACCATGTATGTGATTACAGAATGTATATTTTGAAGGGATTGGTGATTATATAATTCATATCATTTATATGTTATATGTTTATGTACATTTAACTTACATTAGTATATTCATGTTAACCCCATAGTCCTAATTTACCCATCCCCCCACCTTTCATTTTGGCTAACCATTAGTTTATTTGATAAGTCTGTGAGTGTCTTTTTCTGTGGAAATATGTTCATTGGTAGCAATCTTAGGATAACATGTATAAATGATATCATAGGACATTTGTCATACCCTTTTGACTTACTTATCGTTATATGATTATTTCTAGGCTCAACTGTAGTCCTGAAAACGGCATTGTTCATTTTTTTCCCGAGGCTACTATTCCATTCTGTCCATATACCACTTCTTCTTTTTCCCGTCATCTGTTTATGGACCTTTTTTTGCTTCCATGTCTTGGCTCTTTCAATATTGCTGCAGTGCACATTTGCCTGCCTCTGTCTTTCCGATTCTGGTGGTCTTAGGTTATAGGCCCAAAAGGTGCCCTGCCGCATCATATGGTAGCTCAATTTTTACCTTTTCAAGCACAGCTCCATTCAGTTTGCGTTAGTGCTGTTGCCACTTTACATCCCACCAGCAGCCAGAAGGTACACAGTTCTCTAAAACCCCCTCAGCATTTATCGTTTGTAGACTTTTTGCTGATGGTTATGACTGGTGTGAACTGAAACCTTTTTGAATTTGAATTTGCTTGTGGCTTATAATTCCTTATACTGAGCTTTAGGCATGTCCTTTTTTTTCTTTTCCTTTTTTTTTAAAGAGTGAGTACAACTTCCCTCCTCTTATTGACTTCTTGAAAAATTTCTCATATGTTGAATTTTCTTGCCTATTGCCTACGCCAGGGCATGTTTTGAGGGCCTGTGTCATTTAGAGCCCTGCAGTCCTTGTGACTATATAAGCAACCATTGGCACTGGGTTTAAAGCTGCTGTTGTGGGAAACAGCCACAAGGCGGCAGCATTATTACGTTCTCAACTCTTGTTACTAGGGCAACTGAGTCTTCCTGGAGGCAGTTTTCCAAGGTTGTAAATTAGAGTGGAATGTGCTGGGACAAGCCCCAGAAGTTTATGTCTCCTTACTTATGTTTGTTTTTTAAACTTAATTTATACTTCTTGTCGGAGTAAATTTGATTAGAGTGTTTTGATTGTCTGGCTGTACAGAATCTGCTCAATGATTCATACATATGTCTGTTCATCTTCGGATCCTGTTACCATGTATGTGATCACAAAATATATATTTTCAAGGTATTGGTGATTATATAATTCATATAGTTTATCTGTTATATGTTTATATACATTTAACATACATTAGTATATGTATGTTAACCCCATAGTCCTAATTTACCCATCCTCCCACCTTTCATTTTGGCTAACCATTAGTTTCTTTGGTAAGTCTGTGAGTGTGTTTTTCTGTGGAAATATGTTCATTGGTAGCAATCTTAGGATAACATGTATAAATGATATCATAGGATGTTTGTCATACCCTTTTCACTTACTTAACCTTATATGATTATTTCTAGGCTCAACTGTAGTCCTGAAAACGGCATTGTTCATTTTTTTCGCGAGGCTACTATTACATTTGGTACGTATACCACTTCGTCTTTGTCCATTCATCTGTTTATGGACCTATTTTCTGCTTCCATGTCTTGGCTATTTCAATATTGCTGCAGTGCACATTGGCCTGCCTGTGTTTTTCAGATTCTGGTGGTCTTAGGTTATAGGCCCAAAAGGTGCCATGCCGCATCATATGGTAGCTCAATTTTTACCTTTTCAAGCATCTCCATTCAGTTTGCATTAGTGTTGTTACCACGTTACATCCCAGCAGCAGCTTGAAGGTACACAGTTCTCTAAAACCCCTTCAGCATTTATCGTTTGTAGACTTTTTGCTGATGGTTATGACTGGTTTGAGCTGAAACCTTTTTGAATTTGAATTTGCATGTGGCTAATAATTCCTTATACTGAGCTTTAGGCATGTCCTTTTTTTGTTTTCCTTTTTTTTAAAGAGTGAGTACAACTTCCCTCCTCTTATTGACTTCTTGAAAAATTTCTCATGTGTTGAATTTTCTTGCCTATTCCCTACCCCAGGGCATTTCTTGAGGGCCTGTGTCATTTACAGCCCTGCAGTCCTTGTGACTATGTAGGCAACCATTGGCACTGGGTTTAAAGCTGCTGCTGTGGGAAACAGCCACATGGCGGCAGCATTATTACGTCCTCAACTCTTGTTAATGGGGCAAAAGACTCTTCCTGGAGGTAGTGTTCCAAGGTTGGAAATTAGAGTGGAATGTGCTGGGACAAGCCCCCAGAAGTTTATCTCTCCTTACTTATGTTTGTTTTTTAAATTTAATTTCTATTTCTTATCGGAGTAAATCTGATTAGAGTGTTTTGATTTTCTGGCTGTACAGAATCTGCTCATTGATTCATATTTATGTTTCTTCATCTTCGGATCCTGTTACCATGTATGTGATTACAGAATATATATTTTAAAGGTATTCGTGATTATATAATTCATATACTTTATATGTTATATGTTTATATACATTTAACATACATTAGTATATGTATGTTAACCCCATAGTCCTAATTTACCCATCCTCCCACCTTTCATTTTGGCTAACCATTAGTTTATTTGATAAGTCTGTGAGTGTCTTTTTCTGTGGAAATATGTTCATTGGTAGCAATTTTACGATAACATATATAAATGATATCATAGGATATTTGTCATACCCTTTTCACTTACTTAACGTTATATGATTATTTCTAGGCTCAACTGTAGTCCTGAAAACGGCATTGTTCATTTTTTTCACGAGCCTACTATTCCATTCTGTCCATATACCACTTCGTCTTTGTCCATACATCTGTTTATGGACCTTTTTTTTTCCTTCCATGTCTTGGCTATTTCAATGTTGCTGCAGTGCACATTTGCCTGCCTCTGTCTTTCCGATTCTGGTGGTCTTAGGTTATAGGCCCAAAAGGTGCCCTGCCGCATCATATGGTAGCTCAATTTTTACCTTTTCAAGCAGCTCCATTCAGTTTGCGTTAGTGCTGTTGCCACTTTACATCCCACCAGCAACTAGAAGGTACACAGTTCTCTAAAACCCCTTCAGCATTTATAGTTTGTAGACTTTTTGCTGATGGTCATGACTCTTGTGAGCTTAAACCTTTTTGAATTTGAATATGTATGTGGCTAATAATTCCTTATACTGAGCTTTAGGCATGTCCTTTTTTTTGTTTTCCTTTTTTTTAAAGAGTGAGTACAACTTCCCTCCTCTTATTGACTTCTTGAAAAATTTCTCATGTGTTGAATTTTCTTGCCTATTCCCTACCCCAGGGCATGTTTTGTGGGCCTGTGTCATTTACAGCCCTGCAGTCCTTGTGACTATATAACCAACCATTGGCACTGGGTTTAAAGCTGCTGTTGTGGGAAAGAGCCACAAGACGGCAGCATTATTACATTCTCAACTCTTGTTATTAGGGCAACAGAGTCTTCCTGGAGGTAGTGTTCCCAGGTTGTAAATTAGAGAGGAATGTCCTGGGACAAGCCCCCAGAAGTTTATGTCTCCTTACTTATGTTTGTTTTTTAAATTTAATTTCTATTTCTTATCGGAGTAAATTTGATTAGAGTGTTTTGATTGTCTGGCTGTACAGAATCTGCTCAATGATTCATACATACGTCTGTTCATCTTCGGATACTGTTACCATGTATGTGATCACAAAATGTATATTTTGAAGGTATTGGTGATGATATAATTCATGTAATTTATATGTTATATGTTTATATACATTTAACATACATTAGTATATGTATGTTAACCCCATAGTCCTAATTTACCCATCCTCCCACCTTTCATTTTGGCTAACCATTAGTTTATTTGATAAGTCTGTGAGTGTCTTTTTCTGTGGAAATATGTTCATTGGTAGCAATCTTAGGATAACATGTATAAATGATGTCATAGGATATTTGTCATACCCTTTTGACTTACTTAACCTTATATGATTATTTCTAGTCTCAACTGTAGTCGTGAAAACGGCATTGTTCCTTTTTTTCCCGAGGCTACTATTCCATTTGGTACGTACACCACTTCATCTTTGTCCATTCATCTGTTTATGGACCTTTTTTTTGCTTCCATGTCTTGGCTATTTCAATATTGTTGCAGTGCATATTTGCCTGCATCTGTCTTTCCGATTTTGGTGGTTTTATATTATAGGCCCAAAAGGTGCCCTGCCGCATCATATGTTAACTCAATTTTTACCTTTTCAAGCAGCTCCATTCAGTTTTCGTTAGTGCTCTTACCACTTTACATCCCACCGGCACCAAGAAGGTACACAGTTCTCTAAAACCCCTTCAGCATTTATAGTTTGTAGACTTTTTGCTGCTGGTCATGACTGGTGTGAGCTGAAACCTTATTGAATTTGAATTTGCATATGGCTAATAATTTCCTTTACTGAGCTTTAGGCATGCCCTTTTTTTCTTTTCCTTTTTTTTTAAAGAGTGAGTACAACCTCCCTCCTCTTATTGACTTCTTGAAAAATTTCTCATGTGTTGAATTTTCTTGCCTATTCCCTACCCCAGGGCATTTTTTGAGGGCCTGTGTCATTTACAGCCCTGCAGTCCTTGTGAGTCTATAAGCAACCATTGGCACTGGGTTTAAAGCTGCTGTTGTGGGAAATAGCCACAAGGCAGCAGCATTATTACGTTCTCAACACTTGTTACTAGGGCAGCAGAGTCTTCCTGGAGGTAGTGTTCCGAGGTTGTAAACTAGAGTGGAATGTGCTGGGACAAGCCCCCAGAAGTTTATATCTCCTTACTTATGTTTGTTTTTTAAATTTATTTTCTACTTCTTATCGGAGTAAATTTGATTAGAGTGTTTTGATTGTCTGGCTGTACAGAATCTGCTCAATGATTCATACATATGTCTGTTCATCTTCGGAACCTGTTACCATGTATGTGATTACAGAATGTATATTTTGAAGGGATTGGTGATTATATAATTCATATCATTTATATGTTATATGTTTATGTACATTTAACTTACATTAGTATATTCATGTTAACCCCATAGTCCTAATTTACCCATCCCCCCACCTTTCATTTTGGCTAACCATTAGTTTATTTGATAAGTCTGTGAGTGTCTTTTTCTGTGGAAATATGTTCATTGGTAGCAATCTTAGGATAACATGTATAAATGATATCATAGGACATTTGTCATACCCTTTTGACTTACTTATCGTTATATGATTATTTCTAGGCTCAACTGTAGTCCTGAAAACGGCATTGTTCATTTTTTTCCCGAGGCTACTATTCCATTCTGTCCATATACCACTTCTTCTTTTTCCCGTCATCTGTTTATGGACCTTTTTTTGCTTCCATGTCTTGGCTCTTTCAATATTGCTGCAGTGCACATTTGCCTGCCTCTGTCTTTCCGATTCTGGTGGTCTTAGGTTATAGGCCCAAAAGGTGCCCTGCCGCATCATATGGTAGCTCAATTTTTACCTTTTCAAGCACAGCTCCATTCAGTTTGCGTTAGTGCTGTTGCCACTTTACATCCCACCAGCAGCCAGAAGGTACACAGTTCTCTAAAACCCCCTCAGCATTTATCGTTTGTAGACTTTTTGCTGATGGTTATGACTGGTGTGAACTGAAACCTTTTTGAATTTGAATTTGCTTGTGGCTTATAATTCCTTATACTGAGCTTTAGGCATGTCCTTTTTTTTCTTTTCCTTTTTTTTTAAAGAGTGAGTACAACTTCCCTCCTCTTATTGACTTCTTGAAAAATTTCTCATATGTTGAATTTTCTTGCCTATTGCCTACGCCAGGGCATGTTTTGATGGCCTGTGTCATTTAGAGCCCTGCAGTCCTTGTGACTATATAAGCAACCTTTGGCACTGGGTTTAAAGCTGCTGTTGTGGGAAACAGCCACAAGGCGGCAGCATTATTACGTTCTCAACTCTTGTTACTAGGGCAACTGAGTCTTCCTGGAGGCAGTTTTCCAAGGTTGTAAATTAGAGTGGAATGTGCTGGGACAAGCCCCAGAAGTTTATGTCTCCTTACTTATGTTTGTTTTTTAAACTTAATTTATACTTCTTGTCGGAGTAAATTTGATTAGAGTGTTTTGATTGTCTGGCTGTACAGAATCTGCTCAATGATTCATACATATGTCTGTTCATCTTCGGATCCTGTTACCATGTATGTGATCACAAAATATATATTTTCAAGGTATTGGTGATTATATAATTCATATAGTTTATCTGTTATATGTTTATATACATTTAACATACATTAGTATATGTATGTTAACCCCATAGTCCTAATTTACCCATCCTCCCACCTTTCATTTTGGCTAACCATTAGTTTCTTTGGTAAGTCTGTGAGTGTGTTTTTCTGTGGAAATATGTTCATTGGTAGCAATCTTAGGATAACATGTATAAATGATATCATAGGATGTTTGTCATACCCTTTTCACTTACTTAACCTTATATGATTATTTCTAGGCTCAACTGTAGTCCTGAAAACGGCATTGTTCATTTTTTTCGCGAGGCTACTATTACATTTGGTACGTATACCACTTCGTCTTTGTCCATTCATCTGTTTATGGACCTATTTTCTGCTTCCATGTCTTGGCTATTTCAATATTGCTGCAGTGCACATTGGCCTGCCTGTGTTTTTCAGATTCTGGTGGTCTTAGGTTATAGGCCCAAAAGGTGCCATGCCGCATCATATGGTAGCTCAATTTTTACCTTTTCAAGCATCTCCATTCAGTTTGCATTAGTGTTGTTACCACGTTACATCCCAGCAGCAGCTTGAAGGTACACAGTTCTCTAAAACCCCTTCAGCATTTATCGTTTGTAGACTTTTTGCTGATGGTCATGACTGGTGTGAGCTGAAACCTTTTTGAATTTGAATTTGCATGTGGCTAATAATTCCTTATACTGAGCTTTAGGCATGTCCTTTTTTTGTTTTCCTTTTTTTTAAAGAGTGAGTACAACTTCCCTCCTCTTATTGACTTCTTGAAAAATTTCTCATGTGTTGAATTTTCTTGCCTATTCCCTACCCCAGGGCATTTCTTGAGGGCCTGTGTCATTTACAGCCCTGCAGTCCTTGTGACTATGTAGGCAACCATTGGCACTGGGTTTAAAGCTGCTGCTGTGGGAAACAGCCACATGGCGGCAGCATTATTACGTCCTCAACTCTTGTTAATGGGGCAAAAGACTCTTCCTGGAGGTAGTGTTCCAAGGTTGGAAATTAGAGTGGAATGTGCTGGGACAAGCCCCCAGAAGTTTATCTCTCCTTACTTATGTTTGTTTTTTAAATTTAATTTCTATTTCTTATCGGAGTAAATCTGATTAGAGTGTTTTGATTTTCTGGCTGTACAGAATCTGCTCATTGATTCATATTTATGTTTCTTCATCTTCGGATCCTGTTACCATGTATGTGATTACAGAATATATATTTTAAAGGTATTCGTGATTATATAATTCATATACTTTATATGTTACATGTTTATATACATTTAACATACATTAGTATATGTATGTTAACCCCATAGTCCTAATTTACCCATCCTCCCACCTTTCATTTTGGCTAACCATTAGTTTATTTGATAAGTCTGTGAGTGTCTTTTTCTGTGGAAATATGTTCATTGGTAGCAATTTTACGATAACATATATAAATGATATCATAGGATATTTGTCATACCCTTTTCACTTACTTAACGTTATATGATTATTTCTAGGCTCAACTGTAGTCCTGAAAACGGCATTGTTCATTTTTTTCACGAGCCTACTATTCCATTCTGTCCATATACCACTTCGTCTTTGTCCATACATCTGTTTATGGACCTTTTTTTTTCCTTCCATGTCTTGACTATTTCAATGTTGCTGCAGTGCACATTTACCTGCCTCTGTCTTTCCGATTCTGGTGGTCTTAGGTTATAGGCCCAAAAGGTGCCCTGCCGCATCATATGGTAGCTCAATTTTTACCTTTTCAAGCAGCTCCATTCAGTTTGCGTTAGTGCTGTTGCCACTTTACATCCCACCAGCAACTAGAAGGTACACAGTTCTCTAAAACCCCTTCAGCATTTATAGTTTGTAGACTTTTTGCTGATGGGCATGACTGGTGTGAGCTGAAACCTTTTTGAATTTGAATTTGCATGTGGCTAATAATTCCTTATACTGAGCTTTAGGCATGTCCTTTTTTTGTTTTCCTTTTTTTTAAAGAGTGAGTACAACTTCCCTCCTCTTATTGACTTCTTGAAAAATTTCTCATGTGTTGAATTTTCTTGCCTATTCCCTACCCCAGGGCATGTTTTGTGGGCCGGTGTCATTTACAGCCCTGCTGTCCTTGTGACTATATAACCAACCATTGGCACTGGGTTTAAAGCTGCTGTTGTGGGAAAGAGCCACAAGACGGCAGCATTATTACATTCTCAACTCTTGTTATTAGGGCAACAGAGTCTTCCTGGAGGTAGTGTTCCCAGGTTGTAAATTAGAGAGGAATGTCCTGGGACAAGCCCCCAGAAGTTTATGTCTCCTTACTTATGTTTGTTTTTTAAATTTAATTTCTATTTCTTATCGGAGTAAATTTGATTAGAGTGTTTTGATTGTCTGGCTGTACAGAATCTGCTCAATGATTCATACATACGTCTGTTCATCTTCGGATACTGTTACCATGTATGTGATCACAAAATGTATATTTTGAAGGTATTGGTGATGATATAATTCATGTAATTTATATGTTATATGTTTCTATACATTTAACATACATTAGTATATGTTTGTTAACCCCATAGTCCTAATTTACCCATCCTCCCACCTTTCATTTTGGCTAACCATTAGTTTATTTGATAAGTCTGTGAGTGTCTTTTTCTGTGGAAATATGTTCATTGGTAGCAATCTTAGGATAACATGTATAAATGATATCATAGGCTGTTTGTCATACCCTTTTCACTTACTTAACCTTATATGATTATTTCAAGGCTCAGCTGTAGTCCAGAAAACGGCATTGTTCATTTTTTTCCCGAGCTTACTATTCCATTCTGTCCATATACCACTGCTTCTTTTTCCATTCATATGTTTATGGACCTTTTTTTTTGCTTTCATGTCTTGGCTATTTCAATATTACTGCAGTGCACATTTGCCTGCCTCTGTCTTTCCGATCCTGGTGGTCTTCGTTTATAGGCTCAAAGGTGCCCTGCCGCATCATATGGTAGCTCAATTTTTACCTTGTAAAGCAGCTCCATTCAGTTCTTGTTAGTGCTTTTACCACTTTACATCCCACCAGCAGCTAGTAGGTATGAGTTGTCTAAAACCCATTCAGCATTTATAGTTTGTAGACTTTTTGCTAATGGCCATTTGACTGGTGTGAGCTGAAACCTTTTTGGAGGTTGGAAACGCATGTGGCTAATAATTCCTTATACTGAGCTTTAACCATATCCTTTTTCTTCGTTTCCTTTTTTTGTTAAAGAGTAGGTACAACTTCCCTCCTCTCTTGACTTCTTGAAAAATTTCTCATGTGTTGAATTTTCCTGCCTATTCCCTACCCCAGGGCATTTTTTGAAGGCAGGTGTCATTTAGAGCCCTGCATTCCTTGGGACTATTAAGCAACCATTAGCAGTGGGTTTAAAGCTGCTCTTGTGCGAAACAGCCACAAGGCGGCAGCATTATTACGTTCTCAACTCTTGTTACTTGGGCAAAAGACTCTTCCTGGAGGTAGGGTTCCGAGGTTGTAAATTAGAGTGGAATGTGCAGGGACAAGCCCCCAGAAGTTTATGTCTCCTTACTTATGTTTGTTTTTTAAATTTAGTTTCTATTTCTTATCGGAGTAAATTTGATTAGAGTGTGTTGATTGTCTGGCTGTACAGAATCTGCTCAATGATTCATACTTATGTCTGTTCACCTTTGGACCCTGTTACCATGTATGTGATTACAGAATGTATATTTTGAAGGGATTGGTGATTATATAATTCATATCATTTATATGTTATATGTTTATGTACATTTAACTTACATTAGTATATTCATGTTAACCCCATAGTCCTAATTTACCCATCCCCCCACCTTTCATTTTGGCTAACCATTAGTTTATTTGATAAGTCTGTGAGTGTCTTTTTCTGTGGAAATATGTTCATTGGTAGCAATCTTAGGATAACATGTATAAATGATATCATAGGACATTTGTCATACCCTTTTGACTTACTTATCGTTATATGATTATTTCTAGGCTCAACTGTAGTCCTGAAAACGGCATTGTTCATTTTTTTCCCGAGGCTACTATTCCATTCTGTCCATATACCACTTCTTCTTTTTCCCGTCATCTGTTTATGGACCTTTTTTTGCTTCCATGTCTTGGCTCTTTCAATATTGCTGCAGTGCACATTTGCCTGCCTCTGTCTTTCCGATTCTGGTGGTCTTAGGTTATAGGCCCAAAAGGTGCCCTGCCGCATCATATGGTAGCTCAATTTTTACCTTTTCAAGCACAGCTCCATTCAGTTTGCGTTAGTGCTGTTGCCACTTTACATCCCACCAGCAGCCAGAAGGTACACAGTTCTCTAAAACCCCCTCAGCATTTATCGTTTGTAGACTTTTTGCTGATGGTTATGACTGGTGTGAACTGAAACCTTTTTGAATTTGAATTTGCTTGTGGCTTATAATTCCTTATACTGAGCTTTAGGCATGTCCTTTTTTTTCTTTTCCTTTTTTTTTAAAGAGTGAGTACAACTTCCCTCCTCTTATTGACTTCTTGAAAAATTTCTCATATGTTGAATTTTCTTGCCTATTGCCTACGCCAGGGCATGTTTTGAGGGCCTGTGTCATTTAGAGCCCTGCAGTCCTTGTGACTATATAAGCAACCATTGGCACTGGGTTTAAAGCTGCTGTTGTGGGAAACAGCCACAAGGCGGCAGCATTATTACGTTCTCAACTCTTGTTACTAGGGCAACTGAGTCTTCCTGGAGGCAGTTTTCCAAGGTTGTAAATTAGAGTGGAATGTGCTGGGACAAGCCCCAGAAGTTTATGTCTCCTTACTTATGTTTGTTTTTTAAACTTAATTTATACTTCTTGTCGGAGTAAATTTGATTAGAGTGTTTTGATTGTCTGGCTGTACAGAATCTGCTCAATGATTCATACATATGTCTGTACATCTTCGGATCCTGTTACCATGTATATGATCACAAAATATATATTTTCAAGGTATTGGTGATTATATAATTCATATAGTTTATCTGTTATATGTTTATATACATTTAACATACATTAGTATATGTATGTTAACCCCATAGTCCTAATTTACCCATCCTCCCACCTTTCATTTTGGCTAACCATTAGTTTCTTTGGTAAGTCTGTGAGTGTGTTTTTCTGTGGAAATATGTTCATTGGTAGCAATCTTAGGATAACATGTATAAATGATATCATAGGATGTTTGTCATACCCTTTTCACTTACTTAACCTTATATGATTATTTCTAGGCTCAACTGTAGTCCTGAAAACGGCATTGTTCATTTTTTTCGCGAGGCTACTATTACATTTGGTACGTATACCACTTCGTCTTTGTCCATTCATCTGTTTATGGACCTATTTTCTGCTTCCATGTCTTGGCTATTTCAATATTGCTGCAGTGCACATTGGCCTGCCTGTGTTTTTCAGATTCTGGTGGTCTTAGGTTATAGGCCCAAAAGGTGCCATGCCGCATCATATGGTAGCTCAATTTTTACCTTTTCAAGCATCTCCATTCAGTTTGCATTAGTGTTGTTACCACGTTACATCCCAGCAGCAGCTTGAAGGTACACAGTTCTCTAAAACCCCTTCAGCATTTATCGTTTGTAGACTTTTTGCTGATGGTTATGACTGGTGTGAGCTGAAACCTTTTTGAATTTGAATTTGCATGTGGCTAATAATTCCTTATACTGAGCTTTAGGCATGTCCTTTTTTTGTTTTCCTTTTTTTTAAAGAGTGAGTACAACTTCCCTCCTCTTATTGACTTCTTGAAAAATTTCTCATGTGTTGAATTTTCTTGCCTATTCCCTACCCCAGGGCATTTCTTGAGGGCCTGTGTCATTTACAGCCCTGCAGTCCTTGTGACTATGTAGGCAACCATTGGCACTGGGTTTAAAGCTGCTGCTGTGGGAAACAGCCACATGGCGGCAGCATTATTACGTCCTCAACTCTTGTTAATGGGGCAAAAGACTCTTCCTGGAGGTAGTGTTCCAAGGTTGGAAATTAGAGTGGAATGTGCTGGGACAAGCCCCCAGAAGTTTATCTCTCCTTACTTATGTTTGTTTTTTAAATTTAATTTCTATTTCTTATCGGAGTAAATCTGATTAGAGTGTTTTGATTTTCTGGCTGTACAGAATCTGCTCATTGATTCATATTTATGTTTCTTCATCTTCGGATCCTGTTACCGTGTATGTGATTACAGAATATATATTTTAAAGGTATTCGTGATTATATAATTCATATACTTTATATGTTATATGTTTATATACATTTAACATACATTAGTATATGTATGTTAACCCCATAGTCCTAATTTACCCATCCTCCCACCTTTCATTTTGGCTAACCATTAGTTTATTTGATAAGTCTGTGAGTGTCTTTTTCTGTGGAAATATGTTCATTGGTAGCAATTTTACGATAACATATATAAATGACATCATAGGATATTTGTCATACCCTTTTCACTTACTTAACGTTATATGATTATTTCTAGGCTCAACTGTAGTCCTGAAAACGGCATTGTTCATTTTTTTCACGAGCCTACTATTCCATTCTGTCCATATACCACTTCGTCTTTGTCCATACATCTGTTTATGGACCTTTTTTTTTCCTTCCATGTCTTGGCTATTTCAATGTTGCTGCAGTGCACATTTGCCTGCCTCTGTCTTTCCGATTCTGGTGGTCTTAGGTTATAGGCCCAAAAGGTGCCCTGCCGCATCATATGGTAGCTCAATTTTTACCTTTTCAAGCAGCTCCATTCAGTTTGCGTTAGTGCTGTTGCCACTTTACATCCCACCAGCAACTAGAAGGTACACAGTTCTCTAAAACCCCTTCAGCATTTATAGTTTGTAGACTTTTTGCTGATGGTCATGACTCTTGTGAGCTGAAACCTTTTTGAATTTGAATATGTATGTGGCTAATAATTCCTTATACTGAGCTTTAGGCATGTCCTTTTTTTTGTTTTCCTTTTTTTTAAAGAGTGAGTACAACTTCCCTCCTCTTATTGACTTTTTGAAAAATTTCTCATGTGTTGAATTTTCTTGCCTATTCCCTACCCCAGGGCATGTTTTGTGGGCCTGTGTCATTTACAGCCCTGCAGTCCTTGTGACTATATAACCAACCATTGGCACTGGGTTTAAAGCTGCTGTTGTGGGAAAGAGCCACAAGACGGCAGCATTATTACATTCTCAACTCTTGTTATTAGGGCAACAGAGTCTTCCTGGAGGTAGTGTTCCCAGGTTGTAAATTAGAGAGGAATGTCCTGGGACAAGCCCCCAGAAGTTTATGTCTCCTTACTTATGTTTGTTTTTTAAATTTAATTTCTATTTCTTATCGGAGTAAATTTGATTAGAGTGTTTTGATTTTCTGGCTGTACAGAATCTGCTCAATGATTCATACATACGTCTGTTCATCTTCGGATACTGTTACCATGTATGTGATCACAAAATGTATATTTTGAAGGTATTGGTGATGATATAATTCATGTAATTTATATGTTATATGTTTATATACATTTAACATACATTAGTATATGTATGTTAACCCCATAGTCCTAATTTACCCATCCTCCCACCTTTCATTTTGGCTAACCATTAGTTTATTTGATAAGTCTGTGAGTGTCTTTTTCTGTGGAAATATGTTCATTGGTAGCAATCTTAGGATAACATGTATAAATAATATCATAGGCAGTTTGTCATACCCTTTTCACTTACTTAACCTTATATGATTATTTCAAGGCTCAGCTGTAGTCCAGAAAACGGCATTGTTCATTTTTTTCCCGAGCTTACTATTCCATTCTGTCCATATACCACTTCTTCTTTTTCCATTCATATGTTTATGGACCTTTTTTTTTGCTTTCATGTCTTGGCTATTTCAATATTACTGCAGTGCACATTTGCCTGCCTCTGTCTATCCGATCCTGGTGGTCTTCGTTTATAGGCTCAAAGGTGCCCTGCCGCATCATATGGTAGCTCAATTTTTACCTTGTAAAGCAGCTCCATTCAGTTCTTGTTAGTGCTTTTACCACTTTACATCCCACCAGCAGCTAGTAGGTATGAGTTGTCTAAAACCCATTCAGCATTTATAGTTTGTAGACTTTTTGCTAATGGCCATTTGACTGGTGTGAGCTGAAACCTTTTTGGAGGTTGGAAACGCATGTGGCTAATAATTCCTTATACTGAGCTTTAACCATATCCTTTTTCTTCGTTTCCTTTTTTTGTTAAAGAGTAGGTACAACTTCCCTCCTCTCTTGACTTCTTGAAAAATTTCTCATGTGTTGAATTTTCCTGCCTATTCCCTACCCCAGGGCATTTTTTGAGGGCAGGTGTCATTTAGAGCCCTGCATTCCTTGGGACTATTAAGCAACCATTAGCAGTGGGTTTAAAGCTGCTCTTGTGCGAAACAGCCACAAGGCGGCAGCATTATTACGTTCTCAACTCTTGTTACTTGGGCAAAAGAGTCTTCCTGGAGGTAGGGTTCCGAGGTTGTAAATTAGAGTGGAATGTGCAGGGACAAGCCCCCAGAAGTTTATGTCTCCTTACTTATGTTTGTTTTTTAAATTTAGTTTCTATTTCTTATCGGAGTAAATTTGATTAGAGTGTGTTGATTGTCTGGCTGTACAGAATCTGCTCAATGATTCATACTTATGTCTGTTCACCTTTGGACCCTGTTACCATGTATGTGATTACAGAATGTATATTTTAAAGGTATTGGTGATTATATAATTCATATAATTTATCTGTTATATGTTTATATACATTTAACATACATTAGTATATGTATATTAACCCCATAGTCCTAATTTACCCATCCTCCCACCTTTCCTTTTGGCTAACCATTAGTTTACTTCATAAGTCTGTGAGTGTCTTTTTCTGTGGAAATATGTTCATTGGTAGCAATCTTAGGATAACATGTATAAATGATATCATAGGATGTTTGTCATACCCCTTTGACTTACTTAACCTTATATGATTATTTGTAGGCTCAACTGTAGTCGTGAAAATGGCATTGTTCCTTTTTTTCCCGAGGCTACTATTCCATTTGGTACGTATACCACTTCATCTTTGTCCATTCATCTGTTTATGGACCTTTTTTTTGCTTCCATGTCTTGGCTATTTCAATATTGTTGCAGTGCATATTTGCCTGCATCTGTCTTTCCGATTTTGGTGGTTTTATATTATAGGCCCAAAAGGTGCCCTGCCGCATCATATGTTAACTCAATTTTTACCTTTTCAAGCAGCTCCATTCAGTTTTCGTTAGTGCTCTTACCACTTTACATCCCACCGGCACCAAGAAGGTACACAGTTCTCTAAAACCCCTTCAGCATTTATAGTTTGTAGACTTTTTGCTGCTGGTCATGACTGGTGTGAGCTGAAACCTTATTGAATTTGAATTTGCATATGGCTAATAATTTCCTTTACTGAGCTTTAGGCATGCCCTTTTTTTCTTTTCCTTTTTTTTTAAAGAGTGAGTACAACCTCCCTCCTCTTATTGACTTCTTGAAAAATTTCTCATGTGTTGAATTTTCTTGCCTATTCCCTACCCCAGGGCATTTTTTGAGGGCCTGTGTCATTTACAGCCCTGCAGTCCTTGTGAGTCTATAAGCAACCATTGGCACTGGGTTTAAAGCTGCTGTTGTGGGAAATAGCCACAAGGCAGCAGCATTATTACGTTCTCAACACTTGTTACTAGGGCAGCAGAGTCTTCCTGGAGGTAGTGTTCCGAGGTTGTAAACTAGAGTGGAATGTGCTGGGACAAGCCCCCAGAAGTTTATATCTCCTTACTTATGTTTGTTTTTTAAATTTATTTTCTACTTCTTATCGGAGTAAATTTGATTAGACTGTTTTGATTGTCTGGCTGTACAGAATCTGCTCAATGATTCATACATATGTCTGTTCATCTTCGGAACCTGTTACCATGTATGTGATTACAGAATGTATATTTTGAAGGGATTGGTGATTATATAATTCATATCATTTATATGTTATATGTTTATGTACATTTAACTTACATTAGTATATTCATGTTAACCCCATAGTCCTAATTTACCCATCCCCCCACCTTTCATTGTGGCTAACCATTAGTTTATTTGATAAGTCTGTGAGTGTCTTTTTCTGTGGAAATATGTTCATTGGTAGCAATCTTAGGATAACATGTATAAATGATATCATAGGACATTTGTCATACCCTTTTGACTTACTTATCGTTATATGATTATTTCTAGGCTCAACTGTAGTCCTGAAAACGGCATTGTTCATTTTTTTCCCGAGGCTACTATTCCATTCTGTCCATATACCACTTCTTCTTTTTCCCGTCATCTGTTTATGGACCTTTTTTTGCTTCCATGTCTTGGCTCTTTCAATATTGCTGCAGTGCACATTTGCCTGCCTCTGTCTTTCCGATTCTGGTGGTCTTAGGTTATAGGCCCAAAAGGTGCCCTGCCGCATCATATGGTAGCTCAATTTTTACCTTTTCAAGCACAGCTCCATTCAGTTTGCGTTAGTGCTGTTGCCACTTTACATCCCACCAGCAGCCAGAAGGTACACAGTTCTCTAAAACCCCCTCAGCATTTATCGTTTGTAGACTTTTTGCTGATGGTTATGACTGGTGTGAACTGAAACCTTTTTGAATTTGAATTTGCTTGTGGCTTATAATTCCTTATACTGAGCTTTAGGCATGTCCTTTTTTTTCTTTTCCTTTTTTTTTAAAGAGTGAGTACAACTTCCCTCCTCTTATTGACTTCTTGAAAAATTTCTCATATGTTGAATTTTCTTTCCTATTGCCTACGCCAGGGCATGTTTTGAGGGCCTGTGTCATTTAGAGCCCTGCAGTCCTTGTGACTATATAAGCAACCATTGGCACTGGGTTTAAAGCTGCTGTTGTGGGAAACAGCCACAAGGCGGCAGCATTATTACGTTCTCAACTCTTGTTACTAGGGCAACTGAGTCTTCCTGGAGGCAGTTTTCCAAGGTTGTAAATTAGAGTGGAATGTGCTGGGACAAGCCCCAGAAGTTTATGTCTCCTTACTTATGTTTGTTTTTTAAACTTAATTTATACTTCTTGTCGGAGTAAATTTGATTAGAGTGTTTTGATTGTCTGGCTGTACAGAATCTGCTCAATGATTCATACATATGTCTGTTCATCTTCGGATCCTGTTACCATGTATGTGATCACAAAATATATATTTTCAAGGTATTGGTGATTATATAATTCATATAGTTTATCTGTTATATGTTTATATACATTTAACATACATTAGTATATGTATGTTAACCCCATAGTCCTAATTTACCCATCCTCCCACCTTTCATTTTGGCTAACCATTAGTTTCTTTGGTAAGTCTGTGAGTGTGTTTTTCTGTGGAAATATGTTCATTGGTAGCAATCTTAGGATAACATGTATAAATGATATCATAGGATGTTTGTCATACCCTTTTCACTTACTTAACCTTATATGATTATTTCTAGGCTCAACTGTAGTCCTGAAAACGGCATTGTTCATTTTTTTCGCGAGGCTACTATTACATTTGGTACGTATACCACTTCGTCTTTGTCCATTCATCTGTTTATGGACCTATTTTCTGCTTCCATGTCTTGGCTATTTCAATATTGCTGCAGTGCACATTGGCCTGCCTGTGTTTTCCAGATTCTGGTGGTCTTAGGTTATAGGCCCAAAAGGTGCCATGCTGCATCATATGGTAGCTCAATTTTTACCTTTTCAAGCATCTCCATTCAGTTTGCATTAGTGTTGTTACCACGTTACATCCCAGCAGCAGCTTGAAGGTACACAGTTCTCTAAAACCCCTTCAGCATTTATCGTTTGTAGACTTTTTGCTGATGGTTATGACTGGTGTGAGCTGAAACCTTTTTGAATTTGAATTTGCATGTGGCTAATAATTCCTTATACTGAGCTTTAGGCATGTCCTTTTTTTGTTTTCCTTTTTTTTAAAGAGTGAGTACAACTTCCCTCCTCTTATTGACTTCTTGAAAAATTTCTCATGTGTTGAATTTTCTTGCCTATTCCCTACCCCAGGGCATTTCTTGAGGGCCTGTGTCATTTACAGCCCTGCAGTCCTTGTGAGTATGTAGGCAACCATTGGCACTGGGTTTAAAGCTGCTGCTGTGGGAAACAGCCACATGGCGGCAGCATTATTACGTCCTCAACTCTTGTTAATGGGGCAAAAGACTCTTCCTGGAGGTAGTGTTCCAAGGTTGGAAATTAGAGTGGAATGTGCTGGGACAAGCCCCCAGAAGTTTATCTCTCCTTACTTATGTTTGTTTTTTAAATTTAATTTCTATTTCTTATCGGAGTAAATCTGATTAGAGTGTTTTGATTTTCTGGCTGTACAGAATCTGCTCATTGATTCATATTTATGTTTCTTCATCTTCGGATCCTGTTACCGTGTATGTGATTACAGAATATATATTTTAAAGGTATTCGTGATTATATAATTCATATACTTTATATGTTATATGTTTATATACATTTAACATACATTAGTATATGTATGTTAACCCCATAGTCCTAATTTACCCATCCTCCCACCTTTCATTTTGGCTAACCATTAGTTTATTTGATAAGTCTGTGAGTGTCTTTTTCTGTGGAAATATGTTCATTGGTAGCAATTTTACGATAACATATATAAATGACATCATAGGATATTTGTCATACCCTTTTCACTTACTTAACGTTATATGATTATTTCTAGGCTCAACTGTAGTCCTGAAAACGGCATTGTTCATTTTTTTCACGAGCCTACTATTCCATTCTGTCCATATACCACTTCGTCTTTGTCCATACATCTGTTTATGGACCTTTTTTTTTCCTTCCATGTCTTGGCTATTTCAATGTTGCTGCAGTGCACATTTGCCTGCCTCTGTCTTTCCGATTCTGGTGGTCTTAGGTTATAGGCCCAAAAGGTGCCCTGCCGCATCATATGGTAGCTCAATTTTTACCTTTTCAAGCAGCTCCATTCAGTTTGCGTTAGTGCTGTTGCCACTTTACATCCCACCAGCAACTAGAAGGTACACAGTTCTCTAAAACCCCTTCAGCATTTATAGTTTGTAGACTTTTTGCTGATGGTCATGACTCTTGTGAGCTGAAACCTTTTTGAATTTGAATATGTATGTGGCTAATAATTCCTTATACTGAGCTTTAGGCATGTCCTTTTTTTTGTTTTCCTTTTTTTTAAAGAGTGAGTACAACTTCCCTCCTCTTATTGACTTTTTGAAAAATTTCTCATGTGTTGAATTTTCTTGCCTATTCCCTACCCCAGGGCATGTTTTGTGGGCCTGTGTCATTTACAGCCCTGCAGTCCTTGTGACTATATAACCAACCATTGGCACTGGGTTTAAAGCTGCTGTTGTGGGAAAGAGCCACAAGACGGCAGCATTATTACATTCTCAACTCTTGTTATTAGGGCAACAGAGTCTTCCTGGAGGTAGTGTTCCCAGGTTGTAAATTAGAGAGGAATGTCCTGGGACAAGCCCCCAGAAGTTTATGTCTCCTTACTTATGTTTGTTTTTTAAATTTAATTTCTATTTCTTATCGGAGTAAATTTGATTAGAGTGTTTTGATTTTCTGGCTGTACAGAATCTGCTCAATGATTCATACATACGTCTGTTCATCTTCGGATACTGTTACCATGTATGTGATCACAAAATGTATATTTTGAAGGTATTGGTGATGATATAATTCATGTAATTTATATGTTATATGTTTATATACATTTAACATACATTAGTATATGTATGTTAACCCCATAGTCCTAATTTACCCATCCTCCCACCTTTCATTTTGGCTAACCATTAGTTTATTTGATAAGTCTGTGAGTGTCTTTTTCTGTGGAAATATGTTCATTGGTAGCAATCTTAGGATAACATGTATAAATAATATCATAGGCAGTTTGTCATACCCTTTTCACTTACTTAACCTTATATGATTATTTCAAGGCTCAGCTGTAGTCCAGAAAACGGCATTGTTCATTTTTTTCCCGAGCTTACTATTCCATTCTGTCCATATACCACTTCTTCTTTTTCCATTCATATGTTTATGGACCTTTTTTTTTGCTTTCATGTCTTGGCTATTTCAATATTACTGCAGTGCACATTTGCCTGCCTCTGTCTATCCGATCCTGGTGGTCTTCGTTTATAGGCTCAAAGGTGCCCTGCCGCATCATATGGTAGCTCAATTTTTACCTTGTAAAGCAGCTCCATTCAGTTCTTGTTAGTGCTTTTACCACTTTACATCCCACCAGCAGCTAGTAGGTATGAGTTGTCTAAAACCCATTCAGCATTTATAGTTTGTAGACTTTTTGCTAATGGCCATTTGACTGGTGTGAGCTGAAACCTTTTTGGAGGTTGGAAACGCATGTGGCTAATAATTCCTTATACTGAGCTTTAACCATATCCTTTTTCTTCGTTTCCTTTTTTTGTTAAAGAGTAGGTACAACTTCCCTCCTCTCTTGACTTCTTGAAAAATTTCTCATGTGTTGAATTTTCCTGCCTATTCCCTACCCCAGGGCATTTTTTGAGGGCAGGTGTCATTTAGAGCCCTGCATTCCTTGGGACTATTAAGCAACCATTAGCAGTGGGTTTAAAGCTGCTCTTGTGCGAAACAGCCACAAGGCGGCAGCATTATTACGTTCTCAACTCTTGTTACTTGGGCAAAAGAGTCTTCCTGGAGGTAGGGTTCCGAGGTTGTAAATTAGAGTGGAATGTGCAGGGACAAGCCCCCAGAAGTTTATGTCTCCTTACTTATGTTTGTTTTTTAAATTTAGTTTCTATTTCTTATCGGAGTAAATTTGATTAGAGTGTGTTGATTGTCTGGCTGTACAGAATCTGCTCAATGATTCATACTTATGTCTGTTCACCTTTGGACCCTGTTACCATGTATGTGATTACAGAATGTATATTTTAAAGGTATTGGTGATTATATAATTCATATAATTTATCTGTTATATGTTTATATACATTTAACATACATTAGTATATGTATATTAACCCCATAGTCCTAATTTACCCATCCTCCCACCTTTCCTTTTGGCTAACCATTAGTTTACTTCATAAGTCTGTGAGTGTCTTTTTCTGTGGAAATATGTTCTTTGGTAGCAATCTTAGGATAACATGTATAAATGATATCATAGGATGTTTGTCATACCCCTTTGACTTACTTAACCTTATATGATTATTTGTAGGCTCAACTGTAGTCGTGAAAATGGCATTGTTCCTTTTTTTCCCGAGGCTACTATTCCATTTGGTACGTATACCACTTCATCTTTGTCCATTCATCTGTTTATGGACCTTTTTTTTGCTTCCATGTCTTGGCTATTTCAATATTGTTGCAGTGCATATTTGCCTGCATCTGTCTTTCCGATTTTGGTGGTTTTATATTATAGGCCCAAAAGGTGCCCTGCCGCATCATATGTTAACTCAATTTTTACCTTTTCAAGCAGCTCCATTCAGTTTTCGTTAGTGCTCTTACCACTTTACATCCCACCGGCACCAAGAAGGTACACAGTTCTCTAAAACCCCTTCAGCATTTATAGTTTGTAGACTTTTTGCTGCTGGTCATGACTGGTGTGAGCTGAAACCTTATTGAATTTGAATTTGCATATGGCTAATAATTTCCTTTACTGAGCTTTAGGCATGCCCTTTTTTTCTTTTCCTTTTTTTTTAAAGAGTGAGTACAACCTCCCTCCTCTTATTGACTTCTTGAAAAATTTCTCATGTGTTGAATTTTCTTGCCTATTCCCTACCCCAGGGCATTTTTTGAGGGCCTGTGTCATTTACAGCCCTGCAGTCCTTGTGAGTCTATAAGCAACCATTGGCACTGGGTTTAAAGCTGCTGTTGTGGGAAATAGCCACAAGGCAGCAGCATTATTACGTTCTCAACACTTGTTACTAGGGCAGCAGAGTCTTCCTGGAGGTAGTGTTCCGAGGTTGTAAACTAGAGTGGAATGTGCTGGGACAAGCCCCCAGAAGTTTATATCTCCTTACTTATGTTTGTTTTTTAAATTTATTTTCTACTTCTTATCGGAGTAAATTTGATTAGACTGTTTTGATTGTCTGGCTGTACAGAATCTGCTCAATGATTCATACATATGTCTGTTCATCTTCGGAACCTGTTACCATGTATGTGATTACAGAATGTATATTTTGAAGGGATTGGTGATTATATAATTCATATCATTTATATGTTATATGTTTATGTACATTTAACTTACATTAGTATATTCATGTTAACCCCATAGTCCTAATTTACCCATCCCCCCACCTTTCATTGTGGCTAACCATTAGTTTATTTGATAAGTCTGTGAGTGTCTTTTTCTGTGGAAATATGTTCATTGGTAGCAATCTTAGGATAACATGTATAAATGATATCATAGGACATTTGTCATACCCTTTTGACTTACTTATCGTTATATGATTATTTCTAGGCTCAACTGTAGTCCTGAAAACGGCATTGTTCATTTTTTTCCCGAGGCTACTATTCCATTCTGTCCATATACCACTTCTTCTTTTTCCCGTCATCTGTTTATGGACCTTTTTTTGCTTCCATGTCTTGGCTCTTTCAATATTGCTGCAGTGCACATTTGCCTGCCTCTGTCTTTCCGATTCTGGTGGTCTTAGGTTATAGGCCCAAAAGGTGCCCTGCCGCATCATATGTTAACTCAATTTTTACCTTTTCAAGCAGCTCCATTCAGTTTTCGTTAGTGCTCTTACCACTTTACATCCCACCGGCACCAAGAAGGTACACAGTTCTCTAAAACCCCTTCAGCATTTATAGTTTGTAGACTTTTTGCTGCTGGTCATGACTGGTGTGAGCTGAAACCTTATTGAATTTGAATTTGCATATGGCTAATAATTTCCTTTACTGAGCTTTAGGCATGCCCTTTTTTTCTTTTCCTTTTTTTTTAAAGAGTGAGTACAACCTCCCTCCTCTTATTGACTTCTTGAAAAATTTCTCATGTGTTGAATTTTCTTGCCTATTCCCTACCCCAGGGCATTTTTTGAGGGCCTGTGTCATTTACAGCCCTGCAGTCCTTGTGAGTCTATAAGCAACCATTGGCACTGGGTTTAAAGCTGCTGTTGTGGGAAATAGCCACAAGGCAGCAGCATTATTACGTTCTCAACACTTGTTACTAGGGCAGCAGAGTCTTCCTGGAGGTAGTGTTCCGAGGTTGTAAACTAGAGTGGAATGTGCTGGGACAAGCCCCCAGAAGTTTATATCTCCTTACTTATGTTTGTTTTTTAAATTTATTTTCTACTTCTTATCGGAGTAAATTTGATTAGACTGTTTTGATTGTCTGGCTGTACAGAATCTGCTCAATGATTCATACATATGTCTGTTCATCTTCGGAACCTGTTACCATGTATGTGATTACAGAATGTATATTTTGAAGGGATTGGTGATTATATAATTCATATCATTTATATGTTATATGTTTATGTACATTTAACTTACATTAGTATATTCATGTTAACCCCATAGTCCTAATTTACCCATCCCCCCACCTTTCATTGTGGCTAACCATTAGTTTATTTGATAAGTCTGTGAGTGTCTTTTTCTGTGGAAATATGTTCATTGGTAGCAATCTTAGGATAACATGTATAAATGATATCATAGGACATTTGTCATACCCTTTTGACTTACTTATCGTTATATGATTATTTCTAGGCTCAACTGTAGTCCTGAAAACGGCATTGTTCATTTTTTTCCCGAGGCTACTATTCCATTCTGTCCATATACCACTTCTTCTTTTTCCCGTCATCTGTTTATGGACCTTTTTTTGCTTCCATGTCTTGGCTCTTTCAATATTGCTGCAGTGCACATTTGCCTGCCTCTGTCTTTCCGATTCTGGTGGTCTTAGGTTATAGGCCCAAAAGGTGCCCTGCCGCATCATATGGTAGCTCAATTTTTACCTTTTCAAGCACAGCTCCATTCAGTTTGCGTTAGTGCTGTTGCCACTTTACATCCCACCAGCAGCCAGAAGGTACACAGTTCTCTAAAACCCCCTCAGCATTTATCGTTTGTAGACTTTTTGCTGATGGTTATGACTGGTGTGAACTGAAACCTTTTTGAATTTGAATTTGCTTGTGGCTTATAATTCCTTATACTGAGCTTTAGGCATGTCCTTTTTTTTCTTTTCCTTTTTTTTTAAAGAGTGAGTACAACTTCCCTCCTCTTATTGACTTCTTGAAAAATTTCTCATATGTTGAATTTTCTTTCCTATTGCCTACGCCAGGGCATGTTTTGAGGGCCTGTGTCATTTAGAGCCCTGCAGTCCTTGTGACTATATAAGCAACCATTGGCACTGGGTTTAAAGCTGCTGTTGTGGGAAACAGCCACAAGGCGGCAGCATTATTACGTTCTCAACTCTTGTTACTAGGGCAACTGAGTCTTCCTGGAGGCAGTTTTCCAAGGTTGTAAATTAGAGTGGAATGTGCTGGGACAAGCCCCAGAAGTTTATGTCTCCTTACTTATGTTTGTTTTTTAAACTTAATTTATACTTCTTGTCGGAGTAAATTTGATTAGAGTGTTTTGATTGTCTGGCTGTACAGAATCTGCTCAATGATTCATACATATGTCTGTTCATCTTCGGATCCTGTTACCATGTATGTGATCACAAAATATATATTTTCAAGGTATTGGTGATTATATAATTCATATAGTTTATCTGTTATATGTTTATATACATTTAACATACATTAGTATATGTATGTTAACCCCATAGTCCTAATTTACCCATCCTCCCACCTTTCATTTTGGCTAACCATTAGTTTCTTTGGTAAGTCTGTGAGTGTGTTTTTCTGTGGAAATATGTTCATTGGTAGCAATCTTAGGATAACATGTATAAATGATATCATAGGATGTTTGTCATACCCTTTTCACTTACTTAACCTTATATGATTATTTCTAGGCTCAACTGTAGTCCTGAAAACGGCATTGTTCATTTTTTTCGCGAGGCTACTATTACATTTGGTACGTATACCACTTCGTCTTTGTCCATTCATCTGTTTATGGACCTATTTTCTGCTTCCATGTCTTGGCTATTTCAATATTGCTGCAGTGCACATTGGCCTGCCTGTGTTTTCCAGATTCTGGTGGTCTTAGGTTATAGGCCCAAAAGGTGCCATGCCGCATCATATGGTAGCTCAATTTTTACCTTTTCAAGCATCTCCATTCAGTTTGCATTAGTGTTGTTACCACGTTACATCCCAGCAGCAGCTTGAAGGTACACAGTTCTCTAAAACCCCTTCAGCATTTATCGTTTGTAGACTTTTTGCTGATGGTTATGACTGGTGTGAGCTGAAACCTTTTTGAATTTGAATTTGCATGTGGCTAATAATTCCTTATACTGAGCTTTAGGCATGTCCTTTTTTTGTTTTCCTTTTTTTTAAAGAGTGAGTACAACTTCCCTCCTCTTATTGACTTCTTGAAAAATTTCTCATGTGTTGAATTTTCTTGCCTATTCCCTACCCCAGGGCATTTCTTGAGGGCCTGTGTCATTTACAGCCCTGCAGTCCTTGTGAGTATGTAGGCAACCATTGGCACTGGGTTTAAAGCTGCTGCTGTGGGAAACAGCCACATGGCGGCAGCATTATTACGTCCTCAACTCTTGTTAATGGGGCAAAAGACTCTTCCTGGAGGTAGTGTTCCAAGGTTGGAAATTAGAGTGGAATGTGCTGGGACAAGCCCCCAGAAGTTTATCTCTCCTTACTTATGTTTGTTTTTTAAATTTAATTTCTATTTCTTATCGGAGTAAATCTGATTAGAGTGTTTTGATTTTCTGGCTGTACAGAATCTGCTCATTGATTCATATTTATGTTTCTTCATCTTCGGATCCTGTTACCGTGTATGTGATTACAGAATATATATTTTAAAGGTATTCGTGATTATATAATTCATATACTTTATATGTTATATGTTTATATACATTTAACATACATTAGTATATGTATGTTAACCCCATAGTCCTAATTTACCCATCCTCCCACCTTTCATTTTGGCTAACCATTAGTTTATTTGATAAGTCTGTGAGTGTCTTTTTCTGTGGAAATATGTTCATTGGTAGCAATTTTACGATAACATATATAAATGACATCATAGGATATTTGTCATACCCTTTTCACTTACTTAACGTTATATGATTATTTCTAGGCTCAACTGTAGTCCTGAAAACGGCATTGTTCATTTTTTTCACGAGCCTACTATTCCATTCTGTCCATATACCACTTCGTCTTTGTCCATACATCTGTTTATGGACCTTTTTTTTTCCTTCCATGTCTTGGCTATTTCAATGTTGCTGCAGTGCACATTTGCCTGCCTCTGTCTTTCCGATTCTGGTGGTCTTAGGTTATAGGCCCAAAAGGTGCCCTGCCGCATCATATGGTAGCTCAATTTTTACCTTTTCAAGCAGCTCCATTCAGTTTGCGTTAGTGCTGTTGCCACTTTACATCCCACCAGCAACTAGAAGGTACACAGTTCTCTAAAACCCCTTCAGCATTTATAGTTTGTAGACTTTTTGCTGATGGTCATGACTCTTGTGAGCTTAAACCTTTTTGAATTTGAATATGTATGTGGCTAATAATTCCTTATACTGAGCTTTAGGCATGTCCTTTTTTTTGTTTTCCTTTTTTTTAAAGAGTGAGTACAACTTCCCTCCTCTTATTGACTTTTTGAAAAATTTCTCATGTGTTGAATTTTCTTGCCTATTCCCTACCCCAGGGCATGTTTTGTGGGCCTGTGTCATTTACAGCCCTGCAGTCCTTGTGACTATATAACCAACCATTGGCACTGGGTTTAAAGCTGCTGTTGTGGGAAAGAGCCACAAGACGGCAGCATTATTACATTCTCAACTCTTGTTATTAGGGCAACTGAGTCTTCCTGGAGGTAGTGTTCCCAGGTTGTAAATTAGAGAGGAATGTCCTGGGACAAGCCCCCAGAAGTTTATGTCTCCTTACTTATGTTTGTTTTTTAAATTTAATTTCTATTTCTTATCGGAGTAAATTTGATTAGAGTGTTTTGATTGTCTGGCTGTACAGAATCTGCTCAATGATTCATACATACGTCTGTTCATCTTCGGATACTGTTACCATGTATGTGATCACAAAATGTATATTTTGAAGGTATTGGTGATGATATAATTCATGTAATTTATATGTTATATGTTTATATACATTTAACATACATTAGTATATGTATGTTAACCCCATAGTCCTAATTTACCCATCCTCCCACCTTTCATTTTGGCTAACCATTAGTTTATTTGATAAGTCTGTGAGTGTCTTTTTCTGTGGAAATATGTTCATTGGTAGCAATCTTAGGATAACATGTATAAATGATATCATAGGCTGTTTGTCATACCCTTTTCACTTACTTAACCTTATATGATTATTTCAAGGCTCAACTGTAGTCCAGAAAACGGCATTGTTCATTTTTTTCCCGAGCTTACTATTCCATTCTGTCCATATACCACTTCTTCTTTTTCCATTCATATGTTTATGGACCTTTTTTTTTGCTTTCATGTCTTGGCTATTTCAATATTACTGCAGTGCACATTTGCCTGCCTCTGTCTTTCCGATCCTGGTGGTCTTCGTTTATAGGCTCAAAGGTGCCCTGCCGCATCATATGGTAGCTCAATTTTTACCTTGTAAAGCAGCTCCATTCAGTTCTGGTTAGTGCTTTTACCACTTTACATCCCACCAGCAGCTAGTAGGTATGAGTTGTCTAAAACCCATTCAGCATTTATACTTTGTAGACTTTTTGCTAATGGCCATTTGACTGGTGTGAGCTGAAACCTTTTTGGAGGTTGGAAACGCATGTGGCTAATAATTCCTTATACTGAGCTTTAACCATATCCTTTTTCTTCGTTTCCTTTTTTTGTTAAAGAGTAGGTACAACTTCCCTCCTCTCTTGACTTCTTGAAAAATTTCTCATGTGTTGAATTTTCCTGCCTATTCCCTACCCCAGGGCATTTTTTGAGGGCAGGTGTCATTTAGAGCCCTGCATTCCTTGGGACTATTAAGCAACCATTAGCAGTGGGTTTAAAGCTGCTCTTGTGCGAAACAGCCACAAGGCGGCAGCATTATTACATTCTCAACTCTTGTTACTTGGGCAAAAGAGTCTTCCTGGAGGTAGGGTTCCGAGGTTGTAAATTAGAGTGGAATGTGCAGGGACAAGCCCCCAGAAGTTTATGTCTCCTTACTTATGTTTGTTTTTTAAATTTAGTTTCTATTTCTTATCGGAGTAAATTTGATTAGAGTGTGTTGATTGTCTGGCTGTACAGAATCTGCTCAATGATTCATACTTATGTCTGTTCACCTTTGGACCCTGTTACCATGTATGTGATTACAGAATGTATAGTTTAAAGGGATTGGTGATTATATAATTCATATAATTTATCTGTTATATGTTTATATACATTTAACATACATTAGTATATGTATATTAACCCCATAGTCCTAATTTACCCATCCTCCCACCTTTCCTTTTGGCTAACCATTAGTTTACTTGATAAGTCTGTGAGTGTCTTTTTCTGTGGAAATATGTTCTTTGGTAGCAATCTTAGGATAACATGTATAAATGATATCATAGGATATTTGTCATACCCTTTTGACTTACTTAACCTTATATGATTATTTGTAGGCTCAACTGTAGTCGTGAAAACGGCATTGTTCCTTTTTTTCCCGAGGCTACTATTCCATTTGGTACGTATACCACTTCATCTTTGTCCATTCATCTGTTTATGGACCTTTTTTTTGCTTCCATGTCTTGGCTATTTCAATATTGTTGCAGTGCATATTTGCCTGCATCTGTCTTTCCGATTTTGGTGGTTTTATATTATAGGCCCAAAAGGTGCCCTGCCGCATCATATGTTAACTCAATTTTTACCTTTTCAAGCAGCTCCATTCAGTTTTCGCTAGTGCTCTTACCACTTTACATCCCACCGGCACCAAGAAGGTACACAGTTCTCTAAAACCCCTTCAGCATTTATAGTTTGTAGACTTTTTGCTGCTGGTCATGACTGGTGTGAGCTGAAACCTTATTGAATTTGAATTTGCATATGGCTAATAATTTCCTTTACTGAGCTTTAGGCATGCCCTTTTTTTCTTTTCCTTTTTTTTTAAAGAGTGAGTACAACCTCCCTCCTCTTATTGACTTCTTGAAAAATTTCTCATGTGTTGAATTTTCTTGCCTATTCCCTACCCCAGGGCATTTTTTGAGGGCCTGTGTCATTTACAGCCCTGCAGTCCTTGTGAGTCTATAAGCAACCATTGGCACTGGGTTTAAAGCTGCTGTTGTGGGAAATAGCCACAAGGCCGCAGCATTATTACGTTCTCAACACTTGTTACTAGGGCAGCAGAGTCTTCCTGGAGGTAGTGTTCCGAGGTTGTAAACTAGAGTGGAATGTGCTGGGACAAGCCCCCAGAAGTTTATATCTCCTTACTTATGTTTGTTTTTTAAATTTATTTTCTACTTCTTATCGGAGTAAATTTGATTAGAGTGTTTTGATTGTCTGGCTGTACAGAATCTGCTCAATGATTCATACATATGTCTGTTCATCTTCGGAACCTGTTACCATGTATGTGATTACAGAATGTATATTTTGAAGGGATTGGTGATTATATAATTCATATCATTTATATGTTATATGTTTATGTACATTTAACTTACATTAGTATATTCATGTTAACCCCATAGTCCTAATTTACCCATCCCCCCACCTTTCATTTTGGCTAACCATTAGTTTATTTGATAAGTCTGTGAGTGTCTTTTTCTGTGGAAATATGTTCATTGGTAGCAATCTTAGGATAACATGTATAAATGATATCATAGGACATTTGTCATACCCTTTTGACTTACTTATCGTTATATGATTATTTCTAGGCTCAACTGTAGTCCTGAAAACGGCATTGTTCATTTTTTTCCCGAGGCTACTATTCCATTCTGTCCGTATACCACTTCTTCTTTTTCCCGTCATCTGTTTATGGACCTTTTTTTGCTTCCATGTCTTGGCTCTTTCAATATTGCTGCAGTGCACATTTGCCTGCCTCTGTCTTTCCGATTCTGGTGGTCTTAGGTTATAGGCCCAAAAGGTGCCCTGCCGCATCATATGGTAGCTCAATTTTTACCTTTTCAAGCACAGCTCCATTCAGTTTGCGTTAGTGCTGTTGCCACTTTACATCCCACCAGCAGCCAGAAGGTACACAGTTCTCTAAAACCCCCTCAGCATTTATCGTTTGTAGACTTTTTGCTGATGGTTATGACTGGTGTGAACTGAAACCTTTTTGAATTTGAATTTGCTTGTGGCTTATAATTCCTTATACTGAGCTTTAGGCATGTCCTTTTTTTTCTTTTCCTTTTTTTTTAAAGAGTGAGTACAACTTCCCTCCTCTTATTGACTTCTTGAAAAATTTCTCATATGTTGAATTTTCTTGCCTATTGCCTACGCCAGGGCATGTTTTGAGGGCCTGTGTCATTTAGAGCCCTGCAGTCCTTGTGACTATATAAGCAACCATTGGCACTGGGTTTAAAGCTGCTGTTGTGGGAAACAGCCACAAGGCGGCAGCATTATTACGTTCTCAACTCTTGTTACTAGGGCAAGTGAGTCTTCCTGGAGGCAGTTTTCCAAGGTTGTAAATTAGAGTGGAATGTGCTGGGACAAGCCCCAGAAGTTTATGTCTCCTTACTTATGTTTGTTTTTTAAACTTAATTTATACTTCTTGTCGGAGTAAATTTGATTAGAGTGTTTTGATTGTCTGGCTGTACAGAATCTGCTCAATGATTCATACATATGTGTGTTCATCTTCGGATCCTGTTACCATGTATGTGATCACAAAATATATATTTTCAAGGTATTGGTGATTATATAATTCATATAGTTTATCTGTTATATGTTTATATACATTTAACATACATTAGTATATGTATATTAACCCCATAGTCCTAATTTACCCATCCTCCCACCTTTCATTTTGGCTAACCATTAGTTTCTTTGGTAAGTCTGTGAGTGTGTTTTTCTGTGGAAATATGTTCATTGGTAGCAATCTTAGGATAACATGTATAAATGATATCATAGGATGTTTGTCATACCCTTTTCACTTACTTAACCTTATATGATTATTTCTAGGCTCAACTGTAGTCCTGAAAACGGCATTGTTCATTTTTTTCGCGAGGCTACTATTACATTTGGTACGTATACCACTTCGTCTTTGTCCATTCATCTGTTTATGGACCTATTTTCTGCTTCCATGTCTTGGCTATTTCAATATTGCTGCAGTGCACATTGGCCTGCCTGTGTTTTCCAGATTCTGGTGGTCTTAGGTTATAGGCCCAAAAGGTACCATGCCGCATCATATGGTAGCTCAATTTTTACCTTTTCAAGCATCTCCATTCAGTTTGCATTAGTGTTGTTTCCACGTTACATCCCAGCAGCAGCTTGAAGGTACACAGTTCTCTAAAACCCCTTCAGCATTTATCGTTTGTAGACTTTTTGCTGATGGTTATGACTGGTGTGAGCTGAAACCTTTTTGAATTTGAATTTGCATGTGGCTAATAATTCCTTATACTGAGCTTTAGGCATGTCCTTTTTTTGTTTTCCTTTTTTTTAAAGAGTGAGTACAACTTCCCTCCTCTTATTGACTTCTTGAAAAATTTCTCATGTGTTGAATTTTCTTGCCTATTCCCTACCCCAGGGCATTTCTTGAGGGCCTGTGTCATTTACAGCCCTGCAGTCCTTGTGAGTATGTAGGCAACCATTGGCACTGGGTTTAAAGCTGCTGCTGTGGGAAACAGCCACATGGCGGCAGCATTATTACGTCCTCAACTCTTGTTAATGGGGCAAAAGACTCTTCCTGGAGGTAGTGTTCCAAGGTTGGAAATTAGAGTGGAATGTGCTGGGACAAGCCCCCAGAAGTTTATCTCTCCTTACTTATGTTTGTTTTTTAAATTTAATTTCTATTTCTTATCGGAGTAAATCTGATTAGAGTGTTTTGATTTTCTGGATGTACAGAATCTGCTCATTGATTCATATTTATGTTTCTTCATCTTCGGATCCTGTTACCATGTATGTGATTACAGAATATATATTTTAAAGGTATTCGTGATTATATAATTCATATACTTTATATGTTATATGTTTATATACATTTAACATACATTAGTATATGTATGTTAACCCCATAGTCCTAATTTACCCATCCTCCCACCTTTCATTTTGGCTAACCATTAGTTTATTTGATAAGTCTGTGAGTGTCTTTTTCTGTGGAAATATGTTCATTGGTAGCAATTTTACGATAACATATATAAATGACATCATAGGATATTTGTCATACCCTTTTCACTTACTTAACGTTATATGATTATTTCTAGGCTCAACTGTAGTCCTGAAAACGGCATTGTTCATTTTTTTCACGAGCCTACTATTCCATTCTGTCCATATACCACTTCGTCTTTGTCCATACATCTGTTTATGGACCTTTTTTTTTCCTTCCATGTCTTGACTATTTCAATGTTGCTGCAGTGCACATTTACCTGCCTCTGTCTTTCCGATTCTGGTGGTCTTAGGTTATAGGCCCAAAAGGTGCCCTGCCGCATCATATGGTAGCTCAATTTTTACCTTTTCAAGCAGCTCCATTCAGTTTGCGTTAGTGCTGTTGCCACTTTACATCCCACCAGCAACTAGAAGGTACACAGTTCTCTAAAACCCCTTCAGCATTTATAGTTTGTAGACTTTTTGCTGATGGTCATGACTGGTGTGAGCTGAAACCTTTTTGAATTTGAATTTGCACGTGGCTAATAATTCCTTATACTGAGCTTTAGGCATGTCCTTTTTTTGTTTTCCTTTTTTTTAAAGAGTGAGTACAACTTCCCTCCTCTTATTGACTTTTTGAAAAATTTCTCATGTGTTGAATTTTCTTGCCTATTCCCTACCCCAGGGCATGTTTTGTGGGCCTGTGTCATTTACAGCCCTGCAGTCCTTGTGACTATATAACCAACCATTGGCACTGGGTTTAAAGCTGCTGTTGTGGGAAAGAGCCACAAGACGGCAGCATTATTACATTCTCAACTCTTGTTATTAGGGCAACAGAGTCTTCCTGGAGGTAGTGTTCCCAGGTTGTAAATTAGAGAGGAATGTCCTGGGACAAGCCCCCAGAAGTTTATGTCTCCTTACTTATGTTTGTTTTTTAAATTTAATTTCTATTTCTTATCGGAGTAAATTTGATTAGAGTGTTTTGATTGTCTGGCTGTACAGAATCTGCTCAATGATTCATACATACGTCTGTTCATCTTCGGATACTGTTACCATGTATGTGATCACAAAATGTATATTTTGAAGGTATTGGTGATGATATAATTCATGTAATTTATATGTTATATGTTTATATACATTTAACATACATTAGTATATGTATGTTAACCCCATAGTCCTAATTTACCCATCCTCCCACCTTTCATTTTGGCTAACCATTAGTTTATTTGATAAGTCTGTGAGTGTCTTTTTCTGTGGAAATATGTTCATTGGTAGCAATCTTAGGATAACATGTATAAATGATATCATAGGCTGTTTGTCATACCCTTTTCACTTACTTAACCTTATATGATTATTTCAAGGCTCAGCTGTAGTCCAGAAAACGGCATTGTTCATTTTTTTCCCGAGCTTACTATTCCATTCTGTCCATATACCACTTCTTCTTTTTCCATTCATATGTTTATGGACCTTTTTTTTTGCTTTCATGTCTTGGCTATTTCAATATTACTGCAGTGCACATTTGCCTGCCTCTGTCTTTCCGATCCTGGTGGTCTTCGTTTATAGGCTCAAAGGTGCCCTGCCGCATCATATGGTAGCTCAATTTTTACCTTGTAAAGCAGCTCCATTCAGTTCTTGTTAGTGCTTTTACCACTTTACATCCCACCAGCAGCTAGTAGGTATGAGTTGTCTAAAACCCATTCAGCATTTATACTTTGTAGACTTTTTGCTAATGGCCATTTGACTGGTGTGAGCTGAAACCTTTTTGGAGGTTGGAAACGCATGTGGCTAATAATTCCTTATACTGAGCTTTAACCATATCCTTTTTCTTCGTTTCCTTTTTTTGTTAAAGAGTAGGTACAACTTCCCTCCTCTCTTGACTTCTTGAAAAATTTCTCATGTGTTGAATTTTCCTGCCTATTCCCTACCCCAGGGCATTTTTTGAGGGCAGGTGTCATTTAGAGCCCTGCATTCCTTGGGACTATTAAGCAACCATTAGCAGTGGGTTTAAAGCTGCTCTTGTGCGAAACAGCCACAAGGCGGCAGCATTATTACGTTCTCAACTCTTGTTACTTGGGCAAAAGAGTCTTCCTGGAGGTAGGGTTCCGAGGTTGTAAATTAGAGTGGAATGTGCAGGGACAAGCCCCCAGAAGTTTATGTCTCTTTACTTATGTTTGTTTTTTAAATTTAGTTTCTATTTCTTATCGGAGTAAATTTGATTAGAGTGTGTTGATTGTCTGGCTGTACAGAATCTGCTCAATGATTCATACTTATGTCTGTTCACCTTTGGACCCTGTTACCATGTATGTGATTACAGAATGTATAGTTTAAAGGTATTGGTGATTATATAATTCATATAATTTATCTGTTATATGTTTATATACATTTAACATACATTAGTATATGTATATTAACCCCATAGTCCTAATTTACCCATCCTCCCACCTTTCCTTTTGGCTAACCATTAGTTTACTTGATAAGTCTGTGAGTGTCTTTTTCTGTGGAAATATGTTCTTTGGTAGCAATCTTAGGATAACATGTATAAATGATATCATAGGATGTTTGTCATATCCTTTTGACTTACTTAACCTTATATGATTATTTGTAGGCTCAACTGTAGTCGTGAAAACGGCATTGTTCCTTTTTTTCCCGAGGCTACTATTCCATTTGGTACGTATACCACTTCGTCTTTGTCCATTCATCTGTTTATGGACCTTTTTTTTGCTTCCATGTCTTGGCTATTTCAATATTGTTGCAGTGCATATTTGCCTGCATCTGTCTTTCCGATTTTGGTGGTTTTATATTATAGGCCCAAAAGGTGCCCTGCCGCATCATATGTTAACTCAATTTTTACCTTTTCAAGCAGCTCCATTCAGTTTTCGTTAGTGCTCTTACCACTTTACATCCCACCGGCACCAAGAAGGTACACAGTTCTCTAAAACCCCTTCAGCATTTATAGTTTGTAGACTTTTTGCTGCTGGTCATGACTGGTGTGAGCTGAAACCTTATTGAATTTGAATTTGCATATGGCTAATAATTTCCTTTACTGAGCTTTAGGCATGCCCTTTTTTTCTTTTCCTTTTTTTTTAAAGAGTGAGTACAACCTCCCTCCTCTTAT
Organism: Balaenoptera physalus; assembly: GCF_965194825.1. Classification (NCBI taxonomy): domain Eukaryota; kingdom Metazoa; phylum Chordata; class Mammalia; order Artiodactyla; family Balaenopteridae; genus Balaenoptera; species Balaenoptera physalus. The sequence continues at coordinate 263,435 of NW_028125707.1, read as the reverse complement.
TGACTTCTTGAAAAATTTCTCATGTGTTGAATTTTCTTGCCTATTCCCTACCCCAGGGCATTTTTTGAGGGCCTGTGTCATTTACAGCCCTGCAGTCCTTGTGAGTCTATAAGCAACCATTGGCACTGGGTTTAAAGCGGCTGTTGTGGGAAATAGCCACAAGGCAGCAGCATTATTACGTTCTCAACACTTGTTACTAGGGCAGCAGAGTCTTCCTGGAGGTAGTGTTCCGAGGTTGTAAACTAGAGTGGAATGTGCTGGGACAAGCCCCCAGAAGTTTATATCTCCTTACTTATGTTTGTTTTTTAAATTTATTTTCTACTTCTTATCGGAGTAAATTTGATTAGAGTGTTTTGATTGTCTGGCTGTACAGAATCTGCTCAATGATTCATACATATGTCTGTTCATCTTCGGAACCTGTTACCATGTATGTGATTACAGAATGTATATTTTGAAGGGATTGGTGATTATATAATTCATATCATTTATATGTTATATGTTTATGTACATTTAACTTACATTAGTATATTCATGTTAACCCCATAGTCCTAATTTACCCATCCCCCCACCTACATTTTGGCTAACCATTAGTTTATTTGATAAGTCTGTGAGTGTCTTTTTCTGTGGAAATATGTTCATTGGTAGCAATCTTAGGATAACATGTATAAATGATATCATAGGACATTTGTCATACCCTTTTGACTTACTTATCGTTATATGATTATTTCTAGGCTCAACTGTAGTCCTGAAAACGGCATTGTTCATTTTTTTCCCGAGGCTACTATTCCATTCTGTCCGTATACCACTTCTTCTTTTTCCCGTCATCTGTTTATGGACCTTTTTTTGCTTCCATGTCTTGGCTCTTTCAATATTGCTGCAGTGCACATTTGCCTGCCTCTGTCTTTCCGATTCTGGTGGTCTTAGGTTATAGGCCCAAAAGGTGCCCTGCCGCATCATATGGTAGCTCAATTTTTACCTTTTCAAGCACAGCTCCATTCAGTTTGCGTTAGTGCTGTTGCCACTTTACATCCCACCAGCAGCCAGAAGGTACACAGTTCTCTAAAACCCCCTCAGCATTTATCGTTTGTAGACTTTTTGCTGATGGTTATGACTGGTGTGAACTGAAACCTTTTTGAATTTGAATTTGCTTGTGGCTTATAATTCCTTATACTGAGCTTTAGGCATGTCCTTTTTTTTCTTTTCCTTTTTTTTTAAAGAGTGAGTACAACTTCCCTCCTCTTATTGACTTCTTGAAAAATTTCTCATATGTTGAATTTTCTTTCCTATTGCCTACGCCAGGGCATGTTTTGAGGGCCTGTGTCATTTAGAGCCCTGCAGTCCTTGTGACTATATAAGCAACCATTGGCACTGGGTTTAAAGCTGCTGTTGTGGGAAACAGCCACAAGGCGGCAGCATTATTACGTTCTCAACTCTTGTTACTAGGGCAAGTGAGTCTTCCTGGAGGCAGTTTTCCAAGGTTGTAAATTAGAGTGGAATGTGCTGGGGCAAGCCCCAGAAGTTTATGTCTCCTTACTTATGTTTGTTTTTTAAACTTAATTTATACTTCTTGTCGGAGTAAATTTGATTAGAGTGTTTTGATTGTCTGGCTGTACAGAATCTGCTCAATGATTCATACATATGTCTGTTCATCTTCGGATCCTGTTACCATGTATGTGATCACAAAATATATATTTTCAAGGTATTGGTGATTATATAATTCATATAGTTTATCTGTTATATGTTTATATACATTTAACATACATTAGTATATGTATGTTAACCCCATAGTCCTAATTTACCCATCCTCCCACCTTTCATTTCGGCTAACCATTAGTTTCTTTGGTAAGTCTGTGAGTGTGTTTTTCTGTGGAAATATGTTCATTGGTAGCAATCTTAGGATAACATGTATAAATGATATCATAGGATGTTTGTCATACCCTTTTCACTTACTTAACCTTATATGATTATTTCTAGGCTCAACTGTAGTCCTGAAAACGGCATTGTTCATTTTTTTCGCGAGGCTACTATTACATTTGGTACGTATACCACTTCGTCTTTGTCCATTCATCTGTTTATGGACCTATTTTCTGCTTCCATGTCTTGGCTATTTCAATATTGCTGCAGTGCACATTGGCCTGCCTGTGTTTTCCAGATTCTGGTGGTCTTAGGTTATAGGCCCAAAAGGTGCCATGCCGCATCATATGGTAGCTCAATTTTTACCTTTTCAAGCATCTCCATTCAGTTTGCATTAGTGTTGTTACCACGTTACATCCCAGCAGCAGCTTGAAGGTACACAGTTCTCTAAAACCCCTTCAGCATTTATCGTTTGTAGACTTTTTGCTGATGGTTATGACTGGTGTGAGCTGAAACCTTTTGGAATTTGAATTTGCATGTGGCTAATAATTCCTTATACTGAGCTTTAGGCATGTCCTTTTTTTGTTTTCCTTTTTTTTAAAGAGTGAGTACAACTTCCCTCCTCTTATTGACTTCTTGAAAAATTTCTCATGTGTTGAATTTTCTTGCCTATTCCCTACCCCAGGGCATTTCTTGAGGGCCTGTGTCATTTACAGCCCTGCAGTCCTTGTGACTATGTAGGCAACCATTGGCACTGGGTTTAAAGCTGCTGCTGTGGGAAACAGCCACATGGCGGCAGCATTATTACGTCCTCAACTCTTGTTAATGGGGCAAAAGACTCTTCCTGGAGGTAGTGTTCCAAGGTTGGAAATTAGAGTGGAATGTGCTGGGACAAGCCCCCAGAAGTTTATCTCTCCTTACTTATGTTTGTTTTTTAAATTTAATTTCTATTTCTTATCGGAGTAAATCTGATTAGAGTGTTTTGATTTTCTGGCTGTACAGAATCTGCTCTTTGATTCATATTTATGTTTCTTCATCTTCGGATCCTGTTACCATGTATGTGATTACAGAATATATATTTTAAAGGTATTCGTGATTATATAATTCATATACTTTATATGTTATATGTTTATATACATTTAACATACATTAGTATATGTATGTTAACCCCATAGTCCTAATTTGCCCATCCTCCCACCTTTCATTTTGGCTAACCATTAGTTTATTTGATAAGTCTGTGAGTGTCTTTTTCTGTGGAAATATGTTCATTGGTAGCAATTTTACGATAACATATATAAATGATATCATAGGATATTTGTCATACCCTTTTCACTTACTTAACGTTATATGATTATTTCTAGGCTCAACTGTAGTCCTGAAAACGGCATTGTTCATTTTTTTCACGAGCCTACTATTCCATTCTGTCCATATACCACTTCGTCTTTGTCCATACATCTGTTTATGGACCTTTTTTTTTCCTTCCATGTCTTGGCTATTTCAGTGTTGCTGCAGTGCACATTTACCTGCCTCTGTCTTTCCGATTCTGGTGGTCTTAGGTTATAGGCCCAAAAGGTGCCCTGCCGCATCATATGGTAGCTCAATTTTTACCTTTTCAAGCAGCTCCATTCAGTTTGCGTTAGTGCTGTTGCCACTTTACATCCCACCAGCAACTAGAAGGTACACAGTTCTCTAAAACCCCTTCAGCATTTATAGTTTGTAGACTTTTTGCTGATGGTCATGACTGGTGTGAGCTGAAACCTTTTTGAATTTGAATTTACACGTGGCTAATAATTCCTTATACTGAGCTTTAGGCATGTCCTTTTTTTGTTTTCCTTTTTTTTAAAGAGTGAGTACAACTTCCCTCCTCTTATTGACTTCTTGAAAAATTTCTCATGTGTTGAATTTTCTTGCCTATTCCCTACCCCAGGGCATGTTTTGTGGGCCTGTGTCATTTACAGCCCTGCAGTCCTTGTGACTATATAACCAACCATTGGCACTGGGTTTAAAGCTGCTGTTGTGGGAAAGAGCCACAAGACGGCAGCATTATTACATTCTCAACTCTTGTTATTAGGGCAACAGAGTCTTCCTGGAGGTAGTGTTCCCAGGTTGTAAATTAGAGAGGAATGTCCTGGGACAAGCCCCCAGAAGTTTATGTCTCCTTACTTATGTTTGTTTTTTAAATTTAATTTCTATTTCTTATCGGAGTAAATTTGATTAGAGTGTTTTGATTGTCTGGCTGTACAGAATCTGCTCAATGATTCATACATACGTCTGTTCATCTTCGGATACTGTTACCATGTATGTGATCACAAAATGTATATTTTGAAGGTATTGGTGATGATATAATTCATGTAATTTATATGTTATATGTTTATATACATTTAATATACATTAGTATATGTATGTTAACCCCATAGTCCTAATTTACCCATCCTCCCACCTTTCATTTTGGCTAACCATTAGTTTATTTGATAAGTCTGTGAGTGTCTTTTTCTGTGGAAATATGTTCATTGGTAGCAATCTTAGGATAACATGTATAAATGATATCATAGGCTGTTTGTCATACCCTTTTCACTTACTTAACCTTATATGATTATTTCAAGGCTCAGCTGTAGTCCAGAAAACGGCATTGTTCATTTTTTTCCCGAGCTTACTATTCCATTCTGTCCATATACCACTTCTTCTTTTTCCATTCATATGTTTATGGACCTTTTTTTTTGCTTTCATGTCTTGGCTATTTCAATATTACTGCAGTGCACATTTGCCTGCCTCTGTCTTTCCGATCCTGGTGGTCTTCGTTTATAGGCTCAAAGGTGCCCTGCCGCATCATATGGTAGCTCAATTTTTACCTTGTAAAGCAGCTCCATTCAGTTCTTGTTAGTGCTTTTACCACTTTACATCCCACCAGCAGCTAGTAGGTATGAGTTGTCTAAAACCCATTCAGCATTTATAGTTTGTAGACTTTTTGCTAATGGCCATTTGACTGGTGTGAGCTGAAACCTTTTTGGAGGTTGGAAACGCATGTGGCTAATAATTCCTTATACTGAGCTTTAACCATATCCTTTTTCTTCGTTTCCTTTTTTTGTTAAAGAGTAGGTACAACTTCCCTCCTCTCTTGACTTCTTGAAAAATTTCTCATGTGTTGAATTTTCCTGCCTATTCCCTACCCCAGGGCATTTTTTGAGGGCAGGTGTCATTTAGAGCCCTGCATTCCTTGGGACTATTAAGCAACCATTAGCAGTGGGTTTAAAGCTGCTCTTGTGCGAAACAGCCACAAGGCGGCAGCATTATTACGTTCTCAACTCTTGTTACTTGGGCAAAAGAGTCTTCCTGGAGGTAGGGTTCCGAGGTTGTAAATTAGAGTGGAATGTGCAGGGACAAGCCCCCAGAAGTTTATGTCTCTTTACTTATGTTTGTTTTTTAAATTTAGTTTCTATTTCTTATCGGAGTAAATTTGATTAGAGTGTGTTGATTGTCTGGCTGTACAGAATCTGCTCAATGATTCATACTTATGTCTGTTCACCTTTGGACCCTGTTACCATGTATGTGATTACAGAATGTATAGTTTAAAGGTATTGGTGATTATATAATTCATATAATTTATCTGTTATATGTTTATATACATTTAACATACATTAGTATATGTATATTAACCCCATAGTCCTAATTTACCCATCCTCCCACCTTTCCTTTTGGCTAACCATTAGTTTACTTGATAAGTCTGTGAGTGTCTTTTTCTGTGGAAATATGTTCTTTGGTAGCAATCTTAGGATAACATGTATAAATGATATCATAGGATGTTTGTCATACCCTTTTGACTTACTTAACCTTATATGATTATTTGTAGGCTCAACTGTAGTCGTGAAAACGGCATTGTTCCTTTTTTTCCCGAGGCTACTATTCCATTTGGTACGTATACCACTTCGTCTTTGTCCATTCATCTGTTTATGGACCTTTTTTTTGCTTCCATGTCTTGGCTATTTCAATATTGTTGCAGTGCATATTTGCCTGCATCTGTCTTTCCGATTTTGGTGGTTTTATATTATAGGCCCAAAAGGTGCCCTGCCGCATCATATGTTAACTCAATTTTTACCTTTTCAAGCAGCTCCATTCAGTTTTCGTTAGTGCTCTTACCACTTTACATCCCACCGGCACCAAGAAGGTACACAGTTCTCTAAAACCCCTTCAGCATTTATAGTTTGTAGACTTTTTGCTGCTGGTCATGACTGGTGTGAGCTGAAACCTTATTGAATTTGAATTTGCATATGGCTAATAATTTCCTTTACTGAGCTTTAGGCATGCCCTTTTTTTCTTTTCCTTTTTTTTTAAAGAGTGAGTACAACCTCCCTCCTCTTATTGACTTCTTGAAAAATTTCTCATGTGTTGAATTTTCTTGCCTATTCCCTACCCCAGGGCATTTTTTGAGGGCCTGTGTCATTTACAGCCCTGCAGTCCTTGTGAGTCTATAAGCAACCATTGGCACTGGGTTTAAAGCGGCTGTTGTGGGAAATAGCCACAAGGCAGCAGCATTATTACGTTCTCAACACTTGTTACTAGGGCAGCAGAGTCTTCCTGGAGGTAGTGTTCCGAGGTTGTAAACTAGAGTGGAATGTGCTGGGACAAGCCCCCAGAAGTTTATATCTCCTTACTTATGTTTGTTTTTTAAATTTATTTTCTACTTCTTATCGGAGTAAATTTGATTAGAGTGTTTTGATTGTCTGGCTGTACAGAATCTGCTCAATGATTCATACATATGTCTGTTCATCTTCGGAACCTGTTACCATGTATGTGATTACAGAATGTATATTTTGAAGGGATTGGTGATTATATAATTCATATCATTTATATGTTATATGTTTATGTACATTTAACTTACATTAGTATATTCATGTTAACCCCATAGTCCTAATTTACCCATCCCCCCACCTACATTTTGGCTAACCATTAGTTTATTTGATAAGTCTGTGAGTGTCTTTTTCTGTGGAAATATGTTCATTGGTAGCAATCTTAGGATAACATGTATAAATGATATCATAGGACATTTGTCATACCCTTTTGACTTACTTATCGTTATATGATTATTTCTAGGCTCAACTGTAGTCCTGAAAACGGCATTGTTCATTTTTTTCCCGAGGCTACTATTCCATTCTGTCCGTATACCACTTCTTCTTTTTCCCGTCATCTGTTTATGGACCTTTTTTTGCTTCCATGTCTTGGCTCTTTCAATATTGCTGCAGTGCACATTTGCCTGCCTCTGTCTTTCCGATTCTGGTGGTCTTAGGTTATAGGCCCAAAAGGTGCCCTGCCGCATCATATGGTAGCTCAATTTTTACCTTTTCAAGCACAGCTCCATTCAGTTTGCGTTAGTGCTGTTGCCACTTTACATCCCACCAGCAGCCAGAAGGTACACAGTTCTCTAAAACCCCCTCAGCATTTATCGTTTGTAGACTTTTTGCTGATGGTTATGACTGGTGTGAACTGAAACCTTTTTGAATTTGAATTTGCTTGTGGCTTATAATTCCTTATACTGAGCTTTAGGCATGTCCTTTTTTTTCTTTTCCTTTTTTTTTAAAGAGTGAGTACAACTTCCCTCCTCTTATTGACTTCTTGAAAAATTTCTCATATGTTGAATTTTCTTGCCTATTGCCTACGCCAGGGCATGTTTTGAGGGCCTGTGTCATTTAGAGCCCTGCAGTCCTTGTGACTATATAAGCAACCATTGGCACTGGGTTTAAAGCTGCTGTTGTGGGAAACAGCCACAAGGCGGCAGCATTATTACGTTCTCAACTCTTGTTACTATGGCAAGTGAGTCTTCCTGGAGGCAGTTTTCCAAGGTTGTAAATTAGAGTGGAATGTGCTGGGACAAGCCCCAGAAGTTTATGTCTCCTTACTTATGTTTGTTTTTTAAACTTAATTTATACTTCTTGTCGGAGTAAATTTGATTAGAGTGTTTTGATTGTCTGGCTGTACAGAATCTGCTCAATGATTCATACATATGTCTGTTCATCTTCGGATCCTGTTACCATGTATGTGATCACAAAATATATATTTTCAAGGTATTGGTGATTATATAATTCATATAGTTTATCTGTTATATGTTTATATACATTTAACATACATTAGTATATGTATGTTAACCCCATAGTCCTAATTTACCCATCCTCCCACCTTTCATTTTGGCTAACCATTAGTTTCTTTGGTAAGTCTGTGAGTGTGTTTTTCTGTGGAAATATGTTCATTGGTAGCAATCTTAGGATAACATGTATAAATGATATCATAGGATGTTTGTCATACCCTTTTCACTTACTTAACCTTATATGATTATTTCTAGGCTCAACTGTAGTCCTGAAAACGGCATTGTTCATTTTTTTCGCGAGGCTACTATTACATTTGGTACGTATACCACTTCGTCTTTGTCCATTCATCTGTTTATGGACCTATTTTCTGCTTCCATGTCTTGGCTATTTCAATATTGCTGCAGTGCACATTGGCCTGCCTGTGTTTTCCAGATTCTGGTGGTCTTAGGTTATAGGCCCAAAAGGTGCCATGCCGCATCATATGGTAGCTCAATTTTTACCTTTTCAAGCATCTCCATTCAGTTTGCATTAGTGTTGTTACCACGTTACATCCCAGCAGCAGCTTGAAGGTACACAGTTCTCTAAAACCCCTTCAGCATTTATCGTTTGTAGACTTTTTGCTGATGGTTATGACTGGTGTGAGCTGAAACCTTTTTGAATTTGAATTTGCATGTGGCTAATAATTCCTTATACTGAGCTTTAGGCATGTCCTTTTTTTGTTTTCCTTTTTTTTAAAGAGTGAGTACAACTTCCCTCCTCTTATTGACTTCTTGAAAAATTTCTCATGTGTTGAATTTTCTTGCCTATTCCCTACCCCAGGGCATTTCTTGAGGGCCTGTGTCATTTACAGCCCTGCAGTCCTTGTGAGTATGTAGGCAACCATTGGCACTGGGTTTAAAGCTGCTGCTGTGGGAAACAGCCACATGGCGGCAGCATTATTACGTCCTCAACTCTTGTTAATGGGGCAAAAGACTCTTCCTGGAGGTAGTGTTCCGAGGTTGTAAACTAGAGTGGAATGTGCTGGGACAAGCCCCCAGAAGTTTATATCTCCTTACTTATGTTTGTTTTTTAAATTTATTTTCTACTTCTTATCGGAGTAAATTTGATTAGAGTGTTTTGATTGTCTGGCTGTACAGAATCTGCTCAATGATTCATACATATGTCTGTTCATCTTCGGATCCTGTTACCATGTATGTGATTACAGAATGTATATTTTGAAGGGATTAGTGATTATATAATTCATATCATTTATATGTTATATGTTTATGTACATTTAACTTACATTAGTATATTTATGTTAACCCCATAGTTCTAATTTACCCATCCCCCCACCCTTCATTTTGGCTAACCATTAGTTTATTTGATAAGTCTGTGAGTGTCTTTTTCTGTGGAAATATGTTCATTGGTAGCAATCTTAGGATAACATGTATAAATGATATCATAGGACATTTGTCATACCCTTTTGACTTACTTATCGTTATATGATTATTTCTAGGCTCAACTGTAGTCCTGAAAACGGCATTGTTCATTTTTTTCCCGAGGCTACTATTCCATTCTGTCCGTATACCACTTCTTCTTTTTCCCGTCATCTGTTTATGGACCTTTTTTTGCTTCCATGTCTTGGCTCTTTCAATATTGCTGCAGTGCACATTTGCCTGCCTCTGTCTTTCCGATTCTGGTGGTCTTAGGTTATAGGCCCAAAAGGTGCCCTGCCGCATCATATGGTAGCTCAATTTTTACCTTTTCAAGCACAGCTCCATTCAGTTTGCGTTAGTGCTGTTGCCACTTTACATCCCACCAGCAGCCAGAAGGTACACAGTTCTCTAAAACCCCCTCAGCATTTATCGTTTGTAGACTTTTTGCTGATGGTTATGACTGGTGTGAACTGAAACCTTTTTGAATTTGAATTTGCTTGTGGCTTATAATTCCTTATACTGAGCTTTAGGCATGTCCTTTTTTTTCTTTTCCTTTTTTTTTAAAGAGTGAGTACAACTTCCCTCCTCTTATTGACTTCTTGAAAAATTTCTCATATGTTGAATTTTCTTTCCTATTGCCTACGCCAGGGCATGTTTTGAGGGCCTGTGTCATTTAGAGCCCTGCAGTCCTTGTGACTATATAAGCAACCATTGGCACTGGGTTTAAAGCTGCTGTTGTGGGAAACAGCCACAAGGCGGCAGCATTATTACGTTCTCAACTCTTGTTACTAGGGCAAGTGAGTCTTCCTGGAGGCAGTTTTCCAAGGTTGTAAATTAGAGTGGAATGTGCTGGGACAAGCCCCAGAAGTTTATGTCTCCTTACTTATGTTTGTTTTTTAAACTTAATTTATACTTCTTGTCGGAGTAAATTTGATTAGAGTGTTTTGATTGTCTGGCTGTACAGAATCTGCTCAATGATTCATACATATGTCTGTTCATCTTCGGATCCTGTTACCATGTATGTGATCACAAAATATATATTTTCAAGGTATTGGTGATTATATAATTCATATAGTTTATCTGTTATATGTTTATATACATTTAACATACATTAGTATATGTATGTTAACCCCATAGTCCTAATTTACCCATCCTCCCACCTTTCATTTCGGCTAACCATTAGTTTCTTTGGTAAGTCTGTGAGTGTGTTTTTCTGTGGAAATATGTTCATTGGTAGCAATCTTAGGATAACATGTATAAATGATATCATAGGATGTTTGTCATACCCTTTTCACTTACTTAACCTTATATGATTATTTCTAGGCTCAACTGTAGTCCTGAAAACGGCATTGTTCATTTTTTTCGCGAGGCTACTATTACATTTGGTACGTATACCACTTCGTCTTTGTCCATTCATCTGTTTATGGACCTATTTTCTGCTTCCATGTCTTGGCTATTTCAATATTGCTGCAGTGCACATTGGCCTGCCTGTGTTTTCCAGATTCTGGTGGTCTTAGGTTATAGGCCCAAAAGGTGCCATGCCGCATCATATGGTAGCTCAATTTTTACCTTTTCAAGCATCTCCATTCAGTTTGCATTAGTGTTGTTACCACGTTACATCCCAGCAGCAGCTTGAAGGTACACAGTTCTCTAAAACCCCTTCAGCATTTATCGTTTGTAGACTTTTTGCTGATGGTTATGACTGGTGTGAGCTGAAACCTTTTGGAATTTGAATTTGCATGTGGCTAATAATTCCTTATACTGAGCTTTAGGCATGTCCTTTTTTTGTTTTCCTTTTTTTTAAAGAGTGAGTACAACTTCCCTCCTCTTATTGACTTCTTGAAAAATTTCTCATGTGTTGAATTTTCTTGCCTATTCCCTACCCCAGGGCATTTCTTGAGGGCCTGTGTCATTTACAGCCCTGCAGTCCTTGTGACTATGTAGGCAACCATTGGCACTGGGTTTAAAGCTGCTGCTGTGGGAAACAGCCACATGGCGGCAGCATTATTACGTCCTCAACTCTTGTTAATGGGGCAAAAGACTCTTCCTGGAGGTAGTGTTCCAAGGTTGGAAATTAGAGTGGAATGTGCTGGGACAAGCCCCCAGAAGTTTATCTCTCCTTACTTATGTTTGTTTTTTAAATTTAATTTCTATTTCTTATCGGAGTAAATCTGATTAGAGTGTTTTGATTTTCTGGCTGTACAGAATCTGCTCTTTGATTCATATTTATGTTTCTTCATCTTCGGATCCTGTTACCATGTATGTGATTACAGAATATATATTTTAAAGGTATTCGTGATTATATAATTCATATACTTTATATGTTATATGTTTATATACATTTAACATACATTAGTATATGTATGTTAACCCCATAGTCCTAATTTGCCCATCCTCCCACCTTTCATTTTGGCTAACCATTAGTTTATTTGATAAGTCTGTGAGTGTCTTTTTCTGTGGAAATATGTTCATTGGTAGCAATTTTACGATAACATATATAAATGATATCATAGGATATTTGTCATACCCTTTTCACTTACTTAACGTTATATGATTATTTCTAGGCTCAACTGTAGTCCTGAAAACGGCATTGTTCATTTTTTTCACGAGCCTACTATTCCATTCTGTCCATATACCACTTCGTCTTTGTCCATACATCTGTTTATGGACCTTTTTTTTTCCTTCCATGTCTTGGCTATTTCAGTGTTGCTGCAGTGCACATTTACCTGCCTCTGTCTTTCCGATTCTGGTGGTCTTAGGTTATAGGCCCAAAAGGTGCCCTGCCGCATCATATGGTAGCTCAATTTTTACCTTTTCAAGCAGCTCCATTCAGTTTGCGTTAGTGCTGTTGCCACTTTACATCCCACCAGCAACTAGAAGGTACACAGTTCTCTAAAACCCCTTCAGCATTTATAGTTTGTAGACTTTTTGCTGATGGTCATGACTGGTGTGAGCTGAAACCTTTTTGAATTTGAATTTACACGTGGCTAATAATTCCTTATACTGAGCTTTAGGCATGTCCTTTTTTTGTTTTCCTTTTTTTTAAAGAGTGAGTACAACTTCCCTCCTCTTATTGACTTCTTGAAAAATTTCTCATGTGTTGAATTTTCTTGCCTATTCCCTACCCCAGGGCATGTTTTGTGGGCCTGTGTCATTTACAGCCCTGCAGTCCTTGTGACTATATAACCAACCATTGGCACTGGGTTTAAAGCTGCTGTTGTGGGAAAGAGCCACAAGACGGCAGCATTATTACATTCTCAACTCTTGTTATTAGGGCAACAGAGTCTTCCTGGAGGTAGTGTTCCCAGGTTGTAAATTAGAGAGGAATGTCCTGGGACAAGCCCCCAGAAGTTTATGTCTCCTTACTTATGTTTGTTTTTTAAATTTAATTTCTATTTCTTATCGGAGTAAATTTGATTAGAGTGTTTTGATTGTCTGGCTGTACAGAATCTGCTCAATGATTCATACATACGTCTGTTCATCTTCGGATACTGTTACCATGTATGTGATCACAAAATGTATATTTTGAAGGTATTGGTGATGATATAATTCATGTAATTTATATGTTATATGTTTATATACATTTAATATACATTAGTATATGTATGTTAACCCCATAGTCCTAATTTACCCATCCTCCCACCTTTCATTTTGGCTAACCATTAGTTTATTTGATAAGTCTGTGAGTGTCTTTTTCTGTGGAAATATGTTCATTGGTAGCAATCTTAGGATAACATGTATAAATGATATCATAGGCTGTTTGTCATACCCTTTTCACTTACTTAACCTTATATGATTATTTCAAGGCTCAGCTGTAGTCCAGAAAACGGCATTGTTCATTTTTTTCCCGAGCTTACTATTCCATTCTGTCCATATACCACTTCTTCTTTTTCCATTCATATGTTTATGGACCTTTTTTTTTGCTTTCATGTCTTGGCTATTTCAATATTACTGCAGTGCACATTTGCCTGCCTCTGTCTTTCCGATCCTGGTGGTCTTCGTTTATAGGCTCAAAGGTGCCCTGCCGCATCATATGGTAGCTCAATTTTTACCTTGTAAAGCAGCTCCATTCAGTTCTTGTTAGTGCTTTTACCACTTTACATCCCACCAGCAGCTAGTAGGTATGAGTTGTCTAAAACCCATTCAGCATTTATACTTTGTAGACTTTTTGCTAATGGCCATTTGACTGGTGTGAGCTGAAACCTTTTTGGAGGTTGGAAACGCATGTGGCTAATAATTCCTTATACTGAGCTTTAACCATATCCTTTTTCTTCGTTTCCTTTTTTTGTTAAAGAGTAGGTACAACTTCCCTCCTCTCTTGACTTCTTGAAAAATTTCTCATGTGTTGAATTTTCCTGCCTATTCCCTACCCCAGGGCATTTTTTGAGGGCAGGTGTCATTTAGAGCCCTGCATTCCTTGGGACTATTAAGCAACCATTAGCAGTGGGTTTAAAGCTGCTCTTGTGCGAAACAGCCACAAGGCGGCAGCATTATTACGTTCTCAACTCTTGTTACTTGGGCAAAAGAGTCTTCCTGGAGGTAGGGTTCCGAGGTTGTAAATTAGAGTGGAATGTGCAGGGACAAGCCCCCAGAAGTTTATGTCTCTTTACTTATGTTTGTTTTTTAAATTTAGTTTCTATTTCTTATCGGAGTAAATTTGATTAGAGTGTGTTGATTGTCTGGCTGTACAGAATCTGCTCAATGATTCATACTTATGTCTGTTCACCTTTGGACCCTGTTACCATGTATGTGATTACAGAATGTATAGTTTAAAGGTATTGGTGATTATATAATTCATATAATTTATCTGTTATATGTTTATATACATTTAACATACATTAGTATATGTATATTAACCCCATAGTCCTAATTTACCCATCCTCCCACCTTTCCTTTTGGCTAACCATTAGTTTACTTGATAAGTCTGTGAGTGTCTTTTTCTGTGGAAATATGTTCTTTGGTAGCAATCTTAGGATAACATGTATAAATGATATCATAGGATGTTTGTCATATCCTTTTGACTTACTTAACCTTATATGATTATTTGTAGGCTCAACTGTAGTCGTGAAAACGGCATTGTTCCTTTTTTTCCCGAGGCTACTATTCCATTTGGTACGTATACCACTTCGTCTTTGTCCATTCATCTGTTTATGGACCTTTTTTTTGCTTCCATGTCTTGGCTATTTCAATATTGTTGCAGTGCATATTTGCCTGCATCTGTCTTTCCGATTTTGGTGGTTTTATATTATAGGCCCAAAAGGTGCCCTGCCGCATCATATGTTAACTCAATTTTTACCTTTTCAAGCAGCTCCATTCAGTTTTCGTTAGTGCTCTTACCACTTTACATCCCACCGGCACCAAGAAGGTACACAGTTCTCTAAAACCCCTTCAGCATTTATAGTTTGTAGACTTTTTGCTGCTGGTCATGACTGGTGTGAGCTGAAACCTTATTGAATTTGAATTTGCATATGGCTAATAATTTCCTTTACTGAGCTTTAGGCATGCCCTTTTTTTCTTTTCCTTTTTTTTTAAAGAGTGAGTACAACCTCCCTCCTCTTATTGACTTCTTGAAAAATTTCTCATGTGTTGAATTTTCTTGCCTATTCCCTACCCCAGGGCATTTTTTGAGGGCAGGTGTCATTTACAGCCCTGCAGTCCTTGTGAGTCTATAAGCAACCATTGGCACTGGGTTTAAAGCGGCTGTTGTGGGAAATAGCCACAAGGCAGCAGCATTATTACGTTCTCAACACTTGTTACTAGGGCAGCAGAGTCTTCCTGGAGGTAGTGTTCCGAGGTTGTAAACTAGAGTGGAATGTGCTGGGACAAGCCCCCAGAAGTTTATATCTCCTTACTTATGTTTGTTTTTTAAATTTATTTTCTACTTCTTATCGGAGTAAATTTGATTAGAGTGTTTTGATTGTCTGGCTGTACAGAATCTGCTCAATGATTCATACATATGTCTGTTCATCTTCGGAACCTGTTACCATGTATGTGATTACAGAATGTATATTTTGAAGGGATTGGTGATTATATAATTCATATCATTTATATGTTATATGTTTATGTACATTTAACTTACATTAGTATATTCATGTTAACCCCATAGTCCTAATTTACCCATCCCCCCACCTACATTTTGGCTAACCATTAGTTTATTTGATAAGTCTGTGAGTGTCTTTTTCTGTGGAAATATGTTCATTGGTAGCAATCTTAGGATAACATGTATAAATGATATCATAGGACATTTGTCATACCCTTTTGACTTACTTATCGTTATATGATTATTTCTAGGCTCAACTGTAGTCCTGAAAACGGCATTGTTCATTTTTTTCCCGAGGCTACTATTCCATTCTGTCCGTATACCACTTCTTCTTTTTCCCGTCATCTGTTTATGGACCTTTTTTTGCTTCCATGTCTTGGCTCTTTCAATATTGCTGCAGTGCACATTTGCCTGCCTCTGTCTTTCCGATTCTGGTGGTCTTAGGTTATAGGCCCAAAAGGTGCCCTGCCGCATCATATGGTAGCTCAATTTTTACCTTTTCAAGCACAGCTCCATTCAGTTTGCGTTAGTGCTGTTGCCACTTTACATCCCACCAGCAGCCAGAAGGTACACAGTTCTCTAAAACCCCCTCAGCATTTATCGTTTGTAGACTTTTTGCTGATGGTTATGACTGGTGTGAACTGAAACCTTTTTGAATTTGAATTTGCTTGTGGCTTATAATTCCTTATACTGAGCTTTAGGCATGTCCTTTTTTTTCTTTTCCTTTTTTTTTAAAGAGTGAGTACAACTTCCCTCCTCTTATTGACTTCTTGAAAAATTTCTCATATGTTGAATTTTCTTTCCTATTGCCTACGCCAGGGCATGTTTTGAGGGCCTGTGTCATTTAGAGCCCTGCAGTCCTTGTGACTATATAAGCAACCATTGGCACTGGGTTTAAAGCTGCTGTTGTGGGAAACAGCCACAAGGCGGCAGCATTATTACGTTCTCAACTCTTGTTACTAGGGCAAGTGAGTCTTCCTGGAGGCAGTTTTCCAAGGTTGTAAATTAGAGTGGAATGTGCTGGGACAAGCCCCAGAAGTTTATGTCTCCTTACTTATGTTTGTTTTTTAAACTTAATTTATACTTCTTGTCGGAGTAAATTTGATTAGAGTGTTTTGATTGTCTGGCTGTACAGAATCTGCTCAATGATTCATACATATGTCTGTTCATCTTCGGATCCTGTTACCATGTATGTGATCACAAAATATATATTTTCAAGGTATTGGTGATTATATAATTCATATAGTTTATCTGTTATATGTTTATATACATTTAACATACATTAGTATATGTATGTTAACCCCATAGTCCTAATTTACCCATCCTCCCACCTTTCATTTCGGCTAACCATTAGTTTCTTTGGTAAGTCTGTGAGTGTGTTTTTCTGTGGAAATATGTTCATTGGTAGCAATCTTAGGATAACATGTATAAATGATATCATAGGATGTTTGTCATACCCTTTTCACTTACTTAACCTTATATGATTATTTCTAGGCTCAACTGTAGTCCTGAAAACGGCATTGTTCATTTTTTTCGCGAGGCTACTATTACATTTGGTACGTATACCACTTCGTCTTTGTCCATTCATCTGTTTATGGACCTATTTTCTGCTTCCATGTCTTGGCTATTTCAATATTGCTGCAGTGCACATTGGCCTGCCTGTGTTTTCCAGATTCTGGTGGTCTTAGGTTATAGGCCCAAAAGGTGCCATGCCGCATCATATGGTAGCTCAATTTTTACCTTTTCAAGCATCTCCATTCAGTTTGCATTAGTGTTGTTACCACGTTACATCCCAGCAGCAGCTTGAAGGTACACAGTTCTCTAAAACCCCTTCAGCATTTATCGTTTGTAGACTTTTTGCTGATGGTTATGACTGGTGTGAGCTGAAACCTTTTGGAATTTGAATTTGCATGTGGCTAATAATTCCTTATACTGAGCTTTAGGCATGTCTTTTTTTTGTTTTCCTTTTTTTTAAAGAGTGAGTACAACTTCCCTCCTCTTATTGACTTCTTGAAAAATTTCTCATGTGTTGAATTTTCTTGCCTATTCCCTACCCCAGGGCATTTCTTGAGGGCCTGTGTCATTTACAGCCCTGCAGTCCTTGTGACTATGTAGGCAACCATTGGCACTGGGTTTAAAGCTGCTGCTGTGGGAAACAGCCACATGGCGGCAGCATTATTACGTCCTCAACTCTTGTTAATGGGGCAAAAGACTCTTCCTGGAGGTAGTGTTCCAAGGTTGGAAATTAGAGTGGAATGTGCTGGGACAAGCCCCCAGAAGTTTATCTCTCCTTACTTATGTTTGTTTTTTAAATTTAATTTCTATTTCTTATCGGAGTAAATCTGATTAGAGTGTTTTGATTTTCTGGCTGTACAGAATCTGCTCTTTGATTCATATTTATGTTTCTTCATCTTCGGATCCTGTTACCATGTATGTGATTACAGAATATATATTTTAAAGGTATTCGTGATTATATAATTCATATACTTTATATGTTATATGTTTATATACATTTAACATACATTAGTATATGTATGTTAACCCCATAGTCCTAATTTGCCCATCCTCCCACCTTTCATTTTGGCTAACCATTAGTTTATTTGATAAGTCTGTGAGTGTCTTTTTCTGTGGAAATATGTTCATTGGTAGCAATTTTACGATAACATATATAAATGATATCATAGGATATTTGTCATACCCTTTTCACTTACTTAACGTTATATGATTATTTCTAGGCTCAACTGTAGTCCTGAAAACGGCATTGTTCATTTTTTTCACGAGACTACTATTCCATTCTGTCCATATACCACTTCGTCTTTGTCCATACATCTGTTTATGGACCTTTTTTTTTCCTTCCATGTCTTGGCTATTTCAGTGTTGCTGCAGTGCACATTTACCTGCCTCTGTCTTTCCGATTCTGGTGGTCTTAGGTTATAGGCCCAAAAGGTGCCCTGCCGCATCATATGGTAGCTCAATTTTTACCTTTTCAAGCAGCTCCATTCAGTTTGCGTTAGTGCTGTTGCCACTTTACATCCCACCAGCAACTAGAAGGTACACAGTTCTCTAAAACCCCTTCAGCATTTATAGTTTGTAGACTTTTTGCTGATGGTCATGACTGGTGTGAGCTGAAACCTTTTTGAATTTGAATTTACACGTGGCTAATAATTCCTTATACTGAGCTTTAGGCATGTCCTTTTTTTGTTTTCCTTTTTTTTAAAGAGTGAGTACAACTTCCCTCCTCTTATTGACTTCTTGAAAAATTTCTCATGTGTTGAATTTTCTTGCCTATTCCCTACCCCAGGGCATGTTTTGTGGGCCTGTGTCATTTACAGCCCTGCAGTCCTTGTGACTATATAACCAACCATTGGCACTGGGTTTAAAGCTGCTGTTGTGGGAAAGAGCCACAAGACGGCAGCATTATTACATTCTCAACTCTTGTTATTAGGGCAACAGAGTCTTCCTGGAGGTAGTGTTCCCAGGTTGTAAATTAGAGAGGAATGTCCTGGGACAAGCCCCCAGAAGTTTATGTCTCCTTACTTATGTTTGTTTTTTAAATTTAATTTCTATTTCTTATCGGAGTAAATTTGATTAGAGTGTTTTGATTGTCTGGCTGTACAGAATCTGCTCAATGATTCATACATACGTCTGTTCATCTTCGGATACTGTTACCATGTATGTGATCACAAAATGTATATTTTGAAGGTATTGGTGATGATATAATTCATGTAATTTATATGTTATATGTTTCTATACATTTAACATACATTAGTATATGTATGTTAACCCCATAGTCCTAATTTACCCATCCTCCCACCTTTCATTTTGGCTAACCATTAGTTTATTTGATAAGTCTGTGAGTGTCTTTTTCTGTGGAAATATGTTCATTGGTAGCAATCTTAGGATAACATGTATAAATGATATCATAGGCTGTTTGTCATACCCTTTTCACTTACTTAACCTTATATGATTATTTCAAGGCTCAGCTGTAGTCCAGAAAACGGCATTGTTCATTTTTTTCCCGAGCTTACTATTCCATTCTGTCCATATACCACTTCTTCTTTTTCCATTCATATGTTTATGGACCTTTTTTTTTGCTTTCATGTCTTGGCTATTTCAATATTACTGCAGTGCACATTTGCCTGCCTCTGTCTTTCCGATCCTGGTGGTCTTCGTTTATAGGCTCAAAGGTGCCCTGCCGCATCATATGGTAGCTCAATTTTTACCTTGTAAAGCAGCTCCATTCAGTTCTTGTTAGTGCTTTTACCACTTTACATCCCACCAGCAGCTAGTAGGTATGAGTTGTCTAAAACCCATTCAGCATTTATAGTTTGTAGACTTTTTGCTAATGGCCATTTGACTGGTGTGAGCTGAAACCTTTTTGGAGGTTGGAAACGCATGTGGCTAATAATTCCTTATACTGAGCTTTAACCATATCCTTTTTCTTCGTTTCCTTTTTTTGTTAAAGAGTAGGTACAACTTCCCTCCTCTCTTGACTTCTTGAAAAATTTCTCATGTGTTGAATTTTCCTGCCTATTCCCTACCCCAGGGCATTTTTTGAGGGCAGGTGTCATTTAGAGCCCTGCATTCCTTGGGACTATTAAGCAACCATTAGCAGTGGGTTTAAAGCTGCTCTTGTGCGAAACAGCCACAAGGCGGCAGCATTATTACGTTCTCAACTCTTGTTACTTGGGCAAAAGAGTCTTCCTGGAGGTAGGGTTCCGAGGTTGTAAATTAGAGTGGAATGTGCAGGGACAAGCCCCCAGAAGTTTATGTCTCTTTACTTATGTTTGTTTTTTAAATTTAGTTTCTATTTCTTATCGGAGTAAATTTGATTAGAGTGTGTTGATTGTCTGGCTGTACAGAATCTGCTCAATGATTCATACTTATGTCTGTTCACCTTTGGACCCTGTTACCATGTATGTGATTACAGAATGTATAGTTTAAAGGTATTGGTGATTATATAATTCATATAATTTATCTGTTATATGTTTATATACATTTAACATACATTAGTATATGTATATTAACCCCATAGTCCTAATTTACCCATCCTCCCACCTTTCCTTTTGGCTAACCATTAGTTTACTTGATAAGTCTGTGAGTGTCTTTTTCTGTGGAAATATGTTCTTTGGTAGCAATCTTAGGATAACATGTATAAATGATATCATAGGATGTTTGTCATACCCTTTTGACTTACTTAACCTTATATGATTATTTGTAGGCTCAACTGTAGTCGTGAAAACGGCATTGTTCCTTTTTTTCCCGAGGCTACTATTCCATTTGGTACGTATACCACTTCGTCTTTGTCCATTCATCTGTTTATGGACCTTTTTTTTGCTTCCATGTCTTGGCTATTTCAATATTGTTGCAGTGCATATTTGCCTGCATCTGTCTTTCCGATTTTGGTGGTTTTATATTATAGGCCCAAAAGGTGCCCTGCCGCATCATATGTTAACTCAATTTTTACCTTTTCAAGCAGCTCCATTCAGTTTTCGTTAGTGCTCTTACCACTTTACATCCCACCGGCACCAAGAAGGTACACAGTTCTCTAAAACCCCTTCAGCATTTATAGTTTGTAGACTTTTTGCTGCTGGTCATGACTGGTGTGAGCTGAAACCTTATTGAATTTGAATTTGCATATGGCTAATAATTTCCTTTACTGAGCTTTAGGCATGCCCTTTTTTTCTTTTCCTTTTTTTTTAAAGAGTGAGTACAACCTCCCTCCTCTTATTGACTTCTTGAAAAATTTCTCATGTGTTGAATTTTCTTGCCTATTCCCTACCCCAGGGCATTTTTTGAGGGCCTGTGTCATTTACAGCCCTGCAGTCCTTGTGAGTCTATAAGCAACCATTGGCACTGGGTTTAAAGCGGCTGTTGTGGGAAATAGCCACAAGGCAGCAGCATTATTACGTTCTCAACACTTGTTACTAGGGCAGCAGAGTCTTCCTGGAGGTAGTGTTCCGAGGTTGTAAACTAGAGTGGAATGTGCTGGGACAAGCCCCCAGAAGTTTATATCTCCTTACTTATGTTTGTTTTTTAAATTTATTTTCTACTTCTTATCGGAGTAAATTTGATTAGAGTGTTTTGATTGTCTGGCTGTACAGAATCTGCTCAATGATTCATACATATGTCTGTTCATCTTCGGAACCTGTTACCATGTATGTGATTACAGAATGTATATTTTGAAGGGATTGGTGATTATATAATTCATATCATTTATATGTTATATGTTTATGTACATTTAACTTACATTAGTATATTCATGTTAACCCCATAGTCCTAATTTACCCATCCCCCCACCTACATTTTGGCTAACCATTAGTTTATTTGATAAGTCTGTGAGTGTCTTTTTCTGTGGAAATATGTTCATTGGTAGCAATCTTAGGATAACATGTATAAATGATATCATAGGACATTTGTCATACCCTTTTGACTTACTTATCGTTATATGATTATTTCTAGGCTCAACTGTAGTCCTGAAAACGGCATTGTTCATTTTTTTCCCGAGGCTACTATTCCATTCTGTCCGTATACCACTTCTTCTTTTTCCCGTCATCTGTTTATGGACCTTTTTTTGCTTCCATGTCTTGGCTCTTTCAATATTGCTGCAGTGCACATTTGCCTGCCTCTGTCTTTCCGATTCTGGTGGTCTTAGGTTATAGGCCCAAAAGGTGCCCTGCCGCATCATATGGTAGCTCAATTTTTACCTTTTCAAGCACAGCTCCATTCAGTTTGCGTTAGTGCTGTTGCCACTTTACATCCCACCAGCAGCCAGAAGGTACACAGTTCTCTAAAACCCCCTCAGCATTTATCGTTTGTAGACTTTTTGCTGATGGTTATGACTGGTGTGAACTGAAACCTTTTTGAATTTGAATTTGCTTGTGGCTTATAATTCCTTATACTGAGCTTTAGGCATGTCCTTTTTTTTCTTTTCCTTTTTTTTTAAAGAGTGAGTACAACTTCCCTCCTCTTATTGACTTCTTGAAAAATTTCTCATATGTTGAATTTTCTTTCCTATTGCCTACGCCAGGGCATGTTTTGAGGGCCTGTGTCATTTAGAGCCCTGCAGTCCTTGTGACTATATAAGCAACCATTGGCACTGGGTTTAAAGCTGCTGTTGTGGGAAACAGCCACAAGGCGGCAGCATTATTACGTTCTCAACTCTTGTTACTAGGGCAAGTGAGTCTTCCTGGAGGCAGTTTTCCAAGGTTGTAAATTAGAGTGGAATGTGCTGGGACAAGCCCCAGAAGTTTATGTCTCCTTACTTATGTTTGTTTTTTAAACTTAATTTATACTTCTTGTCGGAGTAAATTTGATTAGAGTGTTTTGATTGTCTGGCTGTACAGAATCTGCTCAATGATTCATACATATGTCTGTTCATCTTCGGATCCTGTTACCATGTATGTGATCACAAAATATATATTTTCAAGGTATTGGTGATTATATAATTCATATAGTTTATCTGTTATATGTTTATATACATTTAACATACATTAGTATATGTATGTTAACCCCATAGTCCTAATTTACCCATCCTCCCACCTTTCATTTCGGCTAACCATTAGTTTCTTTGGTAAGTCTGTGAGTGTGTTTTTCTGTGGAAATATGTTCATTGGTAGCAATCTTAGGATAACATGTATAAATGATATCATAGGATGTTTGTCATACCCTTTTCACTTACTTAACCTTATATGATTATTTCTAGGCTCAACTGTAGTCCTGAAAACGGCATTGTTCATTTTTTTCGCGAGGCTACTATTACATTTGGTACGTATACCACTTCGTCTTTGTCCATTCATCTGTTTATGGACCTATTTTCTGCTTCCATGTCTTGGCTATTTCAATATTGCTGCAGTGCACATTGGCCTGCCTGTGTTTTCCAGATTCTGGTGGTCTTAGGTTATAGGCCCAAAAGGTGCCATGCCGCATCATATGGTAGCTCAATTTTTACCTTTTCAAGCATCTCCATTCAGTTTGCATTAGTGTTGTTACCACGTTACATCCCAGCAGCAGCTTGAAGGTACACAGTTCTCTAAAACCCCTTCAGCATTTATCGTTTGTAGACTTTTTGCTGATGGTTATGACTGGTGTGAGCTGAAACCTTTTTGAATTTGAATTTGCATGTGGCTAATAATTCCTTATACTGAGCTTTAGGCATGTCCTTTTTTTGTTTTCCTTTTTTTTAAAGAGTGAGTACAACTTCCCTCCTCTTATTGACTTCTTGAAAAATTTCTCATGTGTTGAATTTTCTTGCCTATTCCCTACCCCAGGGCATTTCTTGAGGGCCTGTGTCATTTACAGCCCTGCAGTCCTTGTGACTATGTAGGCAACCATTGGCACTGGGTTTAAAGCTGCTGCTGTGGGAAACAGCCACATGGCGGCAGCATTATTACGTCCTCAACTCTTGTTAATGGGGCAAAAGACTCTTCCTGGAGGTAGTGTTCCAAGGTTGGAAATTAGAGTGGAATGTGCTGGGACAAGCCCCCAGAAGTTTATCTCTCCTTACTTATGTTTGTTTTTTAAATTTAATTTCTATTTCTTATCGGAGTAAATCTGATTAGAGTGTTTTGATTTTCTGGCTGTACAGAATCTGCTCTTTGATTCATATTTATGTTTCTTCATCTTCGGATCCTGTTACCATGTATGTGATTACAGAATATATATTTTAAAGGTATTCGTGATTATATAATTCATATACTTTATATGTTATATGTTTATATACATTTAACATACATTAGTATATGTATGTTAACCCCATAGTCCTAATTTGCCCATCCTCCCACCTTTCATTTTGGCTAACCATTAGTTTATTTGATAAGTCTGTGAGTGTCTTTTTCTGTGGAAATATGTTCATTGGTAGCAATTTTACGATAACATATATAAATGATATCATAGGATATTTGTCATACCCTTTTCACTTACTTAACGTTATATGATTATTTCTAGGCTCAACTGTAGTCCTGAAAACGGCATTGTTCATTTTTTTCACGAGCCTACTATTCCATTCTGTCCATATACCACTTCGTCTTTGTCCATACATCTGTTTATGGACCTTTTTTTTTCCTTCCATGTCTTGGCTATTTCAGTGTTGCTGCAGTGCACATTTGCCTGCCTCTGTCTTTCCGATTCTGGTGGTCTTAGGTTATAGGCCCAAAAGGTGCCCTGCCGCATCATATGGTAGCTCAATTTTTACCTTTTCAAGCAGCTCCATTCAGTTTGCGTTAGTGCTGTTGCCACTTTACATCCCACCAGCAACTAGAAGGTACACAGTTCTCTAAAACCCCTTCAGCATTTATAGTTTGTAGACTTTTTGCTGATGGTCATGACTCGTGTGAGCTTAAACCTTTTTGAATTTGAATATGTATGTGGCTAATAATTCCCTATACTGAGCTTTAGGCATGTCCTTTTTTTTCTTTTCCTTTTTTTTAAAGAGTGAGTACAACTTCCCTTCTCTTATTGACTTTTTGAAAAATTTCTCATGTGTTGAATTTTCTTGCCTATTCCCTACCCCAGGGCATGTTTTGTGGGCCTGTGTCATTTACAGCCCTGCAGTCCTTGTGACTATATAACCAACCATTGGCACTGGGTTTAAAGCTGCTGTTGTGGGAAAGAGCCACAAGACGGCAGCATTATTACATTCTCAACTCTTGTTATTAGGGCAACAGAGTCTTCCTGGAGGTAGTGTTCCCAGGTTGTAAATTAGAGAGGAATGTCCTGGGACAAGCCCCCAGAAGTTTATGTCTCCTTACTTATGTTTGTTTTTTAAATTTAATTTCTATTTCTTATCGGAGTAAATTTGATTAGAGTGTTTTGATTGTCCGGCTGTACAGAATCTGCTCAATGATTCATACATACGTCTGTTCATCTTCGGATACTGTTACCATGTATGTGATCACAAAATGTATATTTTGAAGGTATTGGTGATGATATAATTCATGTAATTTATATGTTATATGTTTCTATACATTTAACATACATTAGTATATGTATGTTAACCCCATAGTCCTAATTTACCCATCCTCCCACCTTTCATTTTGGCTAACCATTAGTTTATTTGATAAGTCTGTGAGTGTCTTTTTCTGTGGAAATATGTTCATTGGTAGCAATCTTAGGATAACATGTATAAATGATATCATAGGCTGTTTGTCATACCCTTTTCACTTACTTAACCTTATATGATTATTTCAAGGCTCAGCTGTAGTCCAGAAAACGGCATTGTTCATTTTTTTCCCGAGCTTACTATTCCATTCTGTCCATATACCACTTCTTCTTTTTCCATTCATATGTTTATGGACCTTTTTTTTTGCTTTCATGTCTTGGCTATTTCAATATTACTGCAGTGCACATTTGCCTGCCTCTGTCTTTCCGATCCTGGTGGTCTTCGTTTATAGGCTCAAAGGTGCCCTGCCGCATCATATGGTAGCTCAATTTTTACCTTGTAAAGCAGCTCCATTCAGTTCTTGTTAGTGCTTTTACCACTTTACATCCCACCAGCAGCTAGTAGGTATGAGTTGTCTAAAACCCATTCAGCATTTATAGTTTGTAGACTTTTTGCTAATGGCCATTTGACTGGTGTGAGCTGAAACCTTTTTGGAGGTTGGAAACGCATGTGGCTAATAATTCCTTATACTGAGCTTTAACCATATCCTTTTTCTTCGTTTCCTTTTTTTGTTAAAGAGTAGGTACAACTTCCCTCCTCTCTTGACTTCTTGAAAAATTTCTCATGTGTTGAATTTTCCTGCCTATTCCCTACCCCAGGGCATTTTTTGAGGGCAGGTGTCATTTAGAGCCCTGCATTCCTTGGGACTATTAAGCAACCATTAGCAGTGGGTTTAAAGCTGCTCTTGTGCGAAACAGCCACAAGGCGGCAGCATTATTACGTTCTCAACTCTTGTTACTTGGGCAAAAGAGTCTTCCTGGAGGTAGGGTTCCGAGGTTGTAAATTAGAGTGGAATGTGCAGGGACAAGCCCCCAGAAGTTTATGTCTCCTTACTTATGTTTGTTTTTTAAATTTAGTTTCTATTTCTTATCGGAGTAAATTTGATTAGAGTGTGTTGATTGTCTGGCTGTACAGAATCTGCTCAATGATTCATACTTATGTCTGTTCACCTTTGGACCCTGTTACCATGTATGTGATTACAGAATGTATATTTTAAAGGTATTGGTGATTATATAATTCATATAATTTATCTGTTATATGTTTATATACATTTAACATACATTAGTATATGTATATTAACCCCATAGTCCTAATTTACCCATCCTCCCACCTTTCCTTTTGGCTAACCATTAGTTTACTTGATAAGTCTGTGAGTGTCTTTTTCTGTGGAAATATGTTCTTTGGTAGCAATCTTAGGATAACATGTATAAATGATATCATAGGATGTTTGTCATACCCTTTTGACTTACTTAACCTTATATGATTATTTGTAGGCTCAACTGTAGTCGTGAAAACGGCATTGTTCCTTTTTTTCCCGAGGCTACTATTCCATTTGGTACGTATACCACTTCGTCTTTGTCCATTCATCTGTTTATGGACCTTTTTTTTGCTTCCATGTCTTGGCTATTTCAATATTGTTGCAGTGCATATTTGCCTGCATCTGTCTTTCCGATTTTGGTGGTTTTATATTATAGGCCCAAAAGGTGCCCTGCCGCATCATATGTTAACTCAATTTTTACCTTTTCAAGCAGCTCCATTCAGTTTTCGTTAGTGCTCTTACCACTTTACATCCCACCGGCACCAAGAAGGTACACAGTTCTCTAAAACCCCTTCAGCATTTATAGTTTGTAGACTTTTTGCTGCTGGTCATGACTGGTGTGAGCTGAAACCTTATTGAATTTGAATTTGCATATGGCTAATAATTTCCTTTACTGAGCTTTAGGCATGCCCTTTTTTTCTTTTCCTTTTTTTTTAAAGAGTGAGTACAACCTCCCTCCTCTTATTGACTTCTTGAAAAATTTCTCATGTGTTGAATTTTCTTGCCTATTCCCTACCCCAGGGCATTTTTTGAGGGCCTGTGTCATTTACAGCCCTGCAGTCCTTGTGAGTCTATAAGCAACCATTGGCACTGGGTTTAAAGCGGCTGTTGTGGGAAATAGCCACAAGGCAGCAGCATTATTACGTTCTCAACACTTGTTACTAGGGCAGCAGAGTCTTCCTGGAGGTAGTGTTCCGAGGTTGTAAACTAGAGTGGAATGTGCTGGGACAAGCCCCCAGAAGTTTATATCTCCTTACTTATGTTTGTTTTTTAAATTTATTTTCTACTTCTTATCGGAGTAAATTTGATTAGAGTGTTTTGATTGTCTGGCTGTACAGAATCTGCTCAATGATTCATACATATGTCTGTTCATCTTCGGAACCTGTTACCATGTATGTGATTACAGAATGTATATTTTGAAGGGATTGGTGATTATATAATTCATATCATTTATATGTTATATGTTTATGTACATTTAACTTACATTAGTATATTCATGTTAACCCCATAGTCCTAATTTACCCATCCCCCCACCTTTCATTGTGGCTAACCATTAGTTTATTTGATAAGTCTGTGAGTGTCTTTTTCTGTGGAAATATGTTCATTGGTAGCAATCTTAGGATAACATGTATAAATGATATCATAGGACATTTGTCATACCCTTTTGACTTACTTATCGTTATATGATTATTTCTAGGCTCAACTGTAGTCCTGAAAACGGCATTGTTCATTTTTTTCCCGAGGCTACTATTCCATTCTGTCCGTATACCACTTCTTCTTTTTCCCGTCATCTGTTTATGGACCTTTTTTTGCTTCCATGTCTTGGCTCTTTCAATATTGCTGCAGTGCACATTTGCCTGCCTCTGTCTTTCCGATTCTGGTGGTCTTAGGTTATAGGCCCAAAAGGTGCCCTGCCGCATCATATGGTAGCTCAATTTTTACCTTTTCAAGCACAGCTCCATTCAGTTTGCGTTAGTGCTGTTGCCACTTTACATCCCACCAGCAGCCAGAAGGTACACAGTTCTCTAAAACCCCCTCAGCATTTATCGTTTGTAGACTTTTTGCTGATGGTTATGACTGGTGTGAACTGAAACCTTTTTGAATTTGAATTTGCTTGTGGCTTATAATTCCTTATACTGAGCTTTAGGCATGTCCTTTTTTTTCTTTTCCTTTTTTTTTAAAGAGTGAGTACAACTTCCCTCCTCTTATTGACTTCTTGAAAAATTTCTCATATGTTGAATTTTCTTGCCTATTGCCTACGCCAGGGCATGTTTTGAGGGCCTGTGTCATTTAGAGCCCTGCAGTCCTTGTGACTATATAAGCAACCATTGGCACTGGGTTTAAAGCTGCTGTTGTGGGAAACAGCCACAAGGCGGCAGCATTATTACGTTCTCAACTCTTGTTACTAGGGCAAGTGAGTCTTCCTGGAGGCAGTTTTCCAAGGTTGTAAATTAGAGTTGAATGTGCTGGGACAAGCCCCAGAAGTTTATGTCTCCTTACTTATGTTTGTTTTTTAAACTTAATTTATACTTCTTGTCGGAGTAAATTTGATTAGAGTGTTTTGATTGTCTGGCTGTACAGAATCTGCTCAATGATTCATACATATGTCTGTTCATCTTCGGATCCTGTTACCATGTATGTGATCACAAAATATATATTTTCAAGGTATTGGTGATTATATAATTCATATAGTTTATCTGTTATATGTTTATATACATTTAACATACATTAGTATATGTATGTTAACCCCATAGTCCTAATTTACCCATCCTCCCACCTTTCATTTTGGCTAACCATTAGTTTCTTTGGTAAGTCTGTGAGTGTGTTTTTCTGTGGAAATATGTTCATTGGTAGCAATCTTAGGATAACATGTATAAATGATATCATAGGATGTTTGTCATACCCTTTTCACTTACTTAACCTTATATGATTATTTCTAGGCTCAACTGTAGTCCTGAAAACGGCATTGTTCATTTTTTTCGCGAGGCTACTATTACATTTGGTACGTATACCACTTCGTCTTTGTCCATTCATCTGTTTATGGACCTATTTTCTGCTTCCATGTCTTGGCTATTTCAATATTGCTGCAGTGCACATTGGCCTGCCTGTGTTTTCCAGATTCTGGTGGTCTTAGGTTATAGGCCCAAAAGGTACCATGCCGCATCATATGGTAGCTCAATTTTTACCTTTTCAAGCATCTCCATTCAGTTTGCATTAGTGTTGTTACCACGTTACATCCCAGCAGCAGCTTGAAGGTACACAGTTCTCTAAAACCCCTTCAGCATTTATCGTTTGTAGACTTTTTGCTGATGGTTATGACTGGTGTGAGCTGAAACCTTTTTGAATTTGAATTTGCATGTGGCTAATAATTCCTTATACTGAGCTTTAGGCATGTCCTTTTTTTGTTTTCCTTTTTTTTAAAGAGTGAGTACAACTTCCCTCCTCTTATTGACTTCTTGAAAAATTTCTCATGTGTTGAATTTTCTTGCCTATTCCCTACCCCAGGGCATTTCTTGAGGGCCTGTGTCATTTACAGCCCTGCAGTCCTTGTGAGTATGTAGGCAACCATTGGCACTGGGTTTAAAGCTGCTGCTGTGGGAAACAGCCACATGGCGGCAGCATTATTACGTCCTCAACTCTTGTTAATGGGGCAAAAGACTCTTCCTGGAGGTAGTGTTCCGAGGTTGTAAACTAGAGTGGAATGTGCTGGGACAAGCCCCCAGAAGTTTATATCTCCTTACTTATGTTTGTTTTTTAAATTTATTTTCTACTTCTTATCGGAGTAAATTTGATTAGAGTGTTTTGATTGTCTGGCTGTACAGAATCTGCTCAATGATTCATACATATGTCTGTTCATCTTCGGATCCTGTTACCATGTATGTGATTACAGAATGTATATTTTGAAGGGATTAGTGATTATATAATTCATATCATTTATATGTTATATGTTTATGTACATTTAACTTACATTAGTATATTTATGTTAACCCCATAGTTCTAATTTACCCATCCCCCCACCCTTCATTTTGGCTAACCATTAGTTTATTTGATAAGTCTGTGAGTGTCTTTTTCTGTGGAAATATGTTCATTGGTAGCAATCTTAGGATAACATGTATAAATGATATCATAGGACATTTGTCATACCCTTTTGACTTACTTATCGTTATATGATTATTTCTAGGCTCAACTGTAGTCCTGAAAACGGCATTGTTCATTTTTTTCCCGAGGCTACTATTCCATTCTGTCCATATACCACTTCTTCTTTTTCCCGTCATCTGTTTATGGACCTTTTTTTGCTTCCATGTCTTGGCTCTTTCAATATTGCTGCAGTGCACATTTGCCTGCCTCTGTCTTTCCGATTCTGGTGGTCTTAGGTTATAGGCCCAAAAGGTGCCCTGCCGCATCATATGGTAGCTCAATTTTTACCTTTTCAAGCACAGCTCCATTCAGTTTGCGTTAGTGCTGTTGCCACTTTACATCCCACCAGCAGCCAGAAGGTACACAGTTCTCTAAAACCCCCTCAGCATTTATCGTTTGTAGACTTTTTGCTGATGGTTATGACTGGTGTGAACTGAAACCTTTTTGAATTTGAATTTGCTTGTGGCTTATAATTCCTTATACTGAGCTTTAGGCATGTCCTTTTTTTTCTTTTCCTTTTTTTTTAAAGAGTGAGTACAACTTCCCTCCTCTTTTTGACTTCTTGAAAAATTTCTCATATGTTGAATTTTCTTTCCTATTGCCTACGCCAGGGCATGTTTTGAGGGCCTGTGTCATTTAGAGCCCTGCAGTCCTTGTGACTATATAAGCAACCATTGGCACTGGGTTTAAAGCTGCTGTTGTGGGAAACAGCCACAAGGCGGCAGCATTATTACGTTCTCAACTCTTGTTACTAGGGCAACTGAGTCTTCCTGGAGGCAGTTTTCCAAGGTTGTAAATTAGAGTGGAATGTGCTGGGACAAGCCCCAGAAGTTTATGTCTCCTTACTTATGTTTGTTTTTTAAACTTAATTTATACTTCTTGTCGGAGTAAATTTGATTAGAGTGTTTTGATTGTCTGGCTGTACAGAATCTGCTCAATGATTCATACATATGTCTGTTCATCTTCGGATCCTGTTACCATGTATGTGATCACAAAATATATATTTTCAAGGTATTGGTGATTATATAATTCATATAGTTTATCTGTTATATGTTTATATACATTTAACATACATTAGTATATGTATGTTAACCCCATAGTCCTAATTTACCCATCCTCCCACCTTTCATTTCGGCTAACCATTAGTTTCTTTGGTAAGTCTGTGAGTGTGTTTTTCTGTGGAAATATGTTCATTGGTAGCAATCTTAGGATAACATGTATAAATGATATCATAGGATGTTTGTCATACCCTTTTCACTTACTTAACCTTATATGATTATTTCTAGGCTCAACTGTAGTCCTGAAAACGGCATTGTTCATTTTTTTCGCGAGGCTACTATTACATTTGGTACGTATACCACTTCGTCTTTGTCCATTCATCTGTTTATGGACCTATTTTCTGCTTCCATGTCTTGGCTATTTCAATATTGCTGCAGTGCACATTGGCCTGCCTGTGTTTTCCAGATTCTGGTGGTCTTAGGTTATAGGCCCAAAAGGTGCCATGCCGCATCATATGGTAGCTCAATTTTTACCTTTTCAAGCATCTCCATTCAGTTTGCATTAGTGTTGTTACCACGTTACATCCCAGCAGCAGCTTGAAGGTACACAGTTCTCTAAAACCCCTTCAGCATTTATCGTTTGTAGACTTTTTGCTGATGGTTATGACTGGTGTGAGCTGAAACCTTTTTGAATTTGAATTTGCATGTGGCTAATAATTCCTTATACTGAGCTTTAGGCATGTCCTTTTTTTGTTTTCCTTTTTTTTAAAGAGTGAGTACAACTTCCCTCCTCTTATTGACTTCTTGAAAAATTTCTCATGTGTTGAATTTTCTTGCCTATTCCCTACCCCAGGGCATTTCTTGAGGGCCTGTGTCATTTACAGCCCTGCAGTCCTTGTGAGTATGTAGGCAACCATTGGCACTGGGTTTAAAGCTGCTGCTGTGGGAAACAGCCACATGGCGGCAGCATTATTACGTCCTCAACTCTTGTTAATGGGGCAAAAGACTCTTCCTGGAGGTAGTGTTCCAAGGTTGGAAATTAGAGTGGAATGTGCTGGGACAAGCCCCCAGAAGTTTATCTCTCCTTACTTATGTTTGTTTTTTAAATTTAATTTCTATTTCTTATCGGAGTAAATCTGATTAGAGTGTTTTGATTTTCTGGCTGTACAGAATCTGCTCATTGATTCATATTTATGTTTCTTCATCTTCGGATCCTGTTACCATGTATGTGATTACAGAATATATATTTTAAAGGTATTCGTGATTATATAATTCATATACTTTATATGTTATATGTTTATATACATTTAACATACATTAGTATATGTATGTTAACCCCATAGTCCTAATTTACCCATCCTCCCACCTTTCATTTTGGCTAACCATTAGTTTATTTGATAAGTCTGTGAGTGTCTTTTTCTGTGGAAATATGTTCATTGGTAGCAATTTTACGATAACATATATAAATGACATCATAGGATATTTGTCATACCCTTTTCACTTACTTAACGTTATATGATTATTTCTAGGCTCAACTGTAGTCCTGAAAACGGCATTGTTCATTTTTTTCACGAGCCTACTATTCCATTCTGTCCATATACCACTTCGTCTTTGTCCATACATCTGTTTATGGACCTTTTTTTTTCCTTCCATGTCTTGGCTATTTCAGTGTTGCTGCAGTGCACATTTGCCTGCCTCTGTCTTTCCGATTCTGGTGGTCTTAGGTTATAGGCCCAAAAGGTGCCCTGCCGCATCATATGGTAGCTCAATTTTTACCTTTTCAAGCAGCTCCATTCAGTTTGCGTTAGTGCTGTTGCCACTTTACATCCCACCAGCAACTAGAAGGTACACAGTTCTCTAAAACCCCTTCAGCATTTATAGTTTGTAGACTTTTTGCTGATGGTCATGACTCTTCTGAGCTTAAACCTTTTTCAATTTGAATATGTATGTGGCTAATAATTCCTTATACTGAGCTTTAGGCATGTCCTTTTTTTTGTTTTCCTTTTTTTTAAAGAGTGAGTACAACTTCCCTCCTCTTATTGACTTTTTGAAAAATTTCTCATGTGTTGAATTTTCTTGCCTATTCCCTACCCCAGGGCATGTTTTGTGGGCCTGTGTCATTTACAGCCCTGCAGTCCTTGTGACTATATAACCAACCATTGGCACTGGGTTTAAAGCTGCTGTTGTGGGAAAGAGCCACAAGACGGCAGCATTATTACATTCTCAACTCTTGTTATTAGGGCAACAGAGTCTTCCTGGAGGTAGTGTTCCCAGGTTGTAAATTAGAGAGGAATGTCCTGGGACAAGCCCCCAGAAGTTTATGTCTCCTTACTTATGTTTGTTTTTTAAATTTAATTTCTATTTCTTATCGGAGTAAATTTGATTAGAGTGTTTTGATTGGCTGTACAGAATCTGCTCAATGATTCATACATACGTCTGTTCATCTTCGGATACTGTTACCATGTATGTGATCACAAAATGTATATTTTGAAGGTATTGGTGATGATATAATTCATGTAATTTATATGTTATATGTTTATATACATTTAACATACATTAGTATATGTATGTTAACCCCATAGTCCTAATTTACCCATCCTCCCACCTTTCATTTTGGCTAACCATTAGTTTATTTGATAAGTCTGTGAGTGTCTTTTTCTGTGGAAATATGTTCATTGGTAGCAATCTTAGGATAACATGTATAAATGATATCATAGGCTGTTTGTCATACCCTTTTCACTTACTTAACCTTATATGATTATTTCAAGGCTCAACTGTAGTCCAGAAAACGGCATTGTTCATTTTTTTCCCGAGCTTACTATTCCATTCTGTCCATATACCACTTCTTCTTTTTCCATTCATATGTTTATGGACCTTTTTTTTTGCTTTCATGTCTTGGCTATTTCAATATTACTGCAGTGCACATTTGCCTGCCTCTGTCTTTCCGATCCTGGTGGTCTTCGTTTATAGGCTCAAAGGTGCCCTGCCGCATCATATGGTAGCTCAATTTTTACCTTGTAAAGCAGCTCCATTCAGTTCTTGTTAGTGCTTTTACCACTTTACATCCCACCAGCAGCTAGTAGGTATGAGTTGTCTAAAACCCATTCAGCATTTATACTTTGTAGACTTTTTGCTAATGGCCATTTGACTGGTGTGAGCTGAAACCTTTTTGGAGGTTGGAAACGCATGTGGCTAATAATTCCTTATACTGAGCTTTAACCATATCCTTTTTCTTCGTTTCCTTTTTTTGTTAAAGAGTAGGTACAACTTCCCTCCTCTCTTGACTTCTTGAAAAATTTCTCATGTGTTGAATTTTCCTGCCTATTCCCTACCCCAGGGCATTTTTTGAGGGCAGGTGTCATTTAGAGCCCTGCATTCCTTGGGACTATTAAGCAACCATTAGCAGTGGGTTTAAAGCTGCTCTTGTGCGAAACAGCCACAAGGCGGCAGCATTATTACGTTCTCAACTCTTGTTACTTGGGCAAAAGAGTCTTCCTGGAGGTAGGGTTCCGAGGTTGTAAATTAGAGTGGAATGTGCAGGGATAAGCCCCCAGAAGTTTATGTCTCCTTACTTATGTTTGTTTTTTAAATTTAGTTTCTATTTCTTATCGGAGTAAATTTGATTAGAGTGTGTTGATTGTCTGGCTGTACAGAATCTGCTCAATGATTCATACTTATGTCTGTTCACCTTTGGACCCTGTTACCATGTATGTGATTACAGAATGTATAGTTTAAAGGGATTGGTGATTATATAATTCATATAATTTATCTGTTATATGTTTATATACATTTAACATACATTAGTATATGTATATTAACCCCATAGTCCTAATTTACCCATCCTCCCACCTTTCCTTTTGGCTAACCATTAGTTTACTTGATAAGTCTGTGAGTGTCTTTTTCTGTGGAAATATGTTCTTTGGTAGCAATCTTAGGATAACATGTATAAATGATATCATAGGATATTTGTCATACCCTTTTGACTTACTTAACCTTATATGATTATTTGTAGGCTCAACTGTAGTCGTGAAAACGGCATTGTTCCTTTTTTTCCCGAGGCTACTATTCCATTTGGTACGTATACCACTTCATCTTTGTCCATTCATCTGTTTATGGACCTTTTTTTTGCTTCCATGTCTTGGCTATTTCAATATTGTTGCAGTGCATATTTGCCTGCATCTGTCTTTCCGATTTTGGTGGTTTTATATTATAGGCCCAAAAGGTGCCCTGCCGCATCATATGTTAACTCAATTTTTACCTTTTCAAGCAGCTCCATTCAGTTTTCGTTAGTGCTCTTACCACTTTACATCCCACCGGCACCAAGAAGGTACACAGTTCTCTAAAACCCCTTCAGCATTTATAGTTTGTAGACTTTTTGCTGCTGGTCATGACTGGTGTGAGCTGAAACCTTATTGAATTTGAATTTGCATATGGCTAATAATTTCCTTTACTGAGCTTTAGGCATGCCCTTTTTTTCTTTTCCTTTTTTTTTAAAGAGTGAGTACAACCTCCCTCCTCTTATTGACTTCTTGAAAAATTTCTCATGTGTTGAATTTTCTTGCCTATTCCCTACCCCAGGGCATTTCTTGAGGGCCTGTGTCATTTACAGCCCTGCAGTCCTTGTGAGTATGTAGGCAACCATTGGCACTGGGTTTAAAGCTGCTGCTGTGGGAAACAGCCACATGGCGGCAGCATTATTACGTCCTCAACTCTTGTTAATGGGGCAAAAGACTCTTCCTGGAGGTAGTGTTCCAAGGTTGGAAATTAGAGTGGAATGTGCTGGGACAAGCCCCCAGAAGTTTATCTCTCCTTACTTATGTTTGTTTTTTAAATTTAATTTCTATTTCTTATCGGAGTAAATCTGATTAGAGTGTTTTGATTTTCTGGCTGTACAGAATCTGCTCATTGATTCATATTTATGTTTCTTCATCTTCGGATCCTGTTACCATGTATGTGATTACAGAATATATATTTTAAAGGTATTCGTGATTATATAATTCATATACTTTATATGTTATATGTTTATATACATTTAACATACATTAGTATATGTATGTTAACCCCATAGTCCTAATTTACCCATCCTCCCACCTTTCATTTTGGCTAACCATTAGTTTATTTGATAAGTCTGTGAGTGTCTTTTTCTGTGGAAATATGTTCATTGGTAGCAATTTTACGATAACATATATAAATGACATCATAGGATATTTGTCATACCCTTTTCACTTACTTAACGTTATATGATTATTTCTAGGCTCAACTGTAGTCCTGAAAACGGCATTGTTCATTTTTTTCACGAGCCTACTATTCCATTCTGTCCATATACCACTTCGTCTTTGTCCATACATCTGTTTATGGACCTTTTTTTTTCCTTCCATGTCTTGGCTATTTCAATGTTGCTGCAGTGCACATTTGCCTGCCTCTGTCTTTCCGATTCTGGTGGTCTTAGGTTATAGGCCCTAAAGGTGCCCTGCCGCATCATATGGTAGCTCAATTTTTACCTTTTCAAGCAGCTCCATTCAGTTTGCGTTAGTGCTGTTGCCACTTTACATCCCACCAGCAACTAGAAGGTACACAGTTCTCTAAAACCCCTTCAGCATTTATAGTTTGTAGACTTTTTGCTGATGGTCATGACTCTTGTGAGCTTAAACCTTTTTCAATTTGAATATGTATGTGGCTAATAATTCCTTATACTGAGCTTTAGGCATGTCCTTTTTTTTGTTTTCCTTTTTTTTAAAGAGTGAGTACAACTTCCCTCCTCTTATTGACTTTTTGAAAAATTTCTCATGTGTTGAATTTTCTTGCCTATTCCCTACCCCAGGGCATGTTTTGTGGGCCTGTGTCATTTACAGCCCTGCAGTCCTTGTGACTATATAACCAACCATTGGCACTGGGTTTAAAGCTGCTGTTGTGGGAAAGAGCCACAAGACGGCAGCATTATTACATTCTCAACTCTTGTTATTAGGGCAACAGAGTCTTCCTGGAGGTAGTGTTCCCAGGTTGTAAATTAGAGAGGAATGTCCTGGGACAAGCCCCCAGAAGTTTATGTCTCCTTACTTATGTTTGTTTTTTAAATTTATTTTCTACTTCTTATCGGAGTAAATTTGATTAGAGTGTTTTGATTGTCTGGCTGTACAGAATCTGCTCAATGATTCATACATATGTCTGTTCATCTTCGGAACCTGTTACCATGTATGTGATTACAGAATGTATATTTTGAAGGGATTGGTGATTATATAATTCATATCATTTATATGTTATATGTTTATGTACATTTAACTTACATTAGTATATTCATGTTAACCCCATAGTCCTAATTTACCCATCCCCCCACCTTTCATTTTGGCTAACCATTAGTTTATTTGATAAGTCTGTGAGTGTCTTTTTCTGTGGAAATATGTTCATTGGTAGCAATCTTAGGATAACATGTATAAATGATATCATAGGACATTTGTCATACCCTTTTGACTTACTTATCGTTATATGATTATTTCTAGGCTCAACTGTAGTCCTGAAAACGGCATTGTTCATTTTTTTCCCGAGGCTACTATTCCATTCTGTCCGTATACCACTTCTTCTTTTTCCCGTCATCTGTTTATGGACCTTTTTTTGCTTCCATGTCTTGGCTCTTTCAATATTGCTGCAGTGCACATTTGCCTGCCTCTGTCTTTCCGATTCTGGTGGTCTTAGGTTATAGGCCCAAAAGGTGCCCTGCCGCATCATATGGTAGCTCAATTTTTACCTTTTCAAGCACAGCTCCATTCAGTTTGCGTTAGTGCTGTTGCCACTTTACATCCCACCAGCAGCCAGAAGGTACACAGTTCTCTAAAACCCCCTCAGCATTTATCGTTTGTAGACTTTTTGCTGATGGTTATGACTGGTGTGAACTGAAACCTTTTTGAATTTGAATTTGCTTGTGGCTTATAATTCCTTATACTGAGCTTTAGGCATGTCCTTTTTTTTCTTTTCCTTTTTTTTTAAAGAGTGAGTACAACTTCCCTCCTCTTATTGACTTCTTGAAAAATTTCTCATATGTTGAATTTTCTTGCCTATTGCCTACGCCAGGGCATGTTTTGAGGGCCTGTGTCATTTAGAGCCCTGCAGTCCTTGTGACTATATAAGCAACCATTGGCACTGGGTTTAAAGCTGCTGTTGTGGGAAACAGCCACAAGGCGGCAGCATTATTACGTTCTCAACTCTTGTTACTAGGGCAAGTGAGTCTTCCTGGAGGCAGTTTTCCAAGGTTGTAAATTAGAGTGGAATGTGCTGGGACAAGCCCCAGAAGTTTATGTCTCCTTACTTATGTTTGTTTTTTAAACTTAATTTATACTTCTTGTCGGAGTAAATTTGATTAGAGTGTTTTGATTGTCTGGCTGTACAGAATCTGCTCAATGATTCATACATATGTCTGTTCATCTTCGGATCCTGTTACCATGTATGTGATCACAAAATATATATTTTCAAGGTATTGGTGATTATATAATTCATATAGTTTATCTGTTATATGTTTATATACATTTAACATACATTAGTATATGTATGTTAACCCCATAGTCCTAATTTACCCATCCTCCCACCTTTCATTTTGGCTAACCATTAGTTTCTTTGGTAAGTCTGTGAGTGTGTTTTTCTGTGGAAATATGTTCATTGGTAGCAATCTTAGGATAACATGTATAAATGATATCATAGGATGTTTGTCATACCCTTTTCACTTACTTAACCTTATATGATTATTTCTAGGCTCAACTGTAGTCCTGAAAACGGCATTGTTCATTTTTTTCGCGAGGCTACTATTACATTTGGTACGTATACCACTTCGTCTTTGTCCATTCATCTGTTTATGGACCTATTTTCTGCTTCCATGTCTTGGCTATTTCAATATTGCTGCAGTGCACATTGGCCTGCCTGTGTTTTCCAGATTCTGGTGGTCTTAGGTTATAGGCCCAAAAGGTACCATGCCGCATCATATGGTAGCTCAATTTTTACCTTTTCAAGCATCTCCATTCAGTTTGCATTAGTGTTGTTACCACGTTACATCCCAGCAGCAGCTTGAAGGTACACAGTTCTCTAAAACCCCTTCAGCATTTATCGTTTGTAGACTTTTTGCTGATGGTTATGACTGGTGTGAGCTGAAACCTTTTTGAATTTGAATTTGCATGTGGCTAATAATTCCTTATACTGAGCTTTAGGCATGTCCTTTTTTTGTTTTCCTTTTTTTTAAAGAGTGAGTACAACTTCCCTCCTCTTATTGACTTCTTGAAAAATTTCTCATGTGTTGAATTTTCTTGCCTATTCCCTACCCCAGGGCATTTCTTGAGGGCCTGTGTCATTTACAGCCCTGCAGTCCTTGTGAGTATGTAGGCAACCATTGGCACTGGGTTTAAAGCTGCTGCTGTGGGAAACAGCCACATGGCGGCAGCATTATTACGTCCTCAACTCTTGTTAATGGGGCAAAAGACTCTTCCTGGAGGTAGTGTTCCAAGGTTGGAAATTAGAGTGGAATGTGCTGGGACAAGCCCCCAGAAGTTTATCTCTCCTTACTTATGTTTGTTTTTTAAATTTAATTTCTATTTCTTATCGGAGTAAATCTGATTAGAGTGTTTTGATTTTCTGGCTGTACAGAATCTGCTCATTGATTCATATTTATGTTTCTTCATCTTCGGATCCTGTTACCATGTATGTGATTACAGAATATATATTTTAAAGGTATTCGTGATTATATAATTCATATACTTTATATGTTATATGTTTATATACATTTAACATACATTAGTATATGTATGTTAACCCCATAGTCCTAATTTACCCATCCTCCCACCTTTCATTTTGGCTAACCATTAGTTTATTTGATAAGTCTGTGAGTGTCTTTTTCTGTGGAAATATGTTCATTGGTAGCAATTTTACGATAACATATATAAATGACATCATAGGATATTTGTCATACCCTTTTCACTTACTTAACGTTATATGATTATTTCTAGGCTCAACTGTAGTCCTGAAAACGGCATTGTTCATTTTTTTCACGAGCCTACTATTCCATTCTGTCCATATACCACTTCGTCTTTGTCCATACATCTGTTTATGGACCTTTTTTTTTCCTTCCATGTCTTGACTATTTCAATGTTGCTGCAGTGCACATTTACCTGCCTCTGTCTTTCCGATTCTGGTGGTCTTAGGTTATAGGCCCAAAAGGTGCCCTGCCGCATCATATGGTAGCTCAATTTTTACCTTTTCAAGCAGCTCCATTCAGTTTGCGTTAGTGCTGTTGCCACTTTACATCCCACCAGCAACTAGAAGGTACACAGTTCTCTAAAACCCCTTCAGCATTTATCGTTTGTAGACTTTTTGCTGATGGTCATGACTGGTGTGAGCTGAAACCTTTTTGAATTTGAATTTGCACGTGGCTAATAATTCCTTATACTGAGCTTTAGGCATGTCCTTTTTTTGTTTTCCTTTTTTTTAAAGAGTGAGTACAACTTCCCTCCTCTTATTGACTTTTTGAAAAATTTCTCATGTGTTGAATTTTCTTGCCTATTCCCTACCCCAGGGCATGTTTTGTGGGCCTGTGTCATTTACAGCCCTGCAGTCCTTGTGACTATATAACCAACCATTGGCACTGGGTTTAAAGCTGCTGTTGTGGGAAAGAGCCACAAGACGGCAGCATTATTACATTCTCAACTCTTGTTATTAGGGCAACAGAGTCTTCCTGGAGGTAGTGTTCCCAGGTTGTAAATTAGAGAGGAATGTCCTGGGACAAGCCCCCAGAAGTTTATGTCTCCTTACTTATGTTTGTTTTTTAAATTTATTTTCTACTTCTTATCGGAGTAAATTTGATTAGAGTGTTTTGATTGTCTGGCTGTACAGAATCTGCTCAATGATTCATACATATGTCTGTTCATCTTCGGAACCTGTTACCATGTATGTGATTACAGAATGTATATTTTGAAGGGATTGGTGATTATATAATTCATATCATTTATATGTTATATGTTTATGTACATTTAACTTACATTAGTATATTCATGTTAACCCCATAGTCCTAATTTACCCATCCCCCCACCTTTCATTTTGGCTAACCATTAGTTTATTTGATAAGTCTGTGAGTGTCTTTTTCTGTGGAAATATGTTCATTGGTAGCAATCTTAGGATAACATGTATAAATGATATCATAGGACATTTGTCATACCCTTTTGACTTACTTATCGTTATATGATTATTTCTAGGCTCAACTGTAGTCCTGAAAACGGCATTGTTCATTTTTTTCCCGAGGCTACTATTCCATTCTGTCCGTATACCACTTCTTCTTTTTCCCGTCATCTGTTTATGGACCTTTTTTTGCTTCCATGTCTTGGCTCTTTCAATATTGCTGCAGTGCACATTTGCCTGCCTCTGTCTTTCCGATTCTGGTGGTCTTAGGTTATAGGCCCAAAAGGTGCCCTGCCGCATCATATGGTAGCTCAATTTTTACCTTTTCAAGCACAGCTCCATTCAGTTTGCGTTAGTGCTGTTGCCACTTTACATCCCACCAGCAGCCAGAAGGTACACAGTTCTCTAAAACCCCCTCAGCATTTATCGTTTGTAGACTTTTTGCTGATGGTTATGACTGGTGTGAACTGAAACCTTTTTGAATTTGAATTTGCTTGTGGCTTATAATTCCTTATACTGAGCTTTAGGCATGTCCTTTTTTTTCTTTTCCTTTTTTTTTAAAGAGTGAGTACAACTTCCCTCCTCTTATTGACTTCTTGAAAAATTTCTCATATGTTGAATTTTCTTGCCTATTGCCTACGCCAGGGCATGTTTTGAGGGCCTGTGTCATTTAGAGCCCTGCAGTCCTTGTGACTATATAAGCAACCATTGGCACTGGGTTTAAAGCTGTTGTTGTGGGAAACAGCCACAAGGCGGCAGCATTATTACGTTCTCAACTCTTGTTACTATGGCAAGTGAGTCTTCCTGGAGGCAGTTTTCCAAGGTTGTAAATTAGAGTGGAATGTGCTGGGACAAGCCCCAGAAGTTTATGTCTCCTTACTTATGTTTGTTTTTTAAACTTAATTTATACTTCTTGTCGGAGTAAATTTGATTAGAGTGTTTTGATTGTCTGGCTGTACAGAATCTGCTCAATGATTCATACATATGTCTGTTCATCTTCGGATCCTGTTACCATGTATGTGATCACAAAATATATATTTTCAAGGTATTGGTGATTATATAATTCATATAGTTTATCTGTTATATGTTTATATACATTTAACATACATTAGTATATGTATGTTAACCCCATAGTCCTAATTTACCCATCCTCCCACCTTTCATTTTGGCTAACCATTAGTTTCTTTGGTAAGTCTGTGAGTGTGTTTTTCTGTGGAAATATGTTCATTGGTAGCAATCTTAGGATAACATGTATAAATGATATCATAGGATGTTTGTCATACCCTTTTCACTTACTTAACCTTATATGATTATTTCTAGGCTCAACTGTAGTCCTGAAAACGGCATTGTTCATTTTTTTCGCGAGGCTACTATTACATTTGGTACGTATACCACTTCGTCTTTGTCCATTCATCTGTTTATGGACCTATTTTCTGCTTCCATGTCTTGGCTATTTCAATATTGCTGCAGTGCACATTGGCCTGCCTGTGTTTTCCAGATTCTGGTGGTCTTAGGTTATAGGCCCAAAAGGTGCCATGCCGCATCATATGGTAGCTCAATTTTTACCTTTTCAAGCATCTCCATTCAGTTTGCATTAGTGTTGTTACCACGTTACATCCCAGCTGCAGCTTGAAGGTACACAGTTCTCTAAAACCCCTTCAGCATTTATCGTTTGTAGACTTTTTGCTGATGGTTATGACTGGTGTGAGCTGAAACCTTTTTGAATTTGAATTTGCATGTGGCTAATAATTCCTTATACTGAGCTTTAGGCATGTCCTTTTTTTGTTTTCCTTTTTTTTAAAGAGTGAGTACAACTTCCCTCCTCTTATTGACTTCTTGAAAAATTTCTCATGTGTTGAATTTTCTTGCCTATTCCCTACCCCAGG
The DNA here is from genome assembly GCF_965194825.1 of Balaenoptera physalus. NCBI lineage: Eukaryota > Metazoa > Chordata > Mammalia > Artiodactyla > Balaenopteridae > Balaenoptera > Balaenoptera physalus. Next base: position 219,903 of record NW_028125707.1, on the reverse strand, counting down.
GCATTTCTTGAGGGCCTGTGTCATTTACAGCCCTGCAGTCCTTGTGAGTATGTAGGCAACCATTGGCACTGGGTTTAAAGCTGCTGCTGTGGGAAACAGCCACATGGCGGCAGCATTATTACGTCCTCAACTCTTGTTAATGGGGCAAAAGACTCTTCCTGGAGGTAGTGTTCCAAGGTTGGAAATTAGAGTGGAATGTGCTGGGACAAGCCCCCAGAAGTTTATCTCTCCTTACTTATGTTTGTTTTTTAAATTTAATTTCTATTTCTTATCGGAGTAAATCTGATTAGAGTGTTTTGATTTTCTGGCTGTACAGAATCTGCTCATTGATTCATATTTATGTTTCTTCATCTTCGGATCCTGTTACCATGTATGTGATTACAGAATATATATTTTAAAGGTATTCGTGATTATATAATTCATATACTTTATATGTTATATGTTTATATACATTTAACATACATTAGTATATGTATGTTAACCCCATAGTCCTAATTTACCCATCCTCCCACCTTTCATTTTGGCTAACCATTAGTTTATTTGATAAGTCTGTGAGTGTCTTTTTCTGTGGAAATATGTTCATTGGTAGCAATTTTACGATAACATATATAAATGACATCATAGGATATTTGTCATACCCTTTTCACTTACTTAACGTTATATGATTATTTCTAGGCTCAACTGTAGTCCTGAAAACGGCATTGTTCATTTTTTTCACGAGCCTACTATTCCATTCTGTCCATATACCACTTCGTCTTTGTCCATACATCTGTTTATGGACCTTTTTTTTTCCTTCCATGTCTTGGCTATTTCAATGTTGCTGCAGTGCACATTTGCCTGCCTCTGTCTTTCCGATTCTGGTGGTCTTAGGTTATAGGCCCTAAAGGTGCCCTGCCGCATCATATGGTAGCTCAATTTTTACCTTTTCAAGCAGCTCCATTCAGTTTGCGTTAGTGCTGTTGCCACTTTACATCCCACCAGCAACTAGAAGGTACACAGTTCTCTAAAACCCCTTCAGCATTTATAGTTTGTAGACTTTTTGCTGATGGTCATGACTCTTGTGAGCTTAAACCTTTTTCAATTTGAATATGTATGTGGCTAATAATTCCTTATACTGAGCTTTAGGCATGTCCTTTTTTTTGTTTTCCTTTTTTTTAAAGAGTGAGTACAACTTCCCTCCTCTTATTGACTTTTTGAAAAATTTCTCATGTGTTGAATTTTCTTGCCTATTCCCTACCCCAGGGCATGTTTTGTGGGCCTGTGTCATTTACAGCCCTGCAGTCCTTGTGACTATATAACCAACCATTGGCACTGGGTTTAAAGCTGCTGTTGTGGGAAAGAGCCACAAGACGGCAGCATTATTACATTCTCAACTCTTGTTATTAGGGCAACAGAGTCTTCCTGGAGGTAGTGTTCCCAGGTTGTAAATTAGAGAGGAATGTCCTGGGACAAGCCCCCAGAAGTTTATGTCTCCTTACTTATGTTTGTTTTTTAAATTTAATTTCTATTTCTTATCGGAGTAAATTTGATTAGAGTGTTTTGATTGTCTGGCTGTACAGAATCTGCTCAATGATTCATACATACGTCTGTTCATCTTCGGATACTGTTACCATGTATGTGATCACAAAATGTATATTTTGAAGGTATTGGTGATGATATAATTCATGTAATTTATATGTTATATGTTTATATACATTTAACATACATTAGTATATGTATGTTAACCCCATAGTCCTAATTTACCCATCCTCCCACCTTTCATTTTGGCTAACCATTAGTTTATTTGATAAGTCTGTGAGTGTCTTTTTCTGTGGAAATATGTTCATTGGTAGCAATCTTAGGATAACATGTATAAATGATATCATAGGCTGTTTGTCATACCCTTTTCACTTACTTAACCTTATATGATTATTTCAAGGCTCAACTGTAGTCCAGAAAACGGCATTGTTCATTTTTTTCCCGAGCTTACTATTCCATTCTGTCCATATACCACTTCTTCTTTTTCCATTCATATGTTTATGGACCTTTTTTTTTGCTTTCATGTCTTGGCTATTTCAATATTACTGCAGTGCACATTTGCCTGCCTCTGTCTTTCCGATCCTGGTGGTCTTCGTTTATAGGCTCAAAGGTGCCCTGCCGCATCATATGGTAGCTCAATTTTTACCTTGTAAAGCAGCTCCATTCAGTTCTTGTTAGTGCTTTTACCACTTTACATCCCACCAGCAGCTAGTAGGTATGAGTTGTCTAAAACCCATTCAGCATTTATACTTTGTAGACTTTTTGCTAATGGCCATTTGACTGGTGTGAGCTGAAACCTTTTTGGAGGTTGGAAACGCATGTGGCTAATAATTCCTTATACTGAGCTTTAACCATATCCTTTTTCTTCGTTTCCTTTTTTTGTTAAAGAGTAGGTACAACTTCCCTCCTCTCTTGACTTCTTGAAAAATTTCTCATGTGTTGAATTTTCCTGCCTATTCCCTACCCCAGGGCATTTTTTGAGGGCAGGTGTCATTTAGAGCCCTGCATTCCTTGGGACTATTAAGCAACCATTAGCAGTGGGTTTAAAGCTGCTCTTGTGCGAAACAGCCACAAGGCGGCAGCATTATTACGTTCTCAACTCTTGTTACTTGGGCAAAAGAGTCTTCCTGGAGGTAGGGTTCCGAGGTTGTAAATTAGAGTGGAATGTGCAGGGATAAGCCCCCAGAAGTTTATGTCTCCTTACTTATGTTTGTTTTTTAAATTTAGTTTCTATTTCTTATCGGAGTAAATTTGATTAGAGTGTGTTGATTGTCTGGCTGTACAGAATCTGCTCAATGATTCATACTTATGTCTGTTCACCTTTGGACCCTGTTACCATGTATGTGATTACAGAATGTATTCTTTAAAGGGATTGGTGATTATATAATTCATATAATTTATCTGTTATATGTTTATATACATTTAACATACATTAGTATATGTATATTAACCCCATAGTCCTAATTTACCCATCCTCCCACCTTTCCTTTTGGCTAACCATTAGTTTACTTGATAAGTCTGTGAGTGTCTTTTTCTGTGGAAATATGTTCTTTGGTAGCAATCTTAGGATAACATGTATAAATGATATCATAGGATATTTGTCATACCCTTTTGACTTACTTAACCTTATATGATTATTTGTAGGCTCAACTGTAGTCGTGAAAACGGCATTGTTCCTTTTTTTCCCGAGGCTACTATTCCATTTGGTACGTATACCACTTCATCTTTGTCCATTCATCTGTTTATCGACCTTTTTTTTGCTTCCATGTCTTGGCTATTTCAATATTGTTGCAGTGCATATTTGCCTGCATCTGTCTTTCCGATTTTGGTGGTTTTATATTATAGGCCCAAAAGGTGCCCTGCCGCATCATATGTTAACTCAATTTTTACCTTTTCAAGCAGCTCCATTCAGTTTTCGTTAGTGCTCTTACCACTTTACATCCCACCGGCACCAAGAAGGTACACAGTTCTCTAAAACCCCTTCAGCATTTATAGTTTGTAGACTTTTTGCTGCTGGTCATGACTGGTGTGAGCTGAAACCTTATTGAATTTGAATTTGCATATGGCTAATAATTTCCTTTACTGAGCTTTAGGCATGCCCTTTTTTTCTTTTCCTTTTTTTTTAAAGAGTGAGTACAACCTCCCTCCTCTTATTGACTTCTTGAAAAATTTCTCATGTGTTGAATTTTCTTGCCTATTCCCTACCCCAGGGCATTTTTTGAGGGCCTGTGTCATTTACAGCCCTGCAGTCCTTGTGAGTCTATAAGCAACCATTGGCACTGGGTTTAAAGCTGCTGTTGTGGGAAATAGCCACAAGGCAGCAGCATTATTACGTTCTCAACACTTGTTACTAGGGCAGCAGAGTCTTCCTGGAGGTAGTGTTCCGAGGTTGTAAACTAGAGTGGAATGTGCTGGGACAAGCCCCCAGAAGTTTATATCTCCTTACTTATGTTTGTTTTTTAAATTTATTTTCTACTTCTTATCGGAGTAAATTTGATTAGAGTGTTTTGATTGTCTGGCTGTACAGAATCTGCTCAATGATTCATACATATGTCTGTTCATCTTCGGAACCTGTTACCATGTATGTGATTACAGAATGTATATTTTGAAGGGATTGGTGATTATATAATTCATATCATTTATATGTTATATGTTTATGTACATTTAACTTACATTAGTATATTCATGTTAACCCCATAGTCCTAATTTACCCATCCCCCCACCTTTCATTTTGGCTAACCATTAGTTTATTTGATAAGTCTGTGAGTGTCTTTTTCTGTGGAAATATGTTCATTGGTAGCAATCTTAGGATAACATGTATAAATGATATCATAGGACATTTGTCATACCCTTTTGACTTACTTATCGTTATATGATTATTTCTAGGCTCAACTGTAGTCCTGAAAACGGCATTGTTCATTTTTTTCCCGAGGCTACTATTCCATTCTGTCCGTATACCACTTCTTCTTTTTCCCGTCATCTGTTTATGGACCTTTTTTTGCTTCCATGTCTTGGCTCTTTCAATATTGCTGCAGTGCACATTTGCCTGCCTCTGTCTTTCCGATTCTGGTGGTCTTAGGTTATAGGCCCAAAAGGTGCCCTGCCGCATCATATGGTAGCTCAATTTTTACCTTTTCAAGCACAGCTCCATTCAGTTTGCGTTAGTGCTGTTGCCACTTTACATCCCACCAGCAGCCAGAAGGTACACAGTTCTCTAAAACCCCCTCAGCATTTATCGTTTGTAGACTTTTTGCTGATGGTTATGACTGGTGTGAACTGAAACCTTTTTGAATTTGAATTTGCTTGTGGCTTATAATTCCTTATACTGAGCTTTAGGCATGTCCTTTTTTTTCTTTTCCTTTTTTTTTAAAGAGTGAGTACAACTTCCCTCCTCTTATTGACTTCTTGAAAAATTTCTCATATGTTGAATTTTCTTGCCTATTGCCTACGCCAGGGCATGTTTTGAGGGCCTGTGTCATTTAGAGCCCTGCAGTCCTTGTGACTATATAAGCAACCATTGGCACTGGGTTTAAAGCTGCTGTTGTGGGAAACAGCCACAAGGCGGCAGCATTATTACGTTCTCAACTCTTGTTACTAGGGCAAGTGAGTCTTCCTGGAGGCAGTTTTCCAAGGTTGTAAATTAGAGTGGAATGTGCTGGGACAAGCCCCAGAAGTTTATGTCTCCTTACTTATGTTTGTTTTTTAAACTTAATTTATACTTCTTGTCGGAGTAAATTTGATTAGAGTGTTTTGATTGTCTGGCTGTACAGAATCTGCTCAATGATTCATACATATGTCTGTTCATCTTCGGATCCTGTTACCATGTATGTGATCACAAAATATATATTTTCAAGGTATTGGTGATTATATAATTCATATAGTTTATCTGTTATATGTTTATATACATTTAACATACATTAGTATATGTATGTTAACCCCATAGTCCTAATTTACCCATCCTCCCACCTTTCATTTTGGCTAACCATTAGTTTCTTTGGTAAGTCTGTGAGTGTGTTTTTCTGTGGAAATATGTTCATTGGTAGCAATCTTAGGATAACATGTATAAATGATATCATAGGATGTTTGTCATACCCTTTTCACTTACTTAACCTTATATGATTATTTCTAGGCTCAACTGTAGTCCTGAAAACGGCATTGTTCATTTTTTTCGCGAGGCTACTATTACATTTGGTACGTATACCACTTCGTCTTTGTCCATTCATCTGTTTATGGACCTATTTTCTGCTTCCATGTCTTGGCTATTTCAATATTGCTGCAGTGCACATTGGCCTGCCTGTGTTTTCCAGATTCTGGTGGTCTTAGGTTATAGGCCCAAAAGGTACCATGCCGCATCATATGGTAGCTCAATTTTTACCTTTTCAAGCATCTCCATTCAGTTTGCATTAGTGTTGTTACCACGTTACATCCCAGCAGCAGCTTGAAGGTACACAGTTCTCTAAAACCCCTTCAGCATTTATCGTTTGTAGACTTTTTGCTGATGGTTATGACTGGTGTGAGCTGAAACCTTTTTGAATTTGAATTTGCATGTGGCTAATAATTCCTTATACTGAGCTTTAGGCATGTCCTTTTTTTGTTTTCCTTTTTTTTAAAGAGTGAGTACAACTTCCCTCCTCTTATTGACTTCTTGAAAAATTTCTCATGTGTTGAATTTTCTTGCCTATTCCCTACCCCAGGGCATGTTTTGTGGGCCTGTGTCATTTACAGCCCTGCAGTCCTTGTGACTATATAACCAACCACTGGCACTGGGTTTAAAGCTGCTGTTGTGGGAAAGAGCCACAAGACGGCAGCATTATTACATTCTCAACTCTTGTTATTAGGGCAACAGAGTCTTCCTGGAGGTAGTGTTCCCAGGTTGTAAATTAGAGAGGAATGTCCTGGGACAAGCCCCCAGAAGTTTATGTCTCCTTACTTATGTTTGTTTTTTAAATTTAATTTCTATTTCTTATCGGAGTAAATTTGATTAGAGTGTTTTGATTGTCTGGCTGTACAGAATCTGCTCAATGATTCATACATACGTCTGTTCATCTTCGGATACTGTTACCATGTATGTGATCACAAAATGTATATTTTGAAGGTATTGGTGATGATATAATTCATGTAATTTATATGTTATATGTTTATATACATTTAACATACATTAGTATATGTATGTTAACCCCATAGTCCTAATTTACCCATCCTCCCACCTTTCATTTTGGCTAACCATTAGTTTATTTGATAAGTCTGTGAGTGTCTTTTTCTGTGGAAATATGTTCATTGGTAGCAATCTTAGGATAACATGTATAAATGATATCATAGGCTGTTTGTCATACCCTTTTCACTTACTTAACCTTATATGATTATTTCAAGGCTCAACTGTAGTCCAGAAAACGGCATTGTTCATTTTTTTCCCGAGCTTACTATTCCATTCTGTCCATATACCACTTCTTCTTTTTCCATTCATATGTTTATGGACCTTTTTTTTTGCTTTCATGTCTTGGCTATTTCAATATTACTGCAGTGCACATTTGCCTGCCTCTGTCTTTCCGATCCTGGTGGTCTTCGTTTATAGGCTCAAAGGTGCCCTGCCGCATCATATGGTAGCTCAATTTTTACCTTGTAAAGCAGCTCCATTCAGTTCTTGTTAGTGCTTTTACCACTTTACATCCCACCAGCAGCTAGTAGGTATGAGTTGTCTAAAACCCATTCAGCATTTATACTTTGTAGACTTTTTGCTAATGGCCATTTGACTGGTGTGAGCTGAAACCTTTTTGGAGGTTGGAAACGCATGTGGCTAATAATTCCTTATACTGAGCTTTAACCATATCCTTTTTCTTCGTTTCCTTTTTTTGTTAAAGAGTAGGTACAACTTCCCTCCTCTCTTGACTTCTTGAAAAATTTCTCATGTGTTGAATTTTCCTGCCTATTCCCTACCCCAGGGCATTTTTTGAGGGCAGGTGTCATTTAGAGCCCTGCATTCCTTGGGACTATTAAGCAACCATTAGCAGTGGGTTTAAAGCTGCTCTTGTGCGAAACAGCCACAAGGCGGCAGCATTATTACGTTCTCAACTCTTGTTACTTGGGCAAAAGAGTCTTCCTGGAGGTAGGGTTCCGAGGTTGTAAATTAGAGTGGAATGTGCAGGGATAAGCCCCCAGAAGTTTATGTCTCCTTACTTATGTTTGTTTTTTAAATTTAGTTTCTATTTCTTATCGGAGTAAATTTGATTAGAGTGTGTTGATTGTCTGGCTGTACAGAATCTGCTCAATGATTCATACTTATGTCTGTTCACCTTTGGACCCTGTTACCATGTATGTGATTACAGAATGTATAGTTTAAAGGGATTGGTGATTATATAATTCATATAATTTATCTGTTATATGTTTATATACATTTAACATACATTAGTATATGTATATTAACCCCATAGTCCTAATTTACCCATCCTCCCACCTTTCCTTTTGGCTAACCATTAGTTTACTTGATAAGTCTGTGAGTGTCTTTTTCTGTGGAAATAGGTTCTTTGGTAGCAATCTTAGGATAACATGTATAAATGATATCATAGGATATTTGTCATACCCTTTTGACTTACTTAACCTTATATGATTATTTGTAGGCTCAACTGTAGTCGTGAAAACGGCATTGTTCCTTTTTTTCCCGAGGCTACTATTCCATTTGGTACGTATACCACTTCATCTTTGTCCATTCATCTGTTTATGGACCTTTTTTTTGCTTCCATGTCTTGGCTATTTCAATATTGTTGCAGTGCATATTTGCCTGCATCTGTCTTTCCGATTTTGGTGGTTTTATATTATAGGCCCAAAAGGTGCCCTGCCGCATCATATGTTAACTCAATTTTTACCTTTTCAAGCAGCTCCATTCAGTTTTCGTTAGTGCTCTTACCACTTTACATCCCACCGGCACCAAGAAGGTACACAGTTCTCTAAAACCCCTTCAGCATTTATAGTTTGTAGACTTTTTGCTGCTGGTCATGACTGGTGTGAGCTGAAACCTTATTGAATTTGAATTTGCATATGGCTAATAATTTCCTTTACTGAGCTTTAGGCATGCCCTTTTTTTCTTTTCCTTTTTTTTTAAAGAGTGAGTACAACCTCCCTCCTCTTATTGACTTCTTGAAAAATTTCTCATGTGTTGAATTTTCTTGCCTATTCCCTACCCCAGGGCATTTTTTGAGGGCCTGTGTCATTTACAGCCCTGCAGTCCTTGTGACTATATAAGCAACCATTGGCACTGGGTTTAAAGCTGCTGTTGTGGGAAACAGCCACAAGGCGGCAGCATTATTACGTTCTCAACTCTTGTTACTAGGGCAAGTGAGTCTTCCTGGAGGCAGTTTTCCAAGGTTGTAAATTAGAGTGGAATGTGCTGGGACAAGCCCCAGAAGTTTATGTCTCCTTACTTATGTTTGTTTTTTAAACTTAATTTATACTTCTTGTCGGAGTAAATTTGATTAGAGTGTTTTGATTGTCTGGCTGTACAGAATCTGCTCAATGATTCATACATATGTCTGTTCATCTTCGGATCCTGTTACCATGTATGTGATCACAAAATATATATTTTCAAGGTATTGGTGATTATATAATTCATATAGTTTATCTGTTATATGTTTATATACATTTAACATACATTAGTATATGTATGTTAACCCCATAGTCCTAATTTACCCATCCTCCCACCTTTCATTTTGGCTAACCATTAGTTTCTTTGGTAAGTCTGTGAGTGTGTTTTTCTGTGGAAATATGTTCATTGGTAGCAATCTTAGGATAACATGTATAAATGATATCATAGGATGTTTGTCATACCCTTTTCACTTACTTAACCTTATATGATTATTTCTAGGCTCAACTGTAGTCCTGAAAACGGCATTGTTCATTTTTTTCGCGAGGCTACTATTACATTTGGTACGTATACCACTTCGTCTTTGTCCATTCATCTGTTTATGGACCTATTTTCTGCTTCCATGTCTTGGCTATTTCAATATTGCTGCAGTGCACATTGGCCTGCCTGTGTTTTCCAGATTCTGGTGGTCTTAGGTTATAGGCCCAAAAGGTACCATGCCGCATCATATGGTAGCCCAATTTTTACCTTTTCAAGCATCTCCATTCAGTTTGCATTAGTGTTGTTACCACGTTACATCCCAGCAGCAGCTTGAAGGTACACAGTTCTCTAAAACCCCTTCAGCATTTATCGTTTGTAGACTTTTTGCTGATGGTTATGACTGGTGTGAGCTGAAACCTTTTTGAATTTGAATTTGCATGTGGCTAATAATTCCTTATACTGAGCTTTAGGCATGTCCTTTTTTTGTTTTCCTTTTTTTTAAAGAGTGAGTACAACTTCCCTCCTCTTATTGACTTCTTGAAAAATTTCTCATGTGTTGAATTTTCTTGCCTATTCCCTACCCCAGGGCATTTCTTGAGGGCCTGTGTCATTTACAGCCCTGCAGTCCTTGTGAGTATGTAGGCAACCATTGGCACTGGGTTTAAAGCTGCTGCTGTGGGAAACAGCCACATGGCGGCAGCATTATTACGTCCTCAACTCTTGTTAATGGGGCAAAAGACTCTTCCTGGAGGTAGTGTTCCAAGGTTGGAAATTAGAGTGGAATGTGCTGGGACAAGCCCCCAGAAGTTTATCTCTCCTTACTTATGTTTGTTTTTTAAATTTAATTTCTATTTCTTATCGGAGTAAATCTGATTAGAGTGTTTTGATTTTCTGGCTGTACAGAATCTGCTCATTGATTCATATTTATGTTTCTTCATCTTCGGATCCTTTTACCATGTATGTGATTACAGAATATATATTTTAAAGGTATTCGTGATTATATAATTCATATACTTTATATGTTATATGTTTATATACATTTAACATACATTAGTATATGTATGTTAACCCCATAGTCCTAATTTACCCATCCTCCCACCTTTCATTTTGGCTAACCATTAGTTTATTTGATAAGTCTGTGAGTGTCTTTTTCTGTGGAAATATGTTCATTGGTAGCAATTTTACGATAACATATATAAATGACATCATAGGATATTTGTCATACCCTTTTCACTTACTTAACGTTATATGATTATTTCTAGGCTCAACTGTAGTCCTGAAAACGGCATTGTTCATTTTTTTCACGAGCCTACTATTCCATTCTGTCCATATACCACTTCGTCTTTGTCCATACATCTGTTTATGGACCTTTTTTTTTCCTTCCATGTCTTGACTATTTCAATGTTGCTGCAGTGCACATTTACCTGCCTCTGTCTTTCCGATTCTGGTGGTCTTAGGTTATAGGCCCAAAAGGTGCCCTGCCGCATCATATGGTAGCTCAATTTTTACCTTTTCAAGCAGCTCCATTCAGTTTGCGTTAGTGCTGTTGCCACTTTACATCCCACCAGCAACTAGAAGGTACACAGTTCTCTAAAACCCCTTCAGCATTTATAGTTTGTAGACTTTTTGCTGATGGTCATGACTGGTGTGAGCTGAAACCTTTTTGAATTTGAATTTGCACGTGGCTAATAATTCCTTATACTGAGCTTTAGGCATGTCCTTTTTTTGTTTTCCTTTTTTTTAAAGAGTGAGTACAACTTCCCTCCTCTTATTGACTTTTTGAAAAATTTCTCATGTGTTGAATTTTCTTGCCTATTCCCTACCCCAGGGCATGTTTTGTGGGCCTGTGTCATTTACAGCCCTGCAGTCCTTGTGACTATATAACCAACCATTGGCACTGGGTTTAAAGCTGCTGTTGTGGGAAAGAGCCACAAGACGGCAGCATTATTACATTCTCAACTCTTGTTATTAGGGCAACAGAGTCTTCCTGGAGGTAGTGTTCCCAGGTTGTAAATTAGAGAGGAATGTCCTGGGACAAGCCCCCAGAAGTTTATGTCTCCTTACTTATGTTTGTTTTTTAAATTTATTTTCTACTTCTTATCGGAGTAAATTTGATTAGAGTGTTTTGATTGTCTGGCTGTACAGAATCTGCTCAATGATTCATACATATGTCTGTTCATCTTCGGAACCTGTTACCATGTATGTGATTACAGAATGTATATTTTGAAGGGATTGGTGATTATATAATTCATATCATTTATATGTTATATGTTTATGTACATTTAACTTACATTAGTATATTCATGTTAACCCCATAGTCCTAATTTACCCATCCCCCCACCTTTCATTTTGGCTAACCATTAGTTTATTTGATAAGTCTGTGAGTGTCTTTTTCTGTGGAAATATGTTCATTGGTAGCAATCTTAGGATAACATGTATAAATGATATCATAGGACATTTGTCATACCCTTTTGACTTACTTATCGTTATATGATTATTTCTAGGCTCAACTGTAGTCCTGAAAACGGCATTGTTCATTTTTTTCCCGAGGCTACTATTCCATTCTGTCCGTATACCACTTCTTCTTTTTCCCGTCATCTGTTTATGGACCTTTTTTTGCTTCCATGTCTTGGCTCTTTCAATATTGCTGCAGTGCACATTTGCCTGCCTCTGTCTTTCCGATTCTGGTGGTCTTAGGTTATAGGCCCAAAAGGTGCCCTGCCGCATCATATGGTAGCTCAATTTTTACCTTTTCAAGCACAGCTCCATTCAGTTTGCGTTAGTGCTGTTGCCACTTTACATCCCACCAGCAGCCAGAAGGTACACAGTTCTCTAAAACCCCCTCAGCATTTATCGTTTGTAGACTTTTTGCTGATGGTTATGACTGGTGTGAACTGAAACCTTTTTGAATTTGAATTTGCTTGTGGCTTATAATTCCTTATACTGAGCTTTAGGCATGTCCTTTTTTTTCTTTTCCTTTTTTTTTAAAGAGTGAGTACAACTTCCCTCCTCTTATTGACTTCTTGAAAAATTTCTCATATGTTGAATTTTCTTGCCTATTGCCTACGCCAGGGCATGTTTTGAGGGCCTGTGTCATTTAGAGCCCTGCAGTCCTTGTGACTATATAAGCAACCATTGGCACTGGGTTTAAAGCTGCTGTTGTGGGAAACAGCCACAAGGCGGCAGCATTATTACGTTCTCAACTCTTGTTACTAGGGCAAGTGAGTCTTCCTGGAGGCAGTTTTCCAAGGTTGTAAATTAGAGTGGAATGTGCTGGGACAAGCCCCAGAAGTTTATGTCTCCTTACTTATGTTTGTTTTTTAAACTTAATTTATACTTCTTGTCGGAGTAAATTTGATTAGAGTGTTTTGATTGTCTGGCTGTACAGAATCTGCTCAATGATTCATACATATGTCTGTTCATCTTCGGATCCTGTTACCATGTATGTGATCACAAAATATATATTTTCAAGGTATTGGTGATTATATAATTCATATAGTTTATCTGTTATATGTTTATATACATTTAACATACATTAGTATATGTATGTTAACCCCATAGTCCTAATTTACCCATCCTCCCACCTTTCATTTTGGCTAACCATTAGTTTCTTTGGTAAGTCTGTGAGTGTGTTTTTCTGTGGAAATATGTTCATTGGTAGCAATCTTAGGATAACATGTATAAATGATATCATAGGATGTTTGTCATACCCTTTTCACTTACTTAACCTTATATGATTATTTCTAGGCTCAACTGTAGTCCTGAAAACGGCATTGTTCATTTTTTTCGCGAGGCTACTATTACATTTGGTACGTATACCACTTCGTCTTTGTCCATTCATCTGTTTATGGACCTATTTTCTGCTTCCATGTCTTGGCTATTTCAATATTGCTGCAGTGCACATTGGCCTGCCTGTGTTTTCCAGATTCTGGTGGTCTTAGGTTATAGGCCCAAAAGGTACCATGCCGCATCATATGGTAGCTCAATTTTTACCTTTTCAAGCATCTCCATTCAGTTTGCATTAGTGTTGTTACCACGTTACATCCCAGCAGCAGCTTGAAGGTACACAGTTCTCTAAAACCCCTTCAGCATTTATCGTTTGTAGACTTTTTGCTGATGGTTATGACTGGTGTGAGCTGAAACCTTTTTGAATTTGAATTTGCATGTGGCTAATAATTCCTTATACTGAGCTTTAGGCATGTCCTTTTTTTGTTTTCCTTTTTTTTAAAGAGTGAGTACAACTTCCCTCCTCTTATTGACTTCTTGAAAAATTTCTCATGTGTTGAATTTTCTTGCCTATTCCCTACCCCAGGGCATGTTTTGTGGGCCTGTGTCATTTACAGCCCTGCAGTCCTTGTGACTATATAACCAACCATTGGCACTGGGTTTAAAGCTGCTGTTGTGGGAAAGAGCCACAAGACGGCAGCATTATTACATTCTCAACTCTTGTTATTAGGGCAACAGAGTCTTCCTGGAGGTAGTGTTCCCAGGTTGTAAATTAGAGAGGAATGTCCTGGGACAAGCCCCCAGAAGTTTATGTCTCCTTACTTATGTTTGTTTTTTAAATTTAATTTCTATTTCTTATCGGAGTAAATTTGATTAGAGTGTTTTGATTGTCTGGCTGTACAGAATCTGCTCAATGATTCATACATACGTCTGTTCATCTTCGGATACTGTTACCATGTATGTGATCACAAAATGTATATTTTGAAGGTATTGGTGATGATATAATTCATGTAATTTATATGTTATATGTTTATATACATTTAACATACATTAGTATATGTATGTTAACCCCATAGTCCTAATTTACCCATCCTCCCACCTTTCATTTTGGCTAACCATTAGTTTATTTGATAAGTCTGTGAGTGTCTTTTTCTGTGGAAATATGTTCATTGGTAGCAATCTTAGGATAACATGTATAAATGATATCATAGGCTGTTTGTCATACCCTTTTCACTTACTTAACCTTATATGATTATTTCAAGGCTCAACTGTAGTCCAGAAAACGGCATTGTTCATTTTTTTCCCGAGCTTACTATTCCATTCTGTCCATATACCACTTCTTCTTTTTCCATTCATATGTTTATGGACCTTTTTTTTTGCTTTCATGTCTTGGCTATTTCAATATTACTGCAGTGCACATTTGCCTGCCTCTGTCTTTCCGATCCTGGTGGTCTTCGTTTATAGGCTCAAAGGTGCCCTGCCGCATCATATGGTAGCTCAATTTTTACCTTGTAAAGCAGCTCCATTCAGTTCTTGTTAGTGCTTTTACCACTTTACATCCCACCAGCAGCTAGTAGGTATGAGTTGTCTAAAACCCATTCAGCATTTATACTTTGTAGACTTTTTGCTAATGGCCATTTGACTGGTGTGAGCTGAAACCTTTTTGGAGGTTGGAAACGCATGTGGCTAATAATTCCTTATACTGAGCTTTAACCATATCCTTTTTCTTCGTTTCCTTTTTTTGTTAAAGAGTAGGTACAACTTCCCTCCTCTCTTGACTTCTTGAAAAATTTCTCATGTGTTGAATTTTCCTGCCTATTCCCTACCCCAGGGCATTTTTTGAGGGCAGGTGTCATTTAGAGCCCTGCATTCCTTGGGACTATTAAGCAACCATTAGCAGTGGGTTTAAAGCTGCTCTTGTGCGAAACAGCCACAAGGCGGCAGCATTATTACGTTCTCAACTCTTGTTACTTGGGCAAAAGAGTCTTCCTGGAGGTAGGGTTCCGAGGTTGTAAATTAGAGTGGAATGTGCAGGGATAAGCCCCCAGAAGTTTATGTCTCCTTACTTATGTTTGTTTTTTAAATTTAGTTTCTATTTCTTATCGGAGTAAATTTGATTAGAGTGTGTTGATTGTCTGGCTGTACAGAATCTGCTCAATGATTCATACTTATGTCTGTTCACCTTTGGACCCTGTTACCATGTATGTGATTACAGAATGTATAGTTTAAAGGGATTGGTGATTATATAATTCATATAATTTATCTGTTATATGTTTATATACATTTAACATACATTAGTATATGTATATTAACCCCATAGTCCTAATTTACCCATCCTCCCACCTTTCCTTTTGGCTAACCATTAGTTTACTTGATAAGTCTGTGAGTGTCTTTTTCTGTGGAAATAGGTTCTTTGGTAGCAATCTTAGGATAACATGTATAAATGATATCATAGGATATTTGTCATACCCTTTTGACTTACTTAACCTTATATGATTATTTGTAGGCTCAACTGTAGTCGTGAAAACGGCATTGTTCCTTTTTTTCCCGAGGCTACTATTCCATTTGGTACGTATACCACTTCATCTTTGTCCATTCATCTGTTTATGGACCTTTTTTTTGCTTCCATGTCTTGGCTATTTCAATATTGTTGCAGTGCATATTTGCCTGCATCTGTCTTTCCGATTTTGGTGGTTTTATATTATAGGCCCAAAAGGTGCCCTGCCGCATCATATGTTAACTCAATTTTTACCTTTTCAAGCAGCTCCATTCAGTTTTCGTTAGTGCTCTTACCACTTTACATCCCACCGGCACCAAGAAGGTACACAGTTCTCTAAAACCCCTTCAGCATTTATAGTTTGTAGACTTTTTGCTGCTGGTCATGACTGGTGTGAGCTGAAACCTTATTGAATTTGAATTTGCATATGGCTAATAATTTCCTTTACTGAGCTTTAGGCATGCCCTTTTTTTCTTTTCCTTTTTTTTTAAAGAGTGAGTACAACCTCCCTCCTCTTATTGACTTCTTGAAAAATTTCTCATGTGTTGAATTTTCTTGCCTATTCCCTACCCCAGGGCATTTTTTGAGGGCCTGTGTCATTTACAGCCCTGCAGTCCTTGTGAGTCTATAAGCAACCATTGGCACTGGGTTTAAAGCTGCTGTTGTGGGAAATAGCCACAAGGCAGCAGCATTATTACGTTCTCAACACTTGTTACTAGAGCAGCAGAGTCTTCCTGGAGGTAGTGTTCCGAGGTTGTAAACTAGAGTGGAATGTGCTGGGACAAGCCCCCAGAAGTTTATATCTCCTTACTTATGTTTGTTTTTTAAATTTATTTTCTACTTCTTATCGGAGTAAATTTGATTAGAGTGTTTTGATTGTCTGGCTGTACAGAATCTGCTCAATGATTCATACATATGTCTGTTCATCTTCGGAACCTGTTACCATGTATGTGATTACAGAATGTATATTTTGAAGGGATTGGTGATTATATAATTCATATCATTTATATGTTATATGTTTATGTACATTTAACTTACATTAGTATATTCATGTTAACCCCATAGTCCTAATTTACCCATCCCCCCACCTTTCATTTTGGCTAACCATTAGTTTATTTGATAAGTCTGTGAGTGTCTTTTTCTGTGGAAATATGTTCATTGGTAGCAATCTTAGGATAACATGTATAAATGATATCATAGGACATTTGTCATACCCTTTTGACTTACTTATCGTTATATGATTATTTCTAGGCTCAACTGTAGTCCTGAAAACGGCATTGTTCATTTTTTTCCCGAGGCTACTATTCCATTCTGTCCGTATACCACTTCTTCTTTTTCCCGTCATCTGTTTATGGACCTTTTTTTGCTTCCATGTCTTGGCTCTTTCAATATTGCTGCAGTGCACATTTGCCTGCCTCTGTCTTTCCGATTCTGGTGGTCTTAGGTTATAGGCCCAAAAGGTGCCCTGCCGCATCATATGGTAGCTCAATTTTTACCTTTTCAAGCACAGCTCCATTCAGTTTGCGTTAGTGCTGTTGCCACTTTACATCCCACCAGCAGCCAGAAGGTACACAGTTCTCTAAAACCCCCTCAGCATTTATCGTTTGTAGACTTTTTGCTGATGGTTATGACTGGTGTGAACTGAAACCTTTTTGAATTTGAATTTGCTTGTGGCTTATAATTCCTTATACTGAGCTTTAGGCATGTCCTTTTTTTTCTTTTCCTTTTTTTTTAAAGAGTGAGTACAACTTCCCTCCTCTTATTGACTTCTTGAAAAATTTCTCATATGTTGAATTTTCTTGCCTATTGCCTACGCCAGGGCATGTTTTGAGGGCCTGTGTCATTTAGAGCCCTGCAGTCCTTGTGACTATATAAGCAACCATTGGCACTGGGTTTAAAGCTGCTGTTGTGGGAAACAGCCACAAGGCGGCAGCATTATTACGTTCTCAACTCTTGTTACTAGGGCAAGTGAGTCTTCCTGGAGGCAGTTTTCCAAGGTTGTAAATTAGAGTGGAATGTGCTGGGACAAGCCCCAGAAGTTTATGTCTCCTTACTTATGTTTGTTTTTTAAACTTAATTTATACTTCTTGTCGGAGTAAATTTGATTAGAGTGTTTTGATTGTCTGGCTGTACAGAATCTGCTCAATGATTCATACATATGTCTGTTCATCTTCGGATCCTGTTACCATGTATGTGATCACAAAATATATATTTTCAAGGTATTGGTGATTATATAATTCATATAGTTTATCTGTTATATGTTTATATACATTTAACATACATTAGTATATGTATGTTAACCCCATAGTCCTAATTTACCCATCCTCCCACCTTTCATTTTGGCTAACCATTAGTTTCTTTGGTAAGTCTGTGAGTGTGTTTTTCTGTGGAAATATGTTCATTGGTAGCAATCTTAGGATAACATGTATAAATGATATCATAGGATGTTTGTCATACCCTTTTCACTTACTTAACCTTATATGATTATTTCTAGGCTCAACTGTAGTCCTGAAAACGGCATTGTTCATTTTTTTCGCGAGGCTACTATTACATTTGGTACGTATACCACTTCGTCTTTGTCCATTCATCTGTTTATGGACCTATTTTCTGCTTCCATGTCTTGGCTATTTCAATATTGCTGCAGTGCACATTGGCCTGCCTGTGTTTTCCAGATTCTGGTGGTCTTAGGTTATAGGCCCAAAAGGTACCATGCCGCATCATATGGTAGCTCAATTTTTACCTTTTCAAGCATCTCCATTCAGTTTGCATTAGTGTTGTTACCACGTTACATCCCAGCAGCAGCTTGAAGGTACACAGTTCTCTAAAACCCCTTCAGCATTTATCGTTTGTAGACTTTTTGCTGATGGTTATGACTGGTGTGAGCTGAAACCTTTTTGAATTTGAATTTGCATGTGGCTAATAATTCCTTATACTGAGCTTTAGGCATGTCCTTTTTTTGTTTTCCTTTTTTTTAAAGAGTGAGTACAACTTCCCTCCTCTTATTGACTTTTTGAAAAATTTCTCATGTGTTGAATTTTCTTGCCTATTCCCTACCCCAGGGCATGTTTTGTGGGCCTGTGTCATTTACAGCCCTGCAGTCCTTGTGACTATATAACCAACCATTGGCACTGGGTTTAAAGCTGCTGTTGTGGGAAAGAGCCACAAGACGGCAGCATTATTACATTCTCAACTCTTGTTATTAGGGCAACAGAGTCTTCCTGGAGGTAGTGTTCCCAGGTTGTAAATTAGAGAGGAATGTCCTGGGACAAGCCCCCAGAAGTTTATGTCTCCTTACTTATGTTTGTTTTTTAAATTTAATTTCTATTTCTTATCGGAGTAAATTTGATTAGAGTGTTTTGATTGTCTGGCTGTACAGAATCTGCTCAATGATTCATACATACGTCTGTTCATCTTCGGATACTGTTACCATGTATGTGATCACAAAATGTATATTTTGAAGGTATTGGTGATGATATAATTCATGTAATTTATATGTTATATGTTTATATACATTTAACATACATTAGTATATGTATGTTAACCCCATAGTCCTAATTTACCCATCCTCCCACCTTTCATTTTGGCTAACCATTAGTTTATTTGATAAGTCTGTGAGTGTCTTTTTCTGTGGAAATATGTTCATTGGTAGCAATCTTAGGATAACATGTATAAATGATATCATAGGCTGTTTGTCATACCCTTTTCACTTACTTAACCTTATATGATTATTTCAAGGCTCAACTGTAGTCCAGAAAACGGCATTGTTCATTTTTTTCCCGAGCTTACTATTCCATTCTGTCCATATACCACTTCTTCTTTTTCCATTCATATGTTTATGGACCTTTTTTTTTGCTTTCATGTCTTGGCTATTTCAATATTACTGCAGTGCACATTTGCCTGCCTCTGTCTTTCCGATCCTGGTGGTCTTCGTTTATAGGCTCAAAGGTGCCCTGCCGCATCATATGGTAGCTCAATTTTTACCTTGTAAAGCAGCTCCATTCAGTTCTTGTTAGTGCTTTTACCACTTTACATCCCACCAGCAGCTAGTAGGTATGAGTTGTCTAAAACCCATTCAGCATTTATACTTTGTAGACTTTTTGCTAATGGCCATTTGACTGGTGTGAGCTGAAACCTTTTTGGAGGTTGGAAACGCATGTGGCTAATAATTCCTTATACTGAGCTTTAACCATATCCTTTTTCTTCGTTTCCTTTTTTTGTTAAAGAGTAGGTACAACTTCCCTCCTCTCTTGACTTCTTGAAAAATTTCTCATGTGTTGAATTTTCCTGCCTATTCCCTACCCCAGGGCATTTTTTGAGGGCAGGTGTCATTTAGAGCCCTGCATTCCTTGGGACTATTAAGCAACCATTAGCAGTGGGTTTAAAGCTGCTCTTGTGCGAAACAGCCACAAGGCGGCAGCATTATTACGTTCTCAACTCTTGTTACTTGGGCAAAAGAGTCTTCCTGGAGGTAGGGTTCCGAGGTTGTAAATTAGAGTGGAATGTGCAGGGATAAGCCCCCAGAAGTTTATGTCTCCTTACTTATGTTTGTTTTTTAAATTTAGTTTCTATTTCTTATCGGAGTAAATTTGATTAGAGTGTGTTGATTGTCTGGCTGTACAGAATCTGCTCAATGATTCATACTTATGTCTGTTCACCTTTGGACCCTGTTACCATGTATGTGATTACAGAATGTATAGTTTAAAGGGATTGGTGATTATATAATTCATATAATTTATCTGTTATATGTTTATATACATTTAACATACATTAGTATATGTATATTAACCCCATAGTCCTAATTTACCCATCCTCCCACCTTTCCTTTTGGCTAACCATTAGTTTACTTGATAAGTCTGTGAGTGTCTTTTTCTGTGGAAATAGGTTCTTTGGTAGCAATCTTAGGATAACATGTATAAATGATATCATAGGATATTTGTCATACCCTTTTGACTTACTTAACCTTATATGATTATTTGTAGGCTCAACTGTAGTCGTGAAAACGGCATTGTTCCTTTTTTTCCCGAGGCTACTATTCCATTTGGTACGTATACCACTTCATCTTTGTCCATTCATCTGTTTATGGACCTTTTTTTTGCTTCCATGTCTTGGCTATTTCAATATTGTTGCAGTGCATATTTGCCTGCATCTGTCTTTCCGATTTTGGTGGTTTTATATTATAGGCCCAAAAGGTGCCCTGCCGCATCATATGTTAACTCAATTTTTACCTTTTCAAGCAGCTCCATTCAGTTTTCGTTAGTGCTCTTACCACTTTACATCCCACCGGCACCAAGAAGGTACACAGTTCTCTAAAACCCCTTCAGCATTTATAGTTTGTAGACTTTTTGCTGCTGGTCATGACTGGTGTGAGCTGAAACCTTATTGAATTTGAATTTGCATATGGCTAATAATTTCCTTTACTGAGCTTTAGGCATGCCCTTTTTTTCTTTTCCTTTTTTTTTAAAGAGTGAGTACAACCTCCCTCCTCTTATTGACTTCTTGAAAAATTTCTCATGTGTTGAATTTTCTTGCCTATTCCCTACCCCAGGGCATTTTTTGAGGGCCTGTGTCATTTACAGCCCTGCAGTCCTTGTGAGTCTATAAGCAACCATTGGCACTGGGTTTAAAGCTGCTGTTGTGGGAAATAGCCACAAGGCAGCAGCATTATTACGTTCTCAACACTTGTTACTAGAGCAGCAGAGTCTTCCTGGAGGTAGTGTTCCGAGGTTGTAAACTAGAGTGGAATGTGCTGGGACAAGCCCCCAGAAGTTTATATCTCCTTACTTATGTTTGTTTTTTAAATTTATTTTCTACTTCTTATCGGAGTAAATTTGATTAGAGTGTTTTGATTGTCTGGCTGTACAGAATCTGCTCAATGATTCATACATATGTCTGTTCATCTTCGGAACCTGTTACCATGTATGTGATTACAGAATGTATATTTTGAAGGGATTGGTGATTATATAATTCATATCATTTATATGTTATATGTTTATGTACATTTAACTTACATTAGTATATTCATGTTAACCCCATAGTCCTAATTTACCCATCCCCCCACCTTTCATTTTGGCTAACCATTAGTTTATTTGATAAGTCTGTGAGTGTCTTTTTCTGTGGAAATATGTTCATTGGTAGCAATCTTAGGATAACATGTATAAATGATATCATAGGACATTTGTCATACCCTTTTGACTTACTTATCGTTATATGATTATTTCTAGGCTCAACTGTAGTCCTGAAAACGGCATTGTTCATTTTTTTCCCGAGGCTACTATTCCATTCTGTCCGTATACCACTTCTTCTTTTTCCCGTCATCTGTTTATGGACCTTTTTTTGCTTCCATGTCTTGGCTCTTTCAATATTGCTGCAGTGCACATTTGCCTGCCTCTGTCTTTCCGATTCTGGTGGTCTTAGGTTATAGGCCCAAAAGGTGCCCTGCCGCATCATATGGTAGCTCAATTTTTACCTTTTCAAGCACAGCTCCATTCAGTTTGCGTTAGTGCTGTTGCCACTTTACATCCCACCAGCAGCCAGAAGGTACACAGTTCTCTAAAACCCCCTCAGCATTTATCGTTTGTAGACTTTTTGCTGATGGTTATGACTGGTGTGAACTGAAACCTTTTTGAATTTGAATTTGCTTGTGGCTTATAATTCCTTATACTGAGCTTTAGGCATGTCCTTTTTTTTCTTTTCCTTTTTTTTTAAAGAGTGAGTACAACTTCCCTCCTCTTATTGACTTCTTGAAAAATTTCTCATATGTTGAATTTTCTTGCCTATTGCCTACGCCAGGGCATGTTTTGAGGGCCTGTGTCATTTAGAGCCCTGCAGTCCTTGTGACTATATAAGCAACCATTGGCACTGGGTTTAAAGCTGCTGTTGTGGGAAACAGCCACAAGGCGGCAGCATTATTACGTTCTCAACTCTTGTTACTAGGGCAAGTGAGTCTTCCTGGAGGCAGTTTTCCAAGGTTGTAAATTAGAGTGGAATGTGCTGGGACAAGCCCCAGAAGTTTATGTCTCCTTACTTATGTTTGTTTTTTAAACTTAATTTATACTTCTTGTCGGAGTAAATTTGATTAGAGTGTTTTGATTGTCTGGCTGTACAGAATCTGCTCAATGATTCATACATATGTCTGTTCATCTTCGGATCCTGTTACCATGTATGTGATCACAAAATATATATTTTCAAGGTATTGGTGATTATATAATTCATATAGTTTATCTGTTATATGTTTATATACATTTAACATACATTAGTATATGTATGTTAACCCCATAGTCCTAATTTACCCATCCTCCCACCTTTCATTTTGGCTAACCATTAGTTTCTTTGGTAAGTCTGTGAGTGTGTTTTTCTGTGGAAATATGTTCATTGGTAGCAATCTTAGGATAACATGTATAAATGATATCATAGGATGTTTGTCATACCCTTTTCACTTACTTAACCTTATATGATTATTTCTAGGCTCAACTGTAGTCCTGAAAACGGCATTGTTCATTTTTTTCGCGAGGCTACTATTACATTTGGTACGTATACCACTTCGTCTTTGTCCATTCATCTGTTTATGGACCTATTTTCTGCTTCCATGTCTTGGCTATTTCAATATTGCTGCAGTGCACATTGGCCTGCCTGTGTTTTCCAGATTCTGGTGGTCTTAGGTTATAGGCCCAAAAGGTACCATGCCGCATCATATGGTAGCTCAATTTTTACCTTTTCAAGCATCTCCATTCAGTTTGCATTAGTGTTGTTACCACGTTACATCCCAGCAGCAGCTTGAAGGTACACAGTTCTCTAAAACCCCTTCAGCATTTATCGTTTGTAGACTTTTTGCTGATGGTTATGACTGGTGTGAGCTGAAACCTTTTTGAATTTGAATTTGCATGTGGCTAATAATTCCTTATACTGAGCTTTAGGCATGTCCTTTTTTTGTTTTCCTTTTTTTTAAAGAGTGAGTACAACTTCCCTCCTCTTATTGACTTTTTGAAAAATTTCTCATGTGTTGAATTTTCTTGCCTATTCCCTACCCCAGGGCATGTTTTGTGGGCCTGTGTCATTTACAGCCCTGCAGTCCTTGTGACTATATAACCAACCATTGGCACTGGGTTTAAAGCTGCTGTTGTGGGAAAGAGCCACAAGACGGCAGCATTATTACATTCTCAACTCTTGTTATTAGGGCAACAGAGTCTTCCTGGAGGTAGTGTTCCCAGGTTGTAAATTAGAGAGGAATGTCCTGGGACAAGCCCCCAGAAGTTTATGTCTCCTTACTTATGTTTGTTTTTTAAATTTAATTTCTATTTCTTATCGGAGTAAATTTGATTAGAGTGTTTTGATTGTCTGGCTGTACAGAATCTGCTCAATGATTCATACATACGTCTGTTCATCTTCGGATACTGTTACCATGTATGTGATCACAAAATGTATATTTTGAAGGTATTGGTGATGATATAATTCATGTAATTTATATGTTATATGTTTATATACATTTAACATACATTAGTATATGTATGTTAACCCCATAGTCCTAATTTACCCATCCTCCCACCTTTCATTTTGGCTAACCATTAGTTTATTTGATAAGTCTGTGAGTGTCTTTTTCTGTGGAAATATGTTCATTGGTAGCAATCTTAGGATAACATGTATAAATGATATCATAGGCTGTTTGTCATACCCTTTTCACTTACTTAACCTTATATGATTATTTCAAGGCTCAACTGTAGTCCAGAAAACGGCATTGTTCATTTTTTTCCCGAGCTTACTATTCCATTCTGTCCATATACCACTTCTTCTTTTTCCATTCATATGTTTATGGACCTTTTTTTTTGCTTTCATGTCTTGGCTATTTCAATATTACTGCAGTGCACATTTGCCTGCCTCTGTCTTTCCGATCCTGGTGGTCTTCGTTTATAGGCTCAAAGGTGCCCTGCCGCATCATATGGTAGCTCAATTTTTACCTTGTAAAGCAGCTCCATTCAGTTCTTGTTAGTGCTTTTACCACTTTACATCCCACCAGCAGCTAGTAGGTATGAGTTGTCTAAAACCCATTCAGCATTTATACTTTGTAGACTTTTTGCTAATGGCCATTTGACTGGTGTGAGCTGAAACCTTTTTGGAGGTTGGAAACGCATGTGGCTAATAATTCCTTATACTGAGCTTTAACCATATCCTTTTTCTTCGTTTCCTTTTTTTGTTAAAGAGTAGGTACAACTTCCCTCCTCTCTTGACTTCTTGAAAAATTTCTCATGTGTTGAATTTTCCTGCCTATTCCCTACCCCAGGGCATTTTTTGAGGGCAGGTGTCATTTAGAGCCCTGCATTCCTTGGGACTATTAAGCAACCATTAGCAGTGGGTTTAAAGCTGCTCTTGTGCGAAACAGCCACAAGGCGGCAGCATTATTACGTTCTCAACTCTTGTTACTTGGGCAAAAGAGTCTTCCTGGAGGTAGGGTTCCGAGGTTGTAAATTAGAGTGGAATGTGCAGGGATAAGCCCCCAGAAGTTTATGTCTCCTTACTTATGTTTGTTTTTTAAATTTAGTTTCTATTTCTTATCGGAGTAAATTTGATTAGAGTGTGTTGATTGTCTGGCTGTACAGAATCTGCTCAATGAT
Source organism: Balaenoptera physalus (assembly GCF_965194825.1). NCBI lineage: Eukaryota > Metazoa > Chordata > Mammalia > Artiodactyla > Balaenopteridae > Balaenoptera > Balaenoptera physalus. The sequence goes on along the minus strand of NW_028125707.1, from coordinate 194,723 downwards.
TCATACTTATGTCTGTTCACCTTTGGACCCTGTTACCATGTATGTGATTACAGAATGTATAGTTTAAAGGGATTGGTGATTATATAATTCATATAATTTATCTGTTATATGTTTATATACATTTAACATACATTAGTATATGTATATTAACCCCATAGTCCTAATTTACCCATCCTCCCACCTTTCCTTTTGGCTAACCATTAGTTTACTTGATAAGTCTGTGAGTGTCTTTTTCTGTGGAAATATGTTCTTTGGTAGCAATCTTAGGATAACATGTATAAATGATATCATAGGATATTTGTCATACCCTTTTGACTTACTTAACCTTATATGATTATTTGTAGGCTCAACTGTAGTCGTGAAAACGGCATTGTTCCTTTTTTTCCCGAGGCTACTATTCCATTTGGTACGTATACCACTTCATCTTTGTCCATTCATCTGTTTATGGACCTTTTTTTTGCTTCCATGTCTTGGCTATTTCAATATTGTTGCAGTGCATATTTGCCTGCATCTGTCTTTCCGATTTTGGTGGTTTTATATTATAGGCCCAAAAGGTGCCCTGCCGCATCATATGTTAACTCAATTTTTACCTTTTCAAGCAGCTCCATTCAGTTTTCGTTAGTGCTCTTACCACTTTACATCCCACCGGCACCAAGAAGGTACACAGTTCTCTAAAACCCCTTCAGCATTTATAGTTTGTAGACTTTTTGCTGCTGGTCATGACTGGTGTGAGCTGAAACCTTATTGAATTTGAATTTGCATATGGCTAATAATTTCCTTTACTGAGCTTTAGGCATGCCCTTTTTTTCTTTTCCTTTTTTTTTAAAGAGTGAGTACAACCTCCCTCCTCTTATTGACTTCTTGAAAAATTTCTCATGTGTTGAATTTTCTTGCCTATTCCCTACCCCAGGGCATTTTTTGAGGGCCTGTGTCATTTACAGCCCTGCAGTCCTTGTGAGTCTATAAGCAACCATTGGCACTGGGTTTAAAGCTGCTGTTGTGGGAAATAGCCACAAGGCAGCAGCATTATTACGTTCTCAACACTTGTTACTAGAGCAGCAGAGTCTTCCTGGAGGTAGTGTTCCGAGGTTGTAAACTAGAGTGGAATGTGCTGGGACAAGCCCCCAGAAGTTTATATCTCCTTACTTATGTTTGTTTTTTAAATTTATTTTCTACTTCTTATCGGAGTAAATTTGATTAGAGTGTTTTGATTGTCTGGCTGTACAGAATCTGCTCAATGATTCATACATATGTCTGTTCATCTTCGGAACCTGTTACCATGTATGTGATTACAGAATGTATATTTTGAAGGGATTGGTGATTATATAATTCATATCATTTATATGTTATATGTTTATGTACATTTAACTTACATTAGTATATTCATGTTAACCCCATAGTCCTAATTTACCCATCCCCCCACCTTTCATTTTGGCTAACCATTAGTTTATTTGATAAGTCTGTGAGTGTCTTTTTCTGTGGAAATATGTTCATTGGTAGCAATCTTAGGATAACATGTATAAATGATATCATAGGACATTTGTCATACCCTTTTGACTTACTTATCGTTATATGATTATTTCTAGGCTCAACTGTAGTCCTGAAAACGGCATTGTTCATTTTTTTCCCGAGGCTACTATTCCATTCTGTCCGTATACCACTTCTTCTTTTTCCCGTCATCTGTTTATGGACCTTTTTTTGCTTCCATGTCTTGGCTCTTTCAATATTGCTGCAGTGCACATTTGCCTGCCTCTGTCTTTCCGATTCTGGTGGTCTTAGGTTATAGGCCCAAAAGGTGCCCTGCCGCATCATATGGTAGCTCAATTTTTACCTTTTCAAGCACAGCTCCATTCAGTTTGCGTTAGTGCTGTTGCCACTTTACATCCCACCAGCAGCCAGAAGGTACACAGTTCTCTAAAACCCCCTCAGCATTTATCGTTTGTAGACTTTTTGCTGATGGTTATGACTGGTGTGAACTGAAACCTTTTTGAATTTGAATTTGCTTGTGGCTTATAATTCCTTATACTGAGCTTTAGGCATGTCCTTTTTTTTCTTTTCCTTTTTTTTTAAAGAGTGAGTACAACTTCCCTCCTCTTATTGACTTCTTGAAAAATTTCTCATATGTTGAATTTTCTTGCCTATTGCCTACGCCAGGGCATGTTTTGAGGGCCTGTGTCATTTAGAGCCCTGCAGTCCTTGTGACTATATAAGCAACCATTGGCACTGGGTTTAAAGCTGCTGTTGTGGGAAACAGCCACAAGGCGGCAGCATTATTACGTTCTCAACTCTTGTTACTAGGGCAAGTGAGTCTTCCTGGAGGCAGTTTTCCAAGGTTGTAAATTAGAGTGGAATGTGCTGGGACAAGCCCCAGAAGTTTATGTCTCCTTACTTATGTTTGTTTTTTAAACTTAATTTATACTTCTTGTCGGAGTAAATTTGATTAGAGTGTTTTGATTGTCTGGCTGTACAGAATCTGCTCAATGATTCATACATATGTCTGTTCATCTTCGGATCCTGTTACCATGTATGTGATCACAAAATGTATATTTTGAAGGTATTGGTGATGATATAATTCATGTAATTTATATGTTATATGTTTATATACATTTAACATACATTAGTATATGTATGTTAACCCCATAGTCCTAATTTACCCATCCTCCCACCTTTCATTTTGGCTAACCATTAGTTTATTTGATAAGTCTGTGAGTGTCTTTTTCTGTGGAAATATGTTCATTGGTAGCAATCTTAGGATAACATGTATAAATGATATCATAGGCTGTTTGTCATACCCTTTTCACTTACTTAACCTTATATGATTATTTCAAGGCTCAACTGTAGTCCAGAAAACGGCATTGTTCATTTTTTTCCCGAGCTTACTATTCCATTCTGTCCATATACCACTTCTTCTTTTTCCATTCATATGTTTATGGACCTTTTTTTTTGCTTTCATGTCTTGGCTATTTCAATATTACTGCAGTGCACATTTGCCTGCCTCTGTCTTTCCGATCCTGGTGGTCTTCGTTTATAGGCTCAAAGGTGCCCTGCCGCATCATATGGTAGCTCAATTTTTACCTTGTAAAGCAGCTCCATTCAGTTCTTGTTAGTGCTTTTACCACTTTACATCCCACCAGCAGCTAGTAGGTATGAGTTGTCTAAAACCCATTCAGCATTTATACTTTGTAGACTTTTTGCTAATGGCCATTTGACTGGTGTGAGCTGAAACCTTTTTGGAGGTTGGAAACGCATGTGGCTAATAATTCCTTATACTGAGCTTTAACCATATCCTTTTTCTTCGTTTCCTTTTTTTGTTAAAGAGTAGGTACAACTTCCCTCCTCTCTTGACTTCTTGAAAAATTTCTCATGTGTTGAATTTTCCTGCCTATTCCCTACCCCAGGGCATTTTTTGAGGGCAGGTGTCATTTAGAGCCCTGCATTCCTTGGGACTATTAAGCAACCATTAGCAGTGGGTTTAAAGCTGCTCTTGTGCGAAACAGCCACAAGGCGGCAGCATTATTACGTTCTCAACTCTTGTTACTTGGGCAAAAGAGTCTTCCTGGAGGTAGGGTTCCGAGGTTGTAAATTAGAGTGGAATGTGCAGGGATAAGCCCCCAGAAGTTTATGTCTCCTTACTTATGTTTGTTTTTTAAATTTAGTTTCTATTTCTTATCGGAGTAAATTTGATTAGAGTGTGTTGATTGTCTGGCTGTACAGAATCTGCTCAATGATTCATACTTATGTCTGTTCACCTTTGGACCCTGTTACCATGTATGTGATTACAGAATGTATAGTTTAAAGGGATTGGTGATTATATAATTCATATAATTTATCTGTTATATGTTTATATACATTTAACATACATTAGTATATGTATATTAACCCCATAGTCCTAATTTACCCATCCTCCCACCTTTCCTTTTGGCTAACCATTAGTTTACTTGATAAGTCTGTGAGTGTCTTTTTCTGTGGAAATATGTTGTTTGGTAGCAATCTTAGGATAACATGTATAAATGATATCATAGGATATTTGTCATACCCTTTTGACTTACTTAACCTTATATGATTATTTGTAGGCTCAACTGTAGTCGTGAAAACGGCATTGTTCCTTTTTTTCCCGAGGCTACTATTCCATTTGGTACGTATACCACTTCATCTTTGTCCATTCATCTGTTTATGGACCTTTTTTTTGCTTCCATGTCTTGGCTATTTCAATATTGTTGCAGTGCATATTTGCCTGCATCTGTCTTTCCGATTTTGGTGGTTTTATATTATAGGCCCAAAAGGTGCCCTGCCGCATCATATGTTAACTCAATTTTTACCTTTTCAAGCAGCTCCATTCAGTTTTCGTTAGTGCTCTTACCACTTTACATCCCACCGGCACCAAGAAGGTACACAGTTCTCTAAAACCCCTTCAGCATTTATAGTTTGTAGACTTTTTGCTGCTGGTCATGACTGGTGTGAGCTGAAACCTTATTGAATTTGAATTTGCATATGGCTAATAATTTCCTTTACTGAGCTTTAGGCATGCCCTTTTTTTCTTTTCCTTTTTTTTTAAAGAGTGAGTACAACCTCCCTCCTCTTATTGACTTCTTGAAAAATTTCTCATGTGTTGAATTTTCTTGCCTATTCCCTACCCCAGGGCATTTTTTGAGGGCCTGTGTCATTTACAGCCCTGCAGTCCTTGTGAGTCTATAAGCAACCATTGGCACTGGGTTTAAAGCTGCTGTTGTGGGAAATAGCCACAAGGCAGCAGCATTATTACGTTCTCAACACTTGTTACTAGGGCAGCAGAGTCTTCCTGGAGGTAGTGTTCCGAGGTTGTAAACTAGAGTGGAATGTGCTGGGACAAGCCCCCAGAAGTTTATATCTCCTTACTTATGTTTGTTTTTTAAATTTATTTTCTACTTCTTATCGGAGTAAATTTGATTAGAGTGTTTTGATTGTCTGGCTGTACAGAATCTGCTCAATGATTCATACATATGTCTGTTCATCTTCGGAACCTGTTACCATGTATGTGATTACAGAATGTATATTTTGAAGGGATTGGTGATTATATAATTCATATCATTTATATGTTATATGTTTATGTACATTTAACTTACATTAGTATATTCATGTTAACCCCATAGTCCTAATTTACCCATCCCCCCACCTTTCATTTTGGCTAACCATTAGTTTATTTGATAAGTCTGTGAGTGTCTTTTTCTGTGGAAATATGTTCATTGGTAGCAATCTTAGGATAACATGTATAAATGATATCATAGGACATTTGTCATACCCTTTTGACTTACTTATCGTTATATGATTATTTCTAGGCTCAACTGTAGTCCTGAAAACGGCATTGTTCATTTTTTTCCCGAGGCTACTATTCCATTCTGTCCGTATACCACTTCTTCTTTTTCCCGTCATCTGTTTATGGACCTTTTTTTGCTTCCATGTCTTGGCTCTTTCAATATTGCTGCAGTGCACATTTGCCTGCCTCTGTCTTTCCGATTCTGGTGGTCTTAGGTTATAGGCCCAAAAGGTGCCCTGCCGCATCATATGGTAGCTCAATTTTTACCTTTTCAAGCACAGCTCCATTCAGTTTGCGTTAGTGCTGTTGCCACTTTACATCCCACCAGCAGCCAGAAGGTACACAGTTCTCTAAAACCCCCTCAGCATTTATCGTTTGTAGACTTTTTGCTGATGGTTATGACTGGTGTGAACTGAAACCTTTTTGAATTTGAATTTGCTTGTGGCTTATAATTCCTTATACTGAGCTTTAGGCATGTCCTTTTTTTTCTTTTCCTTTTTTTTTAAAGAGTGAGTACAACTTCCCTCCTCTTATTGACTTCTTGAAAAATTTCTCATATGTTGAATTTTCTTGCCTATTGCCTACGCCAGGGCATGTTTTGAGGGCCTGTGTCATTTAGAGCCCTGCAGTCCTTGTGACTATATAAGCAACCATTGGCACTGGGTTTAAAGCTGCTGTTGTGGGAAACAGCCACAAGGCGGCAGCATTATTACGTTCTCAACTCTTGTTACTAGGGCAAGTGAGTCTTCCTGGAGGCAGTTTTCCAAGGTTGTAAATTAGAGTGGAATGTGCTGGGACAAGCCCCAGAAGTTTATGTCTCCTTACTTATGTTTGTTTTTTAAACTTAATTTATACTTCTTGTCGGAGTAAATTTGATTAGAGTGTTTTGATTGTCTGGCTGTACAGAATCTGCTCAATGATTCATACATATGTCTGTTCATCTTCGGATCCTGTTACCATGTATGTGATCACAAAATATATATTTTCAAGGTATTGGTGATTATATAATTCATATAGTTTATCTGTTATATGTTTATATACATTTAACATACATTAGTATATGTATGTTAACCCCATAGTCCTAATTTACCCATCCTCCCACCTTTCATTTTGGCTAACCATTAGTTTCTTTGGTAAGTCTGTGAGTGTGTTTTTCTGTGGAAATATGTTCATTGGTAGCAATCTTAGGATAACATGTATAAATGATATCATAGGATGTTTGTCATACCCTTTTCACTTACTTAACCTTATATGATTATTTCTAGGCTCAACTGTAGTCCTGAAAACGGCATTGTTCATTTTTTTCGCGAGGCTACTATTACATTTGGTACGTATACCACTTCGTCTTTGTCCATTCATCTGTTTATGGACCTATTTTCTGCTTCCATGTCTTGGCTATTTCAATATTGCTGCAGTGCACATTGGCCTGCCTGTGTTTTCCAGATTCTGGTGGTCTTAGGTTATAGGCCCAAAAGGTACCATGCCGCATCATATGGTAGCTCAATTTTTACCTTTTCAAGCATCTCCATTCAGTTTGCATTAGTGTTGTTACCACGTTACATCCCAGCAGCAGCTTGAAGGTACACAGTTCTCTAAAACCCCTTCAGCATTTATCGTTTGTAGACTTTTTGCTGATGGTTATGACTGGTGTGAGCTGAAACCTTTTTGAATTTGAATTTGCATGTGGCTAATAATTCCTTATACTGAGCTTTAGGCATGTCCTTTTTTTGTTTTCCTTTTTTTTAAAGAGTGAGTACAACTTCCCTCCTCTTATTGACTTCTTGAAAAATTTCTCATGTGTTGAATTTTCTTGCCTATTCCCTACCCCAGGGCATTTCTTGAGGGCCTGTGTCATTTACAGCCCTGCAGTCCTTGTGAGTATGTAGGCAACCATTGGCACTGGGTTTAAAGCTGCTGCTGTGGGAAACAGCCACATGGCGGCAGCATTATTACGTCCTCAACTCTTGTTAATGGGGCAAAAGACTCTTCCTGGAGGTAGTGTTCCAAGGTTGGAAATTAGAGTGGAATGTGCTGGGACAAGCCCCCAGAAGTTTATCTCTCCTTACTTATGTTTGTTTTTTAAATTTAATTTCTATTTCTTATCGGAGTAAATCTGATTAGAGTGTTTTGATTTTCTGGCTGTACAGAATCTGCTCATTGATTCATATTTATGTTTCTTCATCTTCGGATCCTGTTACCATGTATGTGATTACAGAATATATATTTTAAAGGTATTCGTGATTATATAATTCATATACTTTATATGTTATATGTTTATATACATTTAACATACATTAGTATATGTATGTTAACCCCATAGTCCTAATTTACCCATCCTCCCACCTTTCATTTTGGCTAACCATTAGTTTATTTGATAAGTCTGTGAGTGTCTTTTTCTGTGGAAATATGTTCTTTGGTAGCAATTTTATGATAACATATATAAATGACATCATAGGATATTTGTCATACCCTTTTCACTTACTTAACGTTATATGATTATTTCTAGGCTCAACTGTAGTCCTGAAAACGGCATTGTTCATTTTTTTCACGAGCCTACTATTCCATTCTGTCCATATACCACTTCGTCTTTGTCCATACATCTGTTTATGGACCTTTTTTTTTCCTTCCATGTCTTGACTATTTCAATGTTGCTGCAGTGCACATTTACCTGCCTCTGTCTTTCCGATTCTGGTGGTCTTAGGTTATAGGCCCAAAAGGTGCCCTGCCGCATCATATGGTAGCTCAATTTTTACCTTTTCAAGCAGCTCCATTCAGTTTGCGTTAGTGCTGTTGCCACTTTACATCCCACCAGCAACTAGAAGGTACACAGTTCTCTAAAACCCCTTCAGCATTTATAGTTTGTAGACTTTTTGCTGATGGTCATGACTGGTGTGAGCTGAAACCTTTTTGAATTTGAATTTGCACGTGGCTAATAATTCCTTATACTGAGCTTTAGGCATGTCCTTTTTTTGTTTTCCTTTTTTTTAAAGAGTGAGTACAACTTCCCTCCTCTTATTGACTTTTTGAAAAATTTCTCATGTGTTGAATTTTCTTGCCTATTCCCTACCCCAGGGCATGTTTTGTGGGCCTGTGTCATTTACAGCCCTGCAGTCCTTGTGACTATATAACCAACCATTGGCACTGGGTTTAAAGCTGCTGTTGTGGGAAAGAGCCACAAGACGGCAGCATTATTACATTCTCAACTCTTGTTATTAGGGCAACAGAGTCTTCCTGGAGGTAGTGTTCCCAGGTTGTAAATTAGAGAGGAATGTCCTGGGACAAGCCCCCAGAAGTTTATGTCTCCTTACTTATGTTTGTTTTTTAAATTTATTTTCTACTTCTTATCGGAGTAAATTTGATTAGAGTGTTTTGATTGTCTGGCTGTACAGAATCTGCTCAATGATTCATACATATGTCTGTTCATCTTCGGAACCTGTTACCATGTATGTGATTACAGAATGTATATTTTGAAGGGATTGGTGATTATATAATTCATATCATTTATATGTTATATGTTTATGTACATTTAACTTACATTAGTATATTCATGTTAACCCCATAGTCCTAATTTACCCATCCCCCCACCTTTCATTTTGGCTAACCATTAGTTTATTTGATAAGTCTGTGAGTGTCTTTTTCTGTGGAAATATGTTCATTGGTAGCAATCTTAGGATAACATGTATAAATGATATCATAGGACATTTGTCATACCCTTTTGACTTACTTATCGTTATATGATTATTTCTAGGCTCAACTGTAGTCCTGAAAACGGCATTGTTCATTTTTTTCCCGAGGCTACTATTCCATTCTGTCCGTATACCACTTCTTCTTTTTCCCGTCATCTGTTTATGGACCTTTTTTTGCTTCCATGTCTTGGCTCTTTCAATATTGCTGCAGTGCACATTTGCCTGCCTCTGTCTTTCCGATTCTGGTGGTCTTAGGTTATAGGCCCAAAAGGTGCCCTGCCGCATCATATGGTAGCTCAATTTTTACCTTTTCAAGCACAGCTCCATTCAGTTTGCGTTAGTGCTGTTGCCACTTTACATCCCACCAGCAGCCAGAAGGTACACAGTTCTCTAAAACCCCCTCAGCATTTATCGTTTGTAGACTTTTTGCTGATGGTTATGACTGGTGTGAACTGAAACCTTTTTGAATTTGAATTTGCTTGTGGCTTATAATTCCTTATACTGAGCTTTAGGCATGTCCTTTTTTTTCTTTTCCTTTTTTTTTAAAGAGTGAGTACAACTTCCCTCCTCTTATTGACTTCTTGAAAAATTTCTCATATGTTGAATTTTCTTGCCTATTGCCTACGCCAGGGCATGTTTTGAGGGCCTGTGTCATTTAGAGCCCTGCAGTCCTTGTGACTATATAAGCAACCATTGGCACTGGGTTTAAAGCTGCTGTTGTGGGAAACAGCCACAAGGCGGCAGCATTATTACGTTCTCAACTCTTGTTACTAGGGCAAGTGAGTCTTCCTGGAGGCAGTTTTCCAAGGTTGTAAATTAGAGTGGAATGTGCTGGGACAAGCCCCAGAAGTTTATGTCTCCTTACTTATGTTTGTTTTTTAAACTTAATTTATACTTCTTGTCGGAGTAAATTTGATTAGAGTGTTTTGATTGTCTGGCTGTACAGAATCTGCTCAATGATTCATACATATGTCTGTTCATCTTCGGATCCTGTTACCATGTATGTGATCACAAAATATATATTTTCAAGGTATTGGTGATTATATAATTCATATAGTTTATCTGTTATATGTTTATATACATTTAACATACATTAGTATATGTATGTTAACCCCATAGTCCTAATTTACCCATCCTCCCACCTTTCATTTTGGCTAACCATTAGTTTCTTTGGTAAGTCTGTGAGTGTGTTTTTCTGTGGAAATATGTTCATTGGTAGCAATCTTAGGATAACATGTATAAATGATATCATAGGATGTTTGTCATACCCTTTTCACTTACTTAACCTTATATGATTATTTCTAGGCTCAACTGTAGTCCTGAAAACGGCATTGTTCATTTTTTTCGCGAGGCTACTATTACATTTGGTACGTATACCACTTCGTCTTTGTCCATTCATCTGTTTATGGACCTATTTTCTGCTTCCATGTCTTGGCTATTTCAATATTGCTGCAGTGCACATTGGCCTGCCTGTGTTTTCCAGATTCTGGTGGTCTTAGGTTATAGGCCCAAAAGGTGCCATGCCGCATCATATGGTAGCTCAATTTTTACCTTTTCAAGCATCTCCATTCAGTTTGCATTAGTGTTGTTACCACGTTACATCCCAGCTGCAGCTTGAAGGTACACAGTTCTCTAAAACCCCTTCAGCATTTATCGTTTGTAGACTTTTTGCTGATGGTTATGACTGGTGTGAGCTGAAACCTTTTTGAATTTGAATTTGCATGTGGCTAATAATTCCTTATACTGAGCTTTAGGCATGTCCTTTTTTTGTTTTCCTTTTTTTTAAAGAGTGAGTACAACTTCCCTCCTCTTATTGACTTCTTGAAAAATTTCTCATGTGTTGAATTTTCTTGCCTATTCCCTACCCCAGGGCATTTCTTGAGGGCCTGTGTCATTTACAGCCCTGCAGTCCTTGTGAGTATGTAGGCAACCATTGGCACTGGGTTTAAAGCTGCTGCTGTGGGAAACAGCCACATGGCGGCAGCATTATTACGTCCTCAACTCTTGTTAATGGGGCAAAAGACTCTTCCTGGAGGTAGTGTTCCAAGGTTGGAAATTAGAGTGGAATGTGCTGGGACAAGCCCCCAGAAGTTTATCTCTCCTTACTTATGTTTGTTTTTTAAATTTAATTTCTATTTCTTATCGGAGTAAATCTGATTAGAGTGTTTTGATTTTCTGGCTGTACAGAATCTGCTCATTGATTCATATTTATGTTTCTTCATCTTCGGATCCTGTTACCATGTATGTGATTACAGAATATATATTTTAAAGGTATTCGTGATTATATAATTCATATACTTTATATGTTATATGTTTATATACATTTAACATACATTAGTATATGTATGTTAACCCCATAGTCCTAATTTACCCATCCTCCCACCTTTCATTTTGGCTAACCATTAGTTTATTTGATAAGTCTGTGAGTGTCTTTTTCTGTGGAAATATGTTCATTGGTAGCAATTTTACGATAACATATATAAATGACATCATAGGATATTTGTCATACCCTTTTCACTTACTTAACGTTATATGATTATTTCTAGGCTCAACTGTAGTCCTGAAAACGGCATTGTTCATTTTTTTCACGAGCCTACTATTCCATTCTGTCCATATACCACTTCGTCTTTGTCCATACATCTGTTTATGGACCTTTTTTTTTCCTTCCATGTCTTGGCTATTTCAATGTTGCTGCAGTGCACATTTGCCTGCCTCTGTCTTTCCGATTCTGGTGGTCTTAGGTTATAGGCCCAAAAGGTGCCCTGCCGCATCATATGGTAGCTCAATTTTTACCTTTTCAAGCAGCTCCATTCAGTTTGCGTTAGTGCTGTTGCCACTTTACATCCCACCAGCAACTAGAAGGTACACAGTTCTCTAAAACCCCTTCAGCATTTATAGTTTGTAGACTTTTTGCTGATGGTCATGACTCTTGTGAGCTTAAACCTTTTTGAATTTGAATATGTATGTGGCTAATAATTCCTTATACTGAGCTTTAGGCATGTCCTTTTTTTTGTTTTCCTTTTTTTTAAAGAGTGAGTACAACTTCCCTCCTCTTATTGACTTTTTGAAAAATTTCTCATGTGTTGAATTTTCTTGCCTATTCCCTACCCCAGGGCATGTTTTGTGGGCCTGTGTCATTTACAGCCCTGCAGTCCTTGTGACTATATAACCAACCATTGGCACTGGGTTTAAAGCTGCTGTTGTGGGAAAGAGCCACAAGACGGCAGCATTATTACATTCTCAACTCTTGTTATTAGGGCAACAGAGTCTTCCTGGAGGTAGTGTTCCCAGGTTGTAAATTAGAGAGGAATGTCCTGGGACAAGCCCCCAGAAGTTTATGTCTCCTTACTTATGTTTGTTTTTTAAATTTAATTTCTATTTCTTATCGGAGTAAATTTGATTAGAGTGTTTTGATTGTCTGGCTGTACAGAATCTGCTCAATGATTCATACATACGTCTGTTCATCTTCGGATACTGTTACCATGTATGTGATCACAAAATGTATATTTTGAAGGTATTGGTGATGATATAATTCATGTAATTTATATGTTATATGTTTCTATACATTTAACATACATTAGTATATGTATGTTAACCCCATAGTCCTAATTTACCCATCCTCCCACCTTTCATTTTGGCTAACCATTAGTTTATTTGATAAGTCTGTGAGTGTCTTTTTCTGTGGAAATATGTTCATTGGTAGCAATGTTAGGATAACATGTATAAATGATATCATAGGCTGTTTGTCATACCCTTTTCACTTACTTAACCTTATATGATTATTTCAAGGCTCAGCTGTAGTCCAGAAAACGGCATTGTTCATTTTTTTCCCGAGCTTACTATTCCATTCTGTCCATATACCACTTCTTCTTTTTCCATTCATATGTTTATGGACCTTTTTTTTTGCTTTCATGTCTTGGCTATTTCAATATTACTGCAGTGCACATTTGCCTGCCTCTGTCTTTCCGATCCTGGTGGTCTTCGTTTATAGGCTCAAAGGTGCCCTGCCGCATCATATGGTAGCTCAATTTTTACCTTGTAAAGCAGCTCCATTCAGTTCTTGTTAGTGCTTTTACCACTTTACATCCCACCAGCAGCTAGTAGGTATGAGTTGTCTAAAACCCATTCAGCATTTATAGTTTGTAGACTTTTTGCTAATGGCCATTTGACTGGTGTGAGCTGAAACCTTTTTGGAGGTTGGAAACGCATGTGGCTAATAATTCCTTATACTGAGCTTTAACCATATCCTTTTTCTTCGTTTCCTTTTTTTGTTAAAGAGTAGGTACAACTTCCCTCCTCTCTTGACTTCTTGAAAAATTTCTCATGTGTTGAATTTTCCTGCCTATTCCCTACCCCAGGGCATTTTTTGAGGGCAGGTGTCATTTAGAGCCCTGCATTCCTTGGGACTATTAAGCAACCATTAGCAGTGGGTTTAAAGCTGCTCTTGTGCGAAACAGCCACAAGGCGGCAGCATTATTACGTTCTCAACTCTTGTTACTTGGGCAAAAGAGTCTTCCTGGAGGTAGGGTTCCGAGGTTGTAAATTAGAGTGGAATGTGCAGGGACAAGCCCCCAGAAGTTTATGTCTCCTTACTTATGTTTGTTTTTTAAATTTAGTTTCTATTTCTTATCGGAGTAAATTTGATTAGAGTGTGTTGATTGTCTGGCTGTACAGAATCTGCTCAATGATTCATACTTATGTCTGTTCACCTTTGGACCCTGTTACCATGTATGTGATTACAGAATGTATATTTTAAAGGGATTGGTGATTATATAATTCATATAATTTATCTGTTATATGTTTATATACATTTAACATACATTAGTATATGTATATTAACCCCATAGTCCTAATTTACCCAGCCTCCCACCTTTCCTTTTGGCTAACCATTAGTTTACTTGATAAGTCTGTGAGTGTCTTTTTCTGTGGAAATATGTTCTTTGGTAGCAATCTTAGGATAACATGTATAAATGATATCATAGGATGTTTGTCATACCCTTTTGACTTACTTAACCTTATATGATTATTTGTAGGCTCAACTGTAGTCGTGAAAACGGCATTGTTCCTTTTTTTCCCGAGGCTACTATTCCATTTGGTACGTATACCACTTCGTCTTTGTCCATTCATCTGTTTATGGACCTTTTTTTTGCTTCCATGTCTTGGCTATTTCAATATTGTTGCAGTGCATATTTGCCTGCATCTGTCTTTCCGATTTTGGTGGTTTTATATTATAGGCCCAAAAGGTGCCCTGCCGCATCATATGTTAACTCAATTTTTACCTTTTCAAGCAGCTCCATTCAGTTTTCGTTAGTGCTCTTACCACTTTACATCCCACCGGCACCAAGAAGGTACACAGTTCTCTAAAACCCCTTCAGCATTTATAGTTTGTAGACTTTTTGCTGCTGGTCATGACTGGTGTGAGCTGAAACCTTATTGAATTTGAATTTGCATATGGCTAATAATTTCCTTTACTGAGCTTTAGGCATGCCCTTTTTTTCTTTTCCTTTTTTTTTAAAGAGTGAGTACAACCTCCCTCCTCTTATTGACTTCTTGAAAAATTTCTCATGTGTTGAATTTTCTTGCCTATTCCCTACCCCAGGGCATTTTTTGAGGGCCTGTGTCATTTACAGCCCTGCAGTCCTTGTGAGTCTATAAGCAACCATTGGCACTGGGTTTAAAGCGGCTGTTGTGGGAAATAGCCACAAGGCAGCAGCATTATTACGTTCTCAACACTTGTTACTAGGGCAGCAGAGTCTTCCTGGAGGTAGTGTTCCGAGGTTGTAAACTAGAGTGGAATGTGCTGGGACAAGCCCCCAGAAGTTTATATCTCCTTACTTATGTTTGTTTTTTAAATTTATTTTCTACTTCTTATCGGAGTAAATTTGATTAGAGTGTTTTGATTGTCTGGCTGTACAGAATCTGCTCAATGATTCATACATATGTCTGTTCATCTTCGGAACCTGTTACCATGTATGTGATTACAGAATGTATATTTTGAAGGGATTGGTGATTATATAATTCATATCATTTATATGTTATATGTTTATGTACATTTAACTTACATTAGTATATTCATGTTAACCCCATAGTCCTAATTTACCCATCCCCCCACCTTTCATTGTGGCTAACCATTAGTTTATTTGATAAGTCTGTGAGTGTCTTTTTCTGTGGAAATATGTTCATTGGTAGCAATCTTAGGATAACATGTATAAATGATATCATAGGACATTTGTCATACCCTTTTGACTTACTTATCGTTATATGATTATTTCTAGGCTCAACTGTAGTCCTGAAAACGGCATTGTTCATTTTTTTCCCGAGGCTACTATTCCATTCTGTCCGTATACCACTTCTTCTTTTTCCCGTCATCTGTTTATGGACCTTTTTTTGCTTCCATGTCTTGGCTCTTTCAATATTGCTGCAGTGCACATTTGCCTGCCTCTGTCTTTCCGATTCTGGTGGTCTTAGGTTATAGGCCCAAAAGGTGCCCTGCCGCATCATATGGTAGCTCAATTTTTACCTTTTCAAGCACAGCTCCATTCAGTTTGCGTTAGTGCTGTTGCCACTTTACATCCCACCAGCAGCCAGAAGGTACACAGTTCTCTAAAACCCCCTCAGCATTTATCGTTTGTAGACTTTTTGCTGATGGTTATGACTGGTGTGAACTGAAACCTTTTTGAATTTGAATTTGCTTGTGGCTTATAATTCCTTATACTGAGCTTTAGGCATGTCCTTTTTTTTCTTTTCCTTTTTTTTAAAGAGTGAGTACAACTTCCCTCCTCTTATTGACTTCTTGAAAAATTTCTCATATGTTGAATTTTCTTGCCTATTGCCTACGCCAGGGCATGTTTTGAGGGCCTGTGTCATTTAGAGCCCTGCAGTCCTTGTGACTATATAAGCAACCATTGGCACTGGGTTTAAAGCTGCTGTTGTGGGAAACAGCCACAAGGCGGCAGCATTATTACGTTCTCAACTCTTGTTACTAGGGCAACTGAGTCTTCCTGGAGGCAGTTTTCCAAGGTTGTAAATTAGAGTGGAATGTGCTGGGACAAGCCCCAGAAGTTTATGTCTCCTTACTTATGTTTGTTTTTTAAACTTAATTTATACTTCTTGTCGGAGTAAATTTGATTAGAGTGTTTTGATTGTCTGGCTGTACAGAATCTGCTCAATGATTCATACATATGTCTGTTCATCTTCGGATCCTGTTACCATGTATGTGATCACAAAATATATATTTTGAAGGTGTTGGTGATTATATAATTCATATAGTTTATCTGTTATATGTTTATATACATTTAACATACATTAGTATATGTATGTTAACCCCATAGTCCTAATTTACCCATCCTCCCACCTTTCATTTTGGCTAACCATTAGTTTCTTTGGTAAGTCTGTGAGTGTGTTTTTCTGTGGAAATATGTTCATTGGTAGCAATCTTAGGATAACATGTATAAATGATATCATAGGATGTTTGTCATACCCTTTTCACTTACTTAACCTTATATGATTATTTCTAGGCTCAACTGTAGTCCTGAAAACGGCATTGTTCATTTTTTTCGCGAGGCTACTATTACATTTGGTACGTATACCACTTCGTCTTTGTCCATTCATCTGTTTATGGACCTATTTTCTGCTTCCATGTCTTGGCTATTTCAATATTGCTGCAGTGCACATTGGCCTGCCTGTGTTTTCCAGATTCTGGTGGTCTTAGGTTATAGGCCCAAAAGGTACCATGCCGCATCATATGGTAGCTCAATTTTTACCTTTTCAAGCATCTCCATTCAGTTTGCATTAGTGTTGTTACCACGTTACATCCCAGCAGCAGCTTGAAGGTACACAGTTCTCTAAAACCCCTTCAGCATTTATCGTTTGTAGACTTTTTGCTGATGGTTATGACTGGTGTGAGCTGAAACCTTTTTGAATTTGAATTTGCATGTGGCTAATAATTCCTTATACTGAGCTTTAGGCATGTCCTTTTTTTGTTTTCCTTTTTTTTAAAGAGTGAGTACAACTTCCCTCCTCTTATTGACTTCTTGAAAAATTTCTCATGTGTTGAATTTTCTTGCCTATTCCCTACCCCAGGGCATTTCTTGAGGGCCTGTGTCATTTACAGCCCTGCAGTCCTTGTGAGTATGTAGGCAACCATTGGCACTGGGTTTAAAGCTGCTGCTGTGGGAAACAGCCACATGGCGGCAGCATTATTACGTCCTCAACTCTTGTTAATGGGGCAAAAGACTCTTCCTGGAGGTAGTGTTCCGAGGTTGTAAACTAGAGTGGAATGTGCTGGGACAAGCCCCCAGAAGTTTATATCTCCTTACTTATGTTTGTTTTTTAAATTTATTTTCTACTTCTTATCGGAGTAAATTTGATTAGAGTGTTTTGATTGTCTGGCTGTACAGAATCTGCTCAATGATTCATACATATGTCTGTTCATCTTCGGATCCTGTTACCATGTATGTGATTACAGAATGTATATTTTGAAGGGATTAGTGATTATATAATTCATATCATTTATATGTTATATGTTTATGTACATTTAACTTACATTAGTATATTTATGTTAACCCCATAGTTCTAATTTACCCATCCCCCCACCCTTCATTTTGGCTAACCATTAGTTTATTTGATAAGTCTGTGAGTGTCTTTTTCTGTGGAAATATGTTCATTGGTAGCAATCTTAGGATAACATGTATAAATGATATCATAGGACATTTGTCACACCCTTTTGACTTACTTATCGTTATATGATTATTTCTAGGCTCAACTGTAGTCCTGAAAACGGCATTGTTCATTTTTTTCCCGAGGCTACTATTCCATTCTGTCCATATACCACTTCTTCTTTTTCCCGTCATCTGTTTATGGACCTTTTTTTGCTTCCATGTCTTGGCTCTTTCAATATTGCTGCAGTGCACATTTGCCTGCCTCTGTCTTTCCGATTCTGGTGGTCTTAGGTTATAGGCCCAAAAGGTGCCCTGCCGCATCATATGGTAGCTCAATTTTTACCTTTTCAAGCACAGCTCCATTCAGTTTGCGTTAGTGCTGTTGCCACTTTACATCCCACCAGCAGCCAGAAGGTACACAGTTCTCTAAAACCCCCTCAGCATTTATCGTTTGTAGACTTTTTGCTGATGGTTATGACTGGTGTGAACTGAAACCTTTTTGAATTTGAATTTGCTTGTGGCTTATAATTCCTTATACTGAGCTTTAGGCATGTCCTTTTTTTTCTTTTCCTTTTTTTTTAAAGAGTGAGTACAACTTCCCTCCTCTTTTTGACTTCTTGAAAAATTTCTCATATGTTGAATTTTCTTTCCTATTGCCTACGCCAGGGCATGTTTTGAGGGCCTGTGTCATTTAGAGCCCTGCAGTCCTTGTGACTATATAAGCAACCATTGGCACTGGGTTTAAAGCTGCTGTTGTGGGAAACAGCCACAAGGCGGCAGCATTATTACGTTCTCAACTCTTGTTACTAGGGCAACTGAGTCTTCCTGGAGGCAGTTTTCCAAGGTTGTAAATTAGAGTGGAATGTGCTGGGACAAGCCCCAGAAGTTTATGTCTCCTTACTTATGTTTGTTTTTTAAACTTAATTTATACTTCTTGTCGGAGTAAATTTGATTAGAGTGTTTTGATTGTCTGGCTGTACAGAATCTGCTCAATGATTCATACATATGTCTGTTCATCTTCGGATCCTGTTACCATGTATGTGATCACAAAATATATATTTTCAAGGTATTGGTGATTATATAATTCATATAGTTTATCTGTTATATGTTTATATACATTTAACATACATTAGTATATGTATGTTAACCCCATAGTCCTAATTTACCCATCCTCCCACCTTTCATTTTGGCTAACCATTAGTTTCTTTGGTAAGTCTGTGAGTGTGTTTTTCTGTGGAAATATGTTCATTGGTAGCAATCTTAGGATAACATGTATAAATGATATCATAGGATGTTTGTCATACCCTTTTCACTTACTTAACCTTATATGATTATTTCTAGGCTCAACTGTAGTCCTGAAAACGGCATTGTTCATTTTTTTCGCGAGGCTACTATTACATTTGGTACGTATACCACTTCGTCTTTGTCCATTCATCTGTTTATGGACCTATTTTCTGCTTCCATGTCTTGGCTATTTCAATATTGCTGCAGTGCACATTGGCCTGCCTGTGTTTTCCAGATTCTGGTGGTCTTAGGTTATAGGCCCAAAAGGTGCCATGCCGCATCATATGGTAGCTCAATTTTTACCTTTTCAAGCATCTCCATTCAGTTTGCATTAGTGTTGTTACCACGTTACATCCCAGCAGCAGCTTGAAGGTACACAGTTCTCTAAAACCCCTTCAGCATTTATCGTTTGTAGACTTTTTGCTGATGATTATGACTGGTGTGAGCTGAAACCTTTTTGAATTTGAATTTGCATGTGGCTAATAATTCCTTATACTGAGCTTTAGGCATGTCCTTTTTTTGTTTTCCTTTTTTTTAAAGAGTGAGTACAACTTCCCTCCTCTTATTGACTTCTTGAAAAATTTCTCATGTGTTGAATTTTCTTGCCTATTCCCTACCCCAGGGCATTTCTTGAGGGCCTGTGTCATTTACAGCCCTGCAGTCCTTGTGAGTATGTAGGCAACCATTGGCACTGGGTTTAAAGCTGCTGCTGTGGGAAACAGCCACATGGCGGCAGCATTATTACGTCCTCAACTCTTGTTAATGGGGCAAAAGACTCTTCCTGGAGGTAGTGTTCCAAGGTTGGAAATTAGAGTGGAATGTGCTGGGACAAGCCCCCAGAAGTTTATCTCTCCTTACTTATGTTTGTTTTTTAAATTTAATTTCTATTTCTTATCGGAGTAAATCTGATTAGAGTGTTTTGATTTTCTGGCTGTACAGAATCTGCTCATTGATTCATATTTATGTTTCTTCATCTTCGGATCCTGTTACCATGTATGTGATTACAGAATATATATTTTAAAGGTATTCGTGATTATATAATTCATATACTTTATATGTTATATGTTTATATACATTTAACATACATTAGTATATGTATGTTAACCCCATAGTCCTAATTTACCCATCCTCCCACCTTTCATTTTGGCTAACCATTAGTTTATTTGATAAGTCTGTGAGTGTCTTTTTCTGTGGAAATATGTTCATTGGTAGCAATTTTACGATAACATATATAAATGACATCATAGGATATTTGTCATACCCTTTTCACTTACTTAACGTTATATGATTATTTCTAGGCTCAACTGTAGTCCTGAAAACGGCATTGTTCATTTTTTTCACGAGCCTACTATTCCATTCTGTCCATATACCACTTCGTCTTTGTCCATACATCTGTTTATGGACCTTTTTTTTTCCTTCCATGTCTTGGCTATTTCAGTGTTGCTGCAGTGCACATTTGCCTGCCTCTGTCTTTCCGATTCTGGTGGTCTTAGGTTATAGGCCCAAAAGGTGCCCTGCCGCATCATATGGTAGCTCAATTTTTACCTTTTCAAGCAGCTCCATTCAGTTTGCGTTAGTGCTGTTGCCACTTTACATCCCACCAGCAACTAGAAGGTACACAGTTCTCTAAAACCCCTTCAGCATTTATAGTTTGTAGACTTTTTGCTGATGGTCATGACTCTTGTGAGCTTAAACCTTTTTGAATTTGAATATGTATGTGGCTAATAATTCCTTATACTGAGCTTTAGGCATGTCCTTTTTTTTGTTTTCCTTTTTTTTAAAGAGTGAGTACAACTTCCCTCCTCTTATTGACTTTTTGAAAAATTTCTCATGTGTTGA
Source organism: Balaenoptera physalus (assembly GCF_965194825.1). Taxonomy (NCBI): domain Eukaryota; kingdom Metazoa; phylum Chordata; class Mammalia; order Artiodactyla; family Balaenopteridae; genus Balaenoptera; species Balaenoptera physalus. Next base: position 173,961 of record NW_028125707.1, on the reverse strand, counting down.
ATTTTCTTGCCTATTCCCTACCCCAGGGCATGTTTTGTGGGCCTGTGTCATTTACAGCCCTGCAGTCCTTGTGACTATATAACCAACCATTGGCACTGGGTTTAAAGCTGCTGTTGTGGGAAAGAGACACAAGACGGCAGCATTATTACATTCTCAACTCTTGTTATTAGGGCAACAGAGTCTTCCTGGAGGTAGTGTTCCCAGGTTGTAAATTAGAGAGGAATGTCCTGGGACAAGCCCCCAGAAGTTTATGTCTCCTTACTTATGTTTGTTTTTTAAATTTAATTTCTATTTCTTATCGGAGTAAATTTGATTAGAGTGTTTTGATTGTCTGGCTGTACAGAATCTGCTCAATGATTCATACATACGTCTGTTCATCTTCGGATACTGTTACCATGTATGTGATCACAAAATGTATATTTTGAAGGTATTGGTGATGATATAATTCATGTAATTTATATGTTATATGTTTATATACATTTAACATACATTAGTATATGTATGTTAACCCCATAGTCCTAATTTACCCATCCTCCCACCTTTCATTTTGGCTAACCATTAGTTTATTTGATAAGTCTGTGAGTGTCTTTTTCTGTGGAAATATGTTCATTGGTAGCAATCTTAGGATAACATGTATAAATGATATCATAGGCTGTTTGTCATACCCTTTTCACTTACTTAACCTTATATGATTATTTCAAGGCTCAACTGTAGTCCAGAAAACGGCATTGTTCATTTTTTTCCCGAGCTTACTATTCCATTCTGTCCATATACCACTTCTTCTTTTTCCATTCATATGTTTATGGACCTTTTTTTTTGCTTTCATGTCTTGGCTATTTCAATATTACTGCAGTGCACATTTGCCTGCCTCTGTCTTTCCGATCCTGGTGGTCTTCGTTTATAGGCTCAAAGGTGCCCTGCCGCATCATATGGTAGCTCAATTTTTACCTTGTAAAGCAGCTCCATTCAGTTCTTGTTAGTGCTTTTACCACTTTACATCCCACCAGCAGCTAGTAGGTATGAGTTGTCTAAAACCCATTCAGCATTTATACTTTGTAGACTTTTTGCTAATGGCCATTTGACTGGTGTGAGCTGAAACCTTTTTGGAGGTTGGAAACGCATGTGGCTAATAATTCCTTATACTGAGCTTTAACCATATCCTTTTTCTTCGTTTCCTTTTTTTGTTAAAGAGTAGGTACAACTTCCCTCCTCTCTTGACTTCTTGAAAAATTTCTCATGTGTTGAATTTTCCTGCCTATTCCCTACCCCAGGGCATTTTTTGAGGGCAGGTGTCATTTAGAGCCCTGCATTCCTTGGGACTATTAAGCAACCATTAGCAGTGGGTTTAAAGCTGCTCTTGTGCGAAACAGCCACAAGGCGGCAGCATTATTACGTTCTCAACTCTTGTTACTTGGGCAAAAGAGTCTTCCTGGAGGTAGGGTTCCGAGGTTGTAAATTAGAGTGGAATGTGCAGGGATAAGCCCCCAGAAGTTTATGTCTCCTTACTTATGTTTGTTTTTTAAATTTAGTTTCTATTTCTTATCGGAGTAAATTTGATTAGAGTGTGTTGATTGTCTGGCTGTACAGAATCTGCTCAATGATTCATACTTATGTCTGTTCACCTTTGGACCCTGTTACCATGTATGTGATTACAGAATGTATAGTTTAAAGGGATTGGTGATTATATAATTCATATAATTTATCTGTTATATGTTTATATACATTTAACATACATTAGTATATGTATATTAACCCCATAGTCCTAATTTACCCATCCTCCCACCTTTCCTTTTGGCTAACCATTAGTTTACTTGATAAGTCTGTGAGTGTCTTTTTCTGTGGAAATATGTTCTTTGGTAGCAATCTTAGGATAACATGTATAAATGATATCATAGGATATTTGTCATACCCTTTTGACTTACTTAACCTTATATGATTATTTGTAGGCTCAACTGTAGTCGTGAAAACGGCATTGTTCCTTTTTTTCCCGAGGCTACTATTCCATTTGGTACGTATACCACTTCATCTTTGTCCATTCATCTGTTTATGGACCTTTTTTTTGCTTCCATGTCTTGGCTATTTCAATATTGTTGCAGTGCATATTTGCCTGCATCTGTCTTTCCGATTTTGGTGGTTTTATATTATAGGCCCAAAAGGTGCCCTGCCGCATCATATGTTAACTCAATTTTTACCTTTTCAAGCAGCTCCATTCAGTTTTCGTTAGTGCTCTTACCACTTTACATCCCACCGGCACCAAGAAGGTACACAGTTCTCTAAAACCCCTTCAGCATTTATAGTTTGTAGACTTTTTGCTGCTGGTCATGACTGGTGTGAGCTGAAACCTTATTGAATTTGAATTTGCATATGGCTAATAATTTCCTTTACTGAGCTTTAGGCATGCCCTTTTTTTCTTTTCCTTTTTTTTTAAAGAGTGAGTACAACCTCCCTCCTCTTATTGACTTCTTGAAAAATTTCTCATGTGTTGAATTTTCTTGCCTATTCCCTACCCCAGGGCATTTTTTGAGGGCCTGTGTCATTTACAGCCCTGCAGTCCTTGTGAGTCTATAAGCAACCATTGGCACTGGGTTTAAAGCTGCTGTTGTGGGAAATAGCCACAAGGCAGCAGCATTATTACGTTCTCAACACTTGTTACTAGGGCAGCAGAGTCTTCCTGGAGGTAGTGTTCCGAGGTTGTAAACTAGAGTGGAATGTGCTGGGACAAGCCCCCAGAAGTTTATATCTCCTTACTTATGTTTGTTTTTTAAATTTATTTTCTACTTCTTATCGGAGTAAATTTGATTAGAGTGTTTTGATTGTCTGGCTGTACAGAATCTGCTCAATGATTCATACATATGTCTGTTCATCTTCGGAACCTGTTACCATGTATGTGATTACAGAATGTATATTTTGAAGGGATTGGTGATTATATAATTCATATCATTTATATGTTATATGTTTATGTACATTTAACTTACATTAGTATATTCATGTTAACCCCATAGTCCTAATTTACCCATCCCCCCACCTTTCATTTTGGCTAACCATTAGTTTATTTGATAAGTCTGTGAGTGTCTTTTTCTGTGGAAATATGTTCATTGGTAGCAATCTTAGGATAACATGTATAAATGATATCATAGGACATTTGTCATACCCTTTTGACTTACTTATCGTTATATGATTATTTCTAGGCTCAACTGTAGTCCTGAAAACGGCATTGTTCATTTTTTTCCCGAGGCTACTATTCCATTCTGTCCGTATACCACTTCTTCTTTTTCCCGTCATCTGTTTATGGACCTTTTTTTGCTTCCATGTCTTGGCTCTTTCAATATTGCTGCAGTGCACATTTGCCTGCCTCTGTCTTTCCGATTCTGGTGGTCTTAGGTTATAGGCCCAAAAGGTGCCCTGCCGCATCATATGGTAGCTCAATTTTTACCTTTTCAAGCACAGCTCCATTCAGTTTGCGTTAGTGCTGTTGCCACTTTACATCCCACCAGCAGCCAGAAGGTACACAGTTCTCTAAAACCCCCTCAGCATTTATCGTTTGTAGACTTTTTGCTGATGGTTATGACTGGTGTGAGCTGAAACCTTTTTGAATTTGAATTTGCATGTGGCTAATAATTCCTTATACTGAGCTTTAGGCATGTCCTTTTTTTGTTTTCCTTTTTTTTAAAGAGTGAGTACAACTTCCCTCCTCTTATTGACTTCTTGAAAAATTTCTCATGTGTTGAATTTTCTTGCCTATTCCCTACCCCAGGGCATTTCTTGAGGGCCTGTGTCATTTACAGCCCTGCAGTCCTTGTGAGTATGTAGGCAACCATTGGCACTGGGTTTAAAGCTGCTGCTGTGGGAAACAGCCACATGGCGGCAGCATTATTACGTCCTCAACTCTTGTTAATGGGGCAAAAGACTCTTCCTGGAGGTAGTGTTCCAAGGTTGGAAATTAGAGTGGAATGTGCTGGGACAAGCCCCCAGAAGTTTATCTCTCCTTACTTATGTTTGTTTTTTAAATTTAATTTCTATTTCTTATCGGAGTAAATCTGATTAGAGTGTTTTGATTTTCTGGCTGTACAGAATCTGCTCATTGATTCATATTTATGTTTCTTCATCTTCGGATCCTGTTACCATGTATGTGATTACAGAATATATATTTTAAAGGTATTCGTGATTATATAATTCATATACTTTATATGTTATATGTTTATATACATTTAACATACATTAGTATATGTATGTTAACCCCATAGTCCTAATTTACCCATCCTCCCACCTTTCATTTTGGCTAACCATTAGTTTATTTGATAAGTCTGTGAGTGTCTTTTTCTGTGGAAATATGTTCTTTGGTAGCAATTTTACGATAACATATATAAATGATATCATAGGATGTTTGTCATACCCTTTTGACTTACTTAACCTTATATGATTATTTCTAGGCTCAACTGTAGTCCTGAAAACGGCATTGTTCATTTTTTTCACGAGCCTACTATTCCATTCTGTCCATATACCACTTCGTCTTTGTCCATACATCTGTTTATGGACCTTTTTTTTTCCTTCCATGTCTTGACTATTTCAATGTTGCTGCAGTGCACATTTACCTGCCTCTGTCTTTCCGATTCTGGTGGTCTTAGGTTATAGGCCCAAAAGGTGCCCTGCCGCATCATATGGTAGCTCAATTTTTACCTTTTCAAGCACAGCTCCATTCAGTTTGCGTTAGTGCTGTTGCCACTTTACATCCCACCAGCAGCCAGAAGGTACACAGTTCTCTAAAACCCCCTCAGCATTTATCGTTTGTAGACTTTTTGCTGATGGTTATGACTGGTGTGAACTGAAACCTTTTTGAATTTGAATTTGCTTGTGGCTTATAATTCCTTATACTGAGCTTTAGGCATGTCCTTTTTTTTCTTTTCCTTTTTTTTTAAAGAGTGAGTACAACTTCCCTCCTCTTATTGACTTCTTGAAAAATTTCTCATATGTTGAATTTTCTTGCCTATTGCCTACGCCAGGGCATGTTTTGAGGGCCTGTGTCATTTAGAGCCCTGCAGTCCTTGTGACTATATAAGCAACCATTGGCACTGGGTTTAAAGCTGCTGTTGTGGGAAACAGCCACAAGGCGGCAGCATTATTACGTTCTCAACTCTTGTTACTAGGGCAAGTGAGTCTTCCTGGAGGCAGTTTTCCAAGGTTGTAAATTAGAGTTGAATGTGCTGGGACAAGCCCCAGAAGTTTATGTCTCCTTACTTATGTTTGTTTTTTAAACTTAATTTATACTTCTTGTCGGAGTAAATTTGATTAGAGTGTTTTGATTGTCTGGCTGTACAGAATCTGCTCAATGATTCATACATATGTCTGTTCATCTTCGGATCCTGTTACCATGTATGTGATCACAAAATATATATTTTCAAGGTATTGGTGATTATATAATTCATATAGTTTATCTGTTATATGTTTATATACATTTAACATACATTAGTATATGTATGTTAACCCCATAGTCCTAATTTACCCATCCTCCCACCTTTCATTTTGGCTAACCATTAGTTTCTTTGGTAAGTCTGTGAGTGTGTTTTTCTGTGGAAATATGTTCATTGGTAGCAATCTTAGGATAACATGTATAAATGATATCATAGGATGTTTGTCATACCCTTTTCACTTACTTAACCTTATATGATTATTTCTAGGCTCAACTGTAGTCCTGAAAACGGCATTGTTCATTTTTTTCGCGAGGCTACTATTACATTTGGTACGTATACCACTTCGTCTTTGTCCATTCATCTGTTTATGGACCTATTTTCTGCTTCCATGTCTTGGCTATTTCAATATTGCTGCAGTGCACATTGGCCTGCCTGTGTTTTCCAGATTCTGGTGGTCTTAGGTTATAGGCCCAAAAGGTGCCATGCCGCATCATATGGTAGCTCAATTTTTACCTTTTCAAGCATCTCCATTCAGTTTGCATTAGTGTTGTTACCACGTTACATCCCAGCTGCAGCTTGAAGGTACACAGTTCTCTAAAACCCCTTCAGCATTTATCGTTTGTAGACTTTTTGCTGATGGTTATGACTGGTGTGAGCTGAAACCTTTTTGAATTTGAATTTGCATGTGGCTAATAATTCCTTATACTGAGCTTTAGGCATGTCCTTTTTTTGTTTTCCTTTTTTTTAAAGAGTGAGTACAACTTCCCTCCTCTTATTGACTTCTTGAAAAATTTCTCATGTGTTGAATTTTCTTGCCTATTCCCTACCCCAGGGCATTTCTTGAGGGCCTGTGTCATTTACAGCCCTGCAGTCCTTGTGAGTATGTAGGCAACCATTGGCACTGGGTTTAAAGCTGCTGCTGTGGGAAACAGCCACATGGCGGCAGCATTATTACGTCCTCAACTCTTGTTAATGGGGCAAAAGACTCTTCCTGGAGGTAGTGTTCCAAGGTTGGAAATTAGAGTGGAATGTGCTGGGACAAGCCCCCAGAAGTTTATCTCTCCTTACTTATGTTTGTTTTTTAAATTTAATTTCTATTTCTTATCGGAGTAAATCTGATTAGAGTGTTTTGATTTTCTGGCTGTACAGAATCTGCTCATTGATTCATATTTATGTTTCTTCATCTTCGGATCCTGTTACCATGTATGTGATTACAGAATATATATTTTAAAGGTATTCGTGATTATATAATTCATATACTTTATATGTTATATGTTTATATACATTTAACATACATTAGTATATGTATGTTAACCCCATAGTCCTAATTTACCCATCCTCCCACCTTTCATTTTGGCTAACCATTAGTTTATTTGATAAGTCTGTGAGTGTCTTTTTCTGTGGAAATATGTTCATTGGTAGCAATTTTACGATAACATATATAAATGACATCATAGGATATTTGTCATACCCTTTTCACTTACTTAACGTTATATGATTATTTCTAGGCTCAACTGTAGTCCTGAAAACGGCATTGTTCATTTTTTTCACGAGCCTACTATTCCATTCTGTCCATATACCACTTCGTCTTTGTCCATACATCTGTTTATGGACCTTTTTTTTTCCTTCCATGTCTTGGCTATTTCAATGTTGCTGCAGTGCACATTTGCCTGCCTCTGTCTTTCCGATTCTGGTGGTCTTAGGTTATAGGCCCAAAAGGTGCCCTGCCGCATCATATGGTAGCTCAATTTTTACCTTTTCAAGCAGCTCCATTCAGTTTGCGTTAGTGCTGTTGCCACTTTACATCCCACCAGCAACTAGAAGGTACACAGTTCTCTAAAACCCCTTCAGCATTTATAGTTTGTAGACTTTTTGCTGATGGTCATGACTCTTGTGAGCTTAAACCTTTTTGAATTTGAATATGTATGTGGCTAATAATTCCTTATACTGAGCTTTAGGCATGTCCTTTTTTTTGTTTTCCTTTTTATTAAAGAGTGAGTACAACTTCCCTCCTCTTATTGACTTTTTGAAAAATTTCTCATGTGTTGAATTTTCTTGCCTATTCCCTACCCCAGGGCATGTTTTGTGGGCCTGTGTCATTTACAGCCCTGCAGTCCTTGTGACTATATAACCAACCATTGGCACTGGGTTTAAAGCTGCTGTTGTGGGAAAGAGCCACAAGACGGCAGCATTATTACATTCTCAACTCTTGTTATTAGGGCAACAGAGTCTTCCTGGAGGTAGTGTTCCCAGGTTGTAAATTAGAGAGGAATGTCCTGGGACAAGCCCCCAGAAGTTTATGTCTCCTTACTTATGTTTGTTTTTTAAATTTAATTTCTATTTCTTATCGGAGTAAATTTGATTAGAGTGTTTTGATTGTCTGGCTGTACAGAATCTGCTCAATGATTCATACATACGTCTGTTCATCTTCGGATACTGTTACCATGTATGTGATCACAAAATGTATATTTTGAAGGTATTGGTGATGATATAATTCATGTAATTTATCTGTTATATGTTTATATACATTTAACATACATTAGTATATGTATGTTAACCCCATAGTCCTAATTTACCCATCCTCCCACCTTTCATTTTGGCTAACCATTAGTTTATTTGATAAGTCTGTGAGTGTCTTTTTCTGTGGAAATATGTTCATTGGTAGCAATCTTAGGATAACATGTATAAATGATATCATAGGCTGTTTGTCATACCCTTTTCACTTACTTAACCTTATATGATTATTTCAAGGCTCAACTGTAGTCCAGAAAACGGCATTGTTCATTTTTTTCCCGAGCTTACTATTCCATTCTGTCCATATACCACTTCTTCTTTTTCCATTCATATGTTTATGGACCTTTTTTTTTGCTTTCATGTCTTGGCTATTTCAATATTACTGCAGTGCACATTTGCCTGCCTCTGTCTTTCCGATCCTGGTGGTCTTCGTTTATAGGCTCAAAGGTGCCCTGCCGCATCATATGGTAGCTCAATTTTTACCTTGTAAAGCAGCTCCATTCAGTTCTTGTTAGTGCTTTTACCACTTTACATCCCACCAGCAGCTAGTAGGTATGAGTTGTCTAAAACCCATTCAGCATTTATACTTTGTAGACTTTTTGCTAATGGCCATTTGACTGGTGTGAGCTGAAACCTTTTTGGAGGTTGGAAACGCATGTGGCTAATAATTCCTTATACTGAGCTTTAACCATATCCTTTTTCTTCGTTTCCTTTTTTTGTTAAAGAGTAGGTACAACTTCCCTCCTCTCTTGACTTCTTGAAAAATTTCTCATGTGTTGAATTTTCCTGCCTATTCCCTACCCCAGGGCATTTTTTGAGGGCAGGTGTCATTTAGAGCCCTGCATTCCTTGGGACTATTAAGCAACCATTAGCAGTGGGTTTAAAGCTGCTCTTGTGCGAAACAGCCACAAGGCGGCAGCATTATTACGTTCTCAACTCTTGTTACTTGGGCAAAAGAGTCTTCCTGGAGGTAGGGTTCCGAGGTTGTAAATTAGAGTGGAATGTGCAGGGACAAGCCCCCAGAAGTTTATGTCTCTTTACTTATGTTTGTTTTTTAAATTTAGTTTCTATTTCTTATCGGAGTAAATTTGATTAGAGTGTGTTGATTGTCTGGCTGTACAGAATCTGCTCAATGATTCATACTTATGTCTGTTCACCTTTGGACCCTGTTACCATGTATGTGATTACAGAATGTATAGTTTAAAGGTATTGGTGATTATATAATTCATATAATTTATCTGTTATATGTTTATATACATTTAACATACATTAGTATATGTATATTAACCCCATAGTCCTAATTTACCCATCCTCCCACCTTTCCTTTTGGGTAACCATTAGTTTACTTGATAAGTCTGTGAGTGTCTTTTTCTGTGGAAATATGTTCTTTGGTAGCAATCTTAGGATAACATGTATAAATGATATCATAGGATGTTTGTCATACCCTTTTGACTTACTTAACCTTATATGATTATTTGTAGGCTCAACTGTAGTCGTGAAAACGGCATTGTTCCTTTTTTTCCCGAGGCTACTATTCCATTTGGTACGTATACCACTTCGTCTTTGTCCATTCATCTGTTTATGGACCTTTTTTTTGCTTCCATGTCTTGGCTATTTCAATATTGTTGCAGTGCATATTTGCCTGCATCTGTCTTTCCGATTTTGGTGGTTTTATATTATAGGCCCAAAAGGTGCCCTGCCGCATCATATGTTAACTCAATTTTTACCTTTTCAAGCAGCTCCATTCAGTTTTCGTTAGTGCTCTTACCACTTTACATCCCACCGGCACCAAGAAGGTACACAGTTCTCTAAAACCCCTTCAGCATTTATAGTTTGTAGACTTTTTGCTGCTGGTCATGACTGGTGTGAGCTGAAACCTTATTGAATTTGAATTTGCATATGGCTAATAATTTCCTTTACTGAGCTTTAGGCATGCCCTTTTTTTCTTTTCCTTTTTTTTTAAAGAGTGAGTACAACCTCCCTCCTCTTATTGACTTCTTGAAAAATTTCTCATGTGTTGAATTTTCTTGCCTATTCCCTACCCCAGGGCATTTTTTGAGGGCCTGTGTCATTTACAGCCCTGCAGTCCTTGTGAGTCTATAAGCAACCATTGGCACTGGGTTTAAAGCGGCTGTTGTGGGAAATAGCCACAAGGCAGCAGCATTATTACGTTCTCAACACTTGTTACTAGGGCAGCAGAGTCTTCCTGGAGGTAGTGTTCCGAGGTTGTAAACTAGAGTGGAATGTGCTGGGACAAGCCCCCAGAAGTTTATATCTCCTTACTTATGTTTGTTTTTTAAATTTATTTTCTACTTCTTATCGGAGTAAATTTGATTAGAGTGTTTTGATTGTCTGGCTGTACAGAATCTGCTCAATGATTCATACATATGTCTGTTCATCTTCGGAACCTGTTACCATGTATGTGATTACAGAATGTATATTTTGAAGGGATTGGTGATTATATAATTCATATCATTTATATGTTATATGTTTATGTACATTTAACTTACATTAGTATATTCATGTTAACCCCATAGTCCTAATTTACCCATCCCCCCACCTTTCATTTTGGCTAACCATTAGTTTATTTGATAAGTCTGTGAGTGTCTTTTTCTGTGGAAATATGTTCATTGGTAGCAATCTTAGGATAACATGTATAAATGATATCATAGGACATTTGTCATACCCTTTTGACTTACTTATCGTTATATGATTATTTCTAGGCTCAACTGTAGTCCTGAAAACGGCATTGTTCATTTTTTTCCCGAGGCTACTATTCCATTCTGTCCGTATACCACTTCTTCTTTTTCCCGTCATCTGTTTATGGACCTTTTTTTGCTTCCATGTCTTGGCTCTTTCAATATTGCTGCAGTGCACATTTGCCTGCCTCTGTCTTTCCGATTCTGGTGGTCTTAGGTTATAGGCCCAAAAGGTGCCCTGCCGCATCATATGGTAGCTCAATTTTTACCTTTTCAAGCACAGCTCCATTCAGTTTGCGTTAGTGCTGTTGCCACTTTACATCCCACCAGCAGCCAGAAGGTACACAGTTCTCTAAAACCCCCTCAGCATTTATCGTTTGTAGACTTTTTGCTGATGGTTATGACTGGTGTGAACTGAAACCTTTTTGAATTTGAATTTGCTTGTGGCTTATAATTCCTTATACTGAGCTTTAGGCATGTCCTTTTTTTTCTTTTCCTTTTTTTTTAAAGAGTGAGTACAACTTCCCTCCTCTTATTGACTTCTTGAAAAATTTCTCATATGTTGAATTTTCTTGCCTATTGCCTACGCCAGGGCATGTTTTGAGGGCCTGTGTCATTTAGAGCCCTGCAGTCCTTGTGACTATATAAGCAACCATTGGCACTGGGTTTAAAGCTGCTGTTGTGGGAAACAGCCACAAGGCGGCAGCATTATTACGTTCTCAACTCTTGTTACTAGGGCAAGTGAGTCTTCCTGGAGGCAGTTTTCCAAGGTTGTAAATTAGAGTGGAATGTGCTGGGACAAGCCCCAGAAGTTTATGTCTCCTTACTTATGTTTGTTTTTTAAACTTAATTTATACTTCTTGTCGGAGTAAATTTGATTAGAGTGTTTTGATTGTCTGGCTGTACAGAATCTGCTCAATGATTCATACATATGTCTGTTCATCTTCGGATCCTGTTACCATGTATGTGATCACAAAATATATATTTTCAAGGTATTGGTGATTATATAATTCATATAGTTTATCTGTTATATGTTTATATACATTTAACATACATTAGTATATGTATGTTAACCCCATAGTCCTAATTTACCCATCCTCCCACCTTTCATTTCGGCTAACCATTAGTTTCTTTGGTAAGTCTGTGAGTGTGTTTTTCTGTGGAAATATGTTCATTGGTAGCAATCTTAGGATAACATGTATAAATGATATCATAGGATGTTTGTCATACCCTTTTCACTTACTTAACCTTATATGATTATTTCTAGGCTCAACTGTAGTCCTGAAAACGGCATTGTTCATTTTTTTCGCGAGGCTACTATTACATTTGGTACGTATACCACTTCGTCTTTGTCCATTCATCTGTTTATGGACCTATTTTCTGCTTCCATGTCTTGGCTATTTCAATATTGCTGCAGTGCACATTGGCCTGCCTGTGTTTTCCAGATTCTGGTGGTCTTAGGTTATAGGCCCAAAAGGTGCCATGCCGCATCATATGGTAGCTCAATTTTTACCTTTTCAAGCATCTCCATTCAGTTTGCATTAGTGTTGTTACCACGTTACATCCCAGCAGCAGCTTGAAGGTACACAGTTCTCTAAAACCCCTTCAGCATTTATCGTTTGTAGACTTTTTGCTGATGGTTATGACTGGTGTGAGCTGAAACCTTTTGGAATTTGAATTTGCATGTGGCTAATAATTCCTTATACTGAGCTTTAGGCATGTCCTTTTTTTGTTTTCCTTTTTTTTAAAGAGTGAGTACAACTTCCCTCCTCTTATTGACTTCTTGAAAAATTTCTCATGTGTTGAATTTTCTTGCCTATTCCCTACCCCAGGGCATTTCTTGAGGGCCTGTGTCATTTACAGCCCTGCAGTCCTTGTGACTATGTAGGCAACCATTGGCACTGGGTTTAAAGCTGCTGCTGTGGGAAACAGCCACATGGCGGCAGCATTATTACGTCCTCAACTCTTTTTAATGGGGCAAAAGACTCTTCCTGGAGGTAGTGTTCCAAGGTTGGAAATTAGAGTGGAATGTGCTGGGACAAGCCCCCAGAAGTTTATCTCTCCTTACTTATGTTTGTTTTTTAAATTTAATTTCTATTTCTTATCGGAGTAAATCTGATTAGAGTGTTTTGATTTTCTGGCTGTACAGAATCTGCTCTTTGATTCATATTTATGTTTCTTCATCTTCGGATCCTGTTACCATGTATGTGATTACAGAATATATATTTTAAAGGTATTCGTGATTATATAATTCATATACTTTATATGTTATATGTTTATATACATTTAACATACATTAGTATATGTATGTTAACCCCATAGTCCTAATTTGCCCATCCTCCCACCTTTCATTTTGGCTAACCATTAGTTTATTTGATAAGTCTGTGAGTGTCTTTTTCTGTGGAAATATGTTCATTGGTAGCAATTTTACGATAACATATATAAATCATATCATAGGATATTTGTCATACCCTTTTCACTTACTTAACGTTATATGATTATTTCTAGGCTCAACTGTAGTCCTGAAAACGGCATTGTTCATTTTTTTCACGAGCCTACTATTCCATTCTGTCCATATACCACTTCGTCTTTGTCCATACATCTGTTTATGGACCTTTTTTTTTCCTTCCATGTCTTGGCTATTTCAGTGTTGCTGCAGTGCACATTTACCTGCCTCTGTCTTTCCGATTCTGGTGGTCTTAGGTTATAGGCCCAAAAGGTGCCCTGCCGCATCATATGGTAGCTCAATTTTTACCTTTTCAAGCAGCTCCATTCAGTTTGCGTTAGTGCTGTTGCCACTTTACATCCCACCAGCAATTAGAAGGTACACAGTTCTCTAAAACCCCTTCAGCATTTATAGTTTGTAGACTTTTTGCTGATGGTCATGACTGGTGTGAGCTTAAACCTTTTTGAATTTGAATATGTATGTGGCTAATAATTCCTTATACTGAGCTTTAGGCATGTCCTTTTTTTTGTTTTCCTTTTCTTTAAAGAGTTAGTACAACTTCCCTCCTCTTATTGCCTTCTTGAAAAATTTCTCATGTGTTGAATTTTCTTGCCTATTCCCTACACCAGGGCATGTTTTGTGGGCCTGTGTCATTTACAGCCCTGCAGTCCTTGTGACTATAGAAGCAACCGTTGGCACTGGGTTTAAAGCTGCTGTTGTGGGAAAGAGCCACAAGGCGGCAGCATTATTACATTCTCAACTCTTGTTACTAGGGCAACTGAGTCTTCCTGGAGGTAGTGTTCCGAGGTTGTAAGTTAGAGTGGAATGTGCTGGGACAAGCCCCCAGAAGTTTATGTCTCCTTACGTATGTTTGTTTTTTAAATTTAATTTTTATTTCTTATCGGAGTAAATTTGATTAGAGTGTTTAGATTGTCTGGCTATACAGAATCTGCTCAATGATTCATACGTATCTCTGTTCATCTTTCCATCCTGTTACCACGTATGTGATTACAGAATGTATATTTTAAAGGTATTCGTGATTATATAATTCATATAGTTTATCTGTTATATGTTTATATACATTTAACATACATTAGTATATGTATGTTAACCCCATAGTCCTAATTTACTCATCCTCCCACCTTTCATTTTGGCTAACCATTAGTTTATTTGATAAGTCTGTGAGTGTGTTTTTCTGTGGAAATATGTTCATTGGTAGCAATCTTAGGATAACATGTATAAGTGATATCATAGGATATTTGTCATACCCTTTTCACTTACTTAACGTTATATGATTATTTCTAGGCTCAACTGTAGTCCTGAAAACGGCATTGTTCATTTTTTTCACGAGGCTACTATTCTATTCTGTCCATATACCACTTCTTCTTTTTCCCGTCATCTGTTTATGGACCTTTTTTTTGCTTCCATGTCTTGGGTATTTCAATATTGCTGCAGTGCACATTTGCCTGCCTCTGTCTTTCCTATTCTGGTGGTCTTAGGTTATAGGCCCAAAAGATGCTCTGCCGCATCATATGATAGCTGAATTTTTACCTTTTCAAGCAGCTCCATTCAGTTTTCGTTAGTGCTGTTACCACTTTACATCCCTCCAGCAGCGAGGAGGTATGAGTTGGCTAAAACCCATTCAGCATTTATAGTTTGTAGACTTTTTGCTGTTATCCATTTGACTGGTGTCAGCTGAAACCTTTTTGGAGGTTGGATACGCATTGGGCTAATAATTCCTTATACTGAGCTTTAGGCATATCCTTTTTCTTCTTTTCCTTTTTTTGTTAAAGTGTGAGTACAACTTCCCTCTTCATATTGACTACTTGAAAAATTTCTCATGTGTTGAATTTTCTTTCCTATTCCCTACCCCAATGCATTTTTGAGGGCAGGTGTCATTTAGAGCCCTGCAGTCCTTGTGACTATTAAGCAACCATTAGCACTGGGCTTAAAGCTGCTGCTGTGGGAAACAGCCACAAGGCGGCAGCATAATTACGTTCTCAACTCTTATTACTAGGGCAAAAGAGTCTTCCTCGAGGTAGTGTTCCGAGGTTGTGAATTAGAGTGGGATGTGCTGGGACAAGCCCCCAGAAGTTTATGTCTCCTTACCTACGTTTGTTTTTAAATTTAATTTCTATTTCTTATCGGAGTAAATTTGATTAGAGTGTTTTGATGGTCTGGCTGTACAGAATCTGCTCAATGATTCCTACTAATGTCTGTTCATCTTCAGATCCTGTTACCATGTATGTGATAACAGAATGTATATTTTAAAGGTATTGGTGATTATATAATTTATACAGTTTATATGTTATATGTTTATATACATTTAACATATATTAGTATATGTATGTTAACCCCATAGTCCTAATTTACCAATCCTCCCACCTTTCATTTTGGCTAACCATTAGTTTATTTCATAAGTCTGTGAGTGTCTTTTTCTGTGGAAATATGTTCATTGGTAGCAATCTTAGGATAACATGTATAAATGATATCATAGGATATTTGTCATACCCTTTTGACTTACTTAACCTTATATGATTATTTCTAGGCTCAACTGTAGTCCTGAAAACTGCATTGTTCATTTTTTTCCCGAGGCTACTATTCCATTCTTTCCATATACCACTTGTTCTTTTTCCATTCACCTGTTTATGGACGTTTTCTTTGCTTCCATGTCTTGGCTATTTCAATATTGCTGCAGTGCACATTTGCCTGCCTCTGTGTTTCTGATTCTGGTGGTCTTAGGTTATAGGCCCAAAGGTGCCATGCCGCATCATATGGTAGCTCAATTTTTACCTTTCAAGCAGCTCCGTTCAGTTTGCGTTAGTGCTGTTACGACTTTACATCCCACTAGCAGCTAGAAGGTACACAGTTCTCTAAAACCCCTTCAGCATTTATAGTTTGTAGACTTTTTGCTGATGGTCATGACTGGTGTGAGCTGAAACCTTTTTGAATTTGAATTTGCATGTGGCTAATAATTCCTTATACTGAGCTTTAGGCATGTCCTTTTTTTGTTTTCCTTTTTTTTAAAGAGTGAGTACAACTTCCCTCCTCTTATTGACTTCTTGAAAAATTTCTCATGTGTTGAATTTTCTTGCCTCTTCCCTACCCCAGGGCATGTTTTGTGGGCCTGTGTCATTTACAGCCCTGCAGTCCTTGTGACTATATAACCAACCATTGGCACTGGGTTTAAAGCTGCTGTTGTGGGAAAGAGCCACAAGACGGCAGCATTATTACATTCTCAACTCTTGTTATTAGGGCAACAGAGTCTTCCTGGAGGTAGTGTTCCCAGGTTGTAAATTAGAGAGGAATGTCCTGGGACAAGCCCCCAGAAGTTTATGTCTCCTTACTTATGTTTGTTTTTTAAATTTAATTTCTATTTCTTATCGGAGTAAATTTTCTTAGAGTGTTTTGATTGTCTGGCTGTACAGAATCTGCTCAATGATTCATACATACGTCTGTTCATCTTCGGATACTGTTACCATGTATGTGATCACAAAATGTATATTTTGAAGGTATTGGTGATGATATAATTCATGTAATTTATATGTTATATGTTTATATACATTTAACATACATTAGTATATGTATGTTAACCCCATAGTCCTAATTTACCCATCCTCCCACCTTTCATTTTGGCTAACCATTAGTTTATTTGATAAGTCTGTGAGTGTCTTTTTCTGTGGAAATATATTCATTGGTAGCAATCTTAGGATAACATGTATAAATGATATCATAGGCTGTTTGTCATACCCTTTTCACTTACTTAACCTTATATGATTATTTCAAGGCTCAGCTGTAGTCCAGAAAACGGCATTGTTCATTTTTTTCCCGAGCTTACTATTCCATTCTGTCCATATACCACTTCTTCTTTTTCCATTCATATGTTTATGGACCTTTTTTTTTGCTTTCATGTCTTGGCTATTTCAATATTACTGCAGTGCACATTTGCCTGCCTCTGTCTTTCCGATCCTGGTGGTCTTCGTTTATAGGCTCAAAGGTGCCCTGCCGCATCATATGGTAGCTCAATTTTTACCTTGTAAAGCAGCTCCATTCAGTTCTTGTTAGTGCTTTTACCACTTTACATCCCACCAGCAGCTAGTAGGTATGAGTTGTCTAAAACCCATTCAGCATTTATAGTTTGTAGACTTTTTGCTAATGGCCATTTGACTGGTGTGAGCTGAAACCTTTTTGGAGGTTGGAAACGCATGTGGCTAATAATTCCTTATACTGAGCTTTAACCATATCCTTTTTCTTCGTTTCCTTTTTTTGTTAAAGAGTAGGTACAACTTCCCTCCTCTCTTGACTTCTTGAAAAATTTCTCATGTGTTGAATTTTCCTGCCTATTCCCTACCCCAGGGCATTTTTTGAGGGCAGGTGTCATTTAGAGCCCTGCATTCCTTGGGACTATTAAGCAACCATTAGCAG
The DNA here is from genome assembly GCF_965194825.1 of Balaenoptera physalus. Classification (NCBI taxonomy): domain Eukaryota; kingdom Metazoa; phylum Chordata; class Mammalia; order Artiodactyla; family Balaenopteridae; genus Balaenoptera; species Balaenoptera physalus. Next base: position 156,469 of record NW_028125707.1, on the reverse strand, counting down.
TGGGTTTAAAGCTGCTCTTGTGCGAAACAGCCACAAGGCGGCAGCATTATTACGTTCTCTACTCTTGTTACTTGGGCAAAAGAGTCTTCCTGGAGGTAGGGTTCCGAGGTTGTAAATTAGAGTGGAATGTGCAGGGACAAGCCCCCAGAAGTTTATGTCTCCTTACTTATGTTTGTTTTTTAAATTTAGTTTCTATTTCTTATCGGAGTAAATTTGATTAGAGTGTGTTGATTGTCTGGCTGTACAGAATCTGCTCAATGATTCATACTTATGTCTGTTCACCTTTGGACCCTGTTACCATGTATGTGATTACAGAATGTATATTTTAAAGGTATTGGTGATTATATAATTCATATAATTTATCTGTTATATGTTTATATACATTTAACATACATTAGTATATGTATATTAACCCCATAGTCCTAATTTACCCATCCTCCCACCTTTCCTTTTGGCTAACCATTAGTTTACTTGATAAGTCTGTGAGTGTCTTTTTCTGTGGAAATAGGTTCATTGGTAGCAATCTTAGGATAACATGTATAAATGATATCATAGGATATTTGTCATACCCTTTTGACTTACTTAACCTTATATGATTATTTGTAGGCTCAACTGTAGTCGTGAAAACGGCATTGTTCCTTTTTTTCCCGAGGCTACTATTCCATTTGGTACGTATACCACTTCATCTTTGTCCATTCATTTGTTTATGGACCTTTTTTTTGCTTCCATGTCTTGGCTATTTCAATATTGTTGCAGTGCATATTTGCCTGCATCTGTCTTTCCGATTTTGGTGGTTTTATATTATAGGCCCAAAAGGTGCCCTGCCGCATCATATGTTAACTCAATTTTTACCTTTTCAAGCAGCTCCATTCAGTTTTCCTTAGTGCTCTTACCACTTTACATCCCACCGGCACCAAGAAGGTACACAGTTCTCTAAAACCCCTTCAGCATTTATAGTTTGTAGACTTTTTGCTGCTGGTCATGACTGGTGTGAGCTGAAACCTTATTGAATTTGAATTTGCATATGGCTAATAATTTCCTTTACTGAGCTTTAGGCATGCCCTTTTTTTCTTTTCCTTTTTTTTTAAAGAGTGAGTACAACCTCCCTCCTCTTATTGACTTCTTGAAAAATTTCTCATGTGTTGAATTTTCTTGCCTATTCCCTACCCCAGGGCATTTTTTGAGGGCCTGTGTCATTTACAGCCCTGCAGTCCTTGTGAGTCTATAAGCAACCATTGGCACTGGGTTTAAAGCTGCTGTTGTGGGAAATAGCCACAAGGCAGCAGCATTATTACGTTCTCAACACTTGTTACTAGGGCAGCAGAGTCTTCCTGGAGGTAGTGTTCCGAGGTTGTAAACTAGAGTGGAATGTGCTGGGACAAGCCCCCAGAAGTTTATATCTCCTTACTTATGTTTGTTTTTTAAATTTATTTTCTACTTCTTATCGGAGTAAATTTGATTAGAGTGTTTTGGATGTCTGGCTGTACAGAATCTGCTCAATGATTCATACATATGTCTGTTCATCTTCGGATCCTGTTACCATGTATGTGATTACAGAATGTATATTTTGAAGGGATTAGTGATTATATAATTCATATCATTTATATGTTATATGTTTATGTACATTTAACTTACATTAGTATATTTATGTTAACCCCATAGTTCTAATTTACCCATCCCCCCACCCTTCATTTTGGCTAACCATTAGTTTATTTGATAAGTCTGTGAGTGTCTTTTTCTGTGGAAATATGTTCATTGGTAGCAATCTTAGGATAACATGTATAAATGATATCATAGGACATTTGTCATACCCTTTTGACTTAACTTATCGTTATATGATTAGTTCTAGGCTCAACTGTAGTCCTGAAAACGGTATTGTTCATTTTTTTCCCGAGGCTACTATTCCATTCTGTCCATATACCACTTCTTCTTTTTCCCGTCATCTGTTTATGGACCTTTTTTTTGCTTCCATGTCTTGGCTCTTTCAATATTGCTGCAGTGCACATTTGCCTGCCTCTGTCTTTCCTATTCTGGTGGTCTTAGGTTATAGGCCCAAAAGGTGCCCTGCCGCATCATATGGTAGCTCAATTTTTACCTTTTCAAGCAGCTCCATTCAGTTTGCGTTAGTGCTGTTGCCACTTTACATCCCACCAGCAGCCAGAAGGTACACAATTCTCTAAAACCCCCTCAGCATTTATCGTTTGTAGACTTTTTGCTGATGGTTATGACTGGTGTGAACTGAAACCTTTTTGAATTTGAATTTGCTTGTGGCTTATAATTCCTTATACTGAGCTTTAGGCATGTCCTTTTTTTTCTTTTCCTTTTTTTTAAAGAGTGAGTACAACTTCCCTCCTCTTATTGACTTCTTGAAAAATTTCTCATATGTTGAATTTTCTTGCCTATTGCCTACGCCAGGGCATGTTTTGAGGGCCTGTGTCATTTAGAGCCCTGCAGTCCTTGTGACTATATAAGCAACCATTGGCACTGGGTTTAAAGCTGCTGTTGTGGGAAACAGCCACATGGCGGCAGCATTATTACGTCCTCAACTCTTGTTAATGGGGCAAAAGACTCTTCCTGGAGGTAGTGTTCCAAGGTTGGAAATTAGAGTGGAATGTGCTGGGACAAGCCCCCAGAAGTTTATCTCTCCTTACTTATGTTTGTTTTTTAAATTTAATTTCTATTTCTTATCGGAGTAAATCTGATTAGAGTGTTTTGATTTTCTGGCTGTACAGAATCTGCTCATTGATTCATATTTATGTTTCTTCATCTTCGGATCCTGTTACCATGTATGTGATTACAGAATATATATTTTAAAGGTATTCGTGATTATATAATTCATATACTTTATATGTTATATGTTTATATACATTTAACATACATTAGTATATGTATGTTAACCCCATAGTCCTAATTTACCCATCCTCCCACCTTTCATTTTGGCTAACCATTAGTTTATTTGATAAGTCTGTGAGTGTCTTTTTCTGTGGAAATATGTTCATTGGTAGCAATTTTACGATAAAATATATAAATGACATCATAGGATATTTGTCATACCCTTTTCACTTACTTAACGTTATATGATTATTTCTAGGCTCAACTGTAGTCCTGAAAACGGCATTGTTCATTTTTTTCACGAGCCTACTATTCCATTCTGTCCATATACCACTTCGTCTTTGTCCATACATCTGTTTATGGACCTTTTTTTTTCCTTCCATGTCTTGGCTATTTCAATGTTGCTGCAGTGCACATTTACCTGCCTCTGTCTTTCCGATTCTGGTGGTCTTAGGTTATAGGCCCTAAAGGTGCCCTGCCGCATCATATGGTAGCTCAATTTTTACCTTTTCAAGCAGCTCCATTCAGTTTGCGTTAGTGCTGTTGCCACTTTACATCCCACCAGCAACTAGAAGGTACACAGTTCTCTAAAACCCCTTCAGCATTTATAGTTTGTAGACTTTTTGCTGATGGTCATGACTGGTGTGAGCTGAAACCTTTTTGAATTTGAATTTGCATGTGGCTAATAATTCCTTATACTGAGCTTTAGGCATGTCCTTTTTTTGTTTTCCTTTTTTTTAAAGAGTGAGTACAACTTCCCTCCTCTTATTGACTTCTTGAAAAATTTCTCATGTGTTGAATTTTCTTGACTCTTCCCTACCCCAGGGCATGTTTTGTGGGCCTGTGTCATTTACAGCCCTGAAGTCCTTGTGACTATATAACCAACCATTGGCACTGGGTTTAAAGCTGCTGTTGTGGGAAAGAGCCACAAGACGGCAGCATTATTACATTCTCAACTCTTGTTATTAGGGCAACAGAGTCTTCCTGGAGGTAGTGTTCCCAGGTTGTAAATTAGAGAGGAATGTCCTGGGACAAGCCCCCAGAAGTTTATGTCTCCTTACTTATGTTTGTTTTTTAAATTTAATTTCTATTTCTTATCGGAGTAAATTTGATTAGAGTGTTTTGATTGTCTGGCTGTACAGAATCTGCTCAATGATTCATACATACGTCTGTTCATCTTCGGATACTGTTACCATGTATGTGATCACAAAATGTATATTTTGAAGGTATTGGTGATGATATAATTCATGTAATTTATATGTTATATGTTTATATACATTTAACATACATTAGTATATGTATGTTAACCCCATAGTCCTAATTTACCCATCCTCCCACCTTTCATTTTGGCTAACCATTAGTTTATTTGATAAGTCTGTGAGTGTCTTTTTCTGTGGAAATATGTTCATTGGTAGCAATCTTAGGATAACATGTATAAATGATATCATAGGCTGTTTGTCATACCCTTTTCACTTACTTAACCTTATATGATTATTTCAAGGCTCAGCTGTAGTCCAGAAAACGGCATTGTTCATTTTTTTCCCGAGCTTACTATTCCATTCTGTCCATATACCACTTCTTCTTTTTCCATTCATATGTTTATGGACCTTTTTTTTTGCTTTCATGTCTTGGCTATTTCAATATTACTGCAGTGCACATTTGCCTGCCTCTGTCTTTCCGATCCTGGTGGTCTTCGTTTATAGGCTCAAAGGTGCCCTGCCGCATCATATGGTAGCTCAATTTTTACCTTGTAAAGCAGCTCCATTCAGTTCTTGTTAGTGCTTTTACCACTTTACATCCCACCAGCAGCTAGTAGGTATGAGTTGTCTAAAACCCATTCAGCATTTATAGTTTGTAGACTTTTTGCTAATGGCCATTTGACTGGTGTGAGCTGAAACCTTTTTGGAGGTTGGAAACGCATGTGGCTAATAATTCCTTATACTGAGCTTTAACCATATCCTTTTTCTTCGTTTCCTTTTTTTGTTAAAGAGTAGGTACAACTTCCCTCCTCTCTTGACTTCTTGAAAAATTTCTCATGTGTTGAATTTTCCTGCCTATTCCCTACCCCAGGGCATTTTTTGAGGGCAGGTGTCATTTAGAGCCCTGCATTCCTTGGGACTATTAAGCAACCATTAGCAGTGGGTTTAAAGCTGCTCTTGTGCGAAACAGCCACAAGGCGGCAGCATTATTACGTTCTCTACTCTTGTTACTTGGGCAAAAGAGTCTTCCTGGAGGTAGGGTTCCGAGGTTGTAAATTAGAGTGGAATGTGCAGGGACAAGCCCCCAGAAGTTTATGTCTCCTTACTTATGTTTGTTTTTTAAATTTAGTTTCTATTTCTTATCGGAGTAAATTTGATTAGAGTGTGTTGATTGTCTGGCTGTACAGAATCTGCTCAATGATTCATACTTATGTCTGTTCACCTTTGGACCCTGTTACCATGTATGTGATTACAGAATGTATATTTTAAAGGTATTGGTGATTATATAATTCATATAATTTATCTGTTATATGTTTATATACATTTAACATACATTAGTATATGTATATTAACCCCATAGTCCTAATTTACCCATCCTCCCACCTTTCCTTTTGGCTAACCATTAGTTTACTTGATAAGTCTGTGAGTGTCTTTTTCTGTGGAAATAGGTTCATTGGTAGCAATCTTAGGATAACATGTATAAATGATATCATAGGATATTTGTCATACCCTTTTGACTTACTTAACCTTATATGATTATTTGTAGGCTCAACTGTAGTCGTGAAAACGGCATTGTTCCTTTTTTTCCCGAGGCTACTATTCCATTTGGTACGTATACCACTTCATCTTTGTCCATTCATTTGTTTATGGACCTTTTTTTTGCTTCCATGTCTTGGCTATTTCAATATTGTTGCAGTGCATATTTGCCTGCATCTGTCTTTCCGATTTTGGTGGTTTTATATTATAGGCCCAAAAGGTGCCCTGCCGCATCATATGTTAACTCAATTTTTACCTTTTCAAGCAGCTCCATTCAGTTTTCGTTAGTGCTCTTACCACTTTACATCCCACCGGCACCAAGAAGGTACACAGTTCTCTAAAACCCCTTCAGCATTTATAGTTTGTAGACTTTTTGCTGCTGGTCATGACTGGTGTGAGCTGAAACCTTATTGAATTTGAATTTGCATATGGCTAATAATTTCCTTTACTGAGCTTTAGGCATGCCCTTTTTTTCTTTTCCTTTTTTTTTAAAGAGTGAGTACAACCTCCCTCCTCTTATTGACTTCTTGAAAAATTTCTCATGTGTTGAATTTTCTTGCCTATTCCCTACCCCAGGGCATTTTTTGAGGGCCTGTGTCATTTACAGCCCTGCAGTCCTTGTGAGTCTATAAGCAACCATTGGCACTGGGTTTAAAGCTGCTGTTGTGGGAAATAGCCACAAGGCAGCAGCATTATTACGTTCTCAACACTTGTTACTAGGGCAGCAGAGTCTTCCTGGAGGTAGTGTTCCGAGGTTGTAAACTAGAGTGGAATGTGCTGGGACAAGCCCCCAGAAGTTTATATCTCCTTACTTATGTTTGTTTTTTAAATTTATTTTCTACTTCTTATCGGAGTAAATTTGATTAGAGTGTTTTGATTGTCTGGCTGTACAGAATCTGCTCAATGATTCATACATATGTCTGTTCATCTTCGGATCCTGTTACCATGTATGTGATTACAGAATGTATATTTTGAAGGGATTAGTGATTATATAATTCATATCATTTATATGTTATATGTTTATGTACATTTAACTTACATTAGTATATTTATGTTAACCCCATAGTTCTAATTTACCCATCCCCCCACCCTTCATTTTGGCTAACCATTAGTTTATTTGATAAGTCTGTGAGTGTCTTTTTCTGTGGAAATATGTTCATTGGTAGCAATCTTAGGATAACATGTATAAATGATATCATAGGACATTTGTCATACCCTTTTGACTTAACTTATCGTTATATGATTAGTTCTAGGCTCAACTGTAGTCCTGAAAACTGTATTGTTCATTTTTTTCCCGAGGCTACTATTCCATTCTGTCCATATACCACTTCTTCTTTTTCCCGTCATCTGTTTATGGACCTTTTTTTTGCTTCCATGTCTTGGCTCTTTCAATATTGCTGCAGTGCACATTTGCCTGCCTCTGTCTTTCCTATTCTGGTGGTCTTAGGTTATAGGCCCAAAAGGTGCCCTGCCGCATCATATGGTAGCTCAATTTTTACCTTTTCAAGCAGCTCCATTCAGTTTGCGTTAGTGCTGTTGCCACTTTACATCCCACCAGCAGCCAGAAGGTACACAATTCTCTAAAACCCCCTCAGCATTTATCGTTTGTAGACTTTTTGCTGATGGTTATGACTGGTGTGAACTGAAACCTTTTTGAATTTGAATTTGCTTGTGGCTTATAATTCCTTATACTGAGCTTTAGGCATGTCCTTTTTTTTCTTTTCCTTTTTTTTAAAGAGTGAGTACAACTTCCCTCCTCTTATTGACTTCTTGAAAAATTTCTCATATGTTGAATTTTCTTGCCTATTGCCTACGCCAGGGCATGTTTTGAGGGCCTGTGTCATTTAGAGCCCTGCAGTCCTTGTGACTATATAAGCAACCATTGGCACTGGGTTTAAAGCTGCTGTTGTGGGAAACAGCCACAAGGCGGCAGCATTATTACGTTCTCAACTCTTGTTACTAGGGCAACTGAGTCTACCTTGAGGCAGTTTTCCAAGGTTGTAAATTAGAGTGGAATGTGCTGGGACAAGCCCCAGAAGTTTATGTCTCCTTACTTATGTTTGTTTTTTAAACTTAATTTATACTTCTTGTCGGAGTAAATTTGATTAGAGTGTTTTGATTGTCTGGCTGTACAGAATCTGCTCAATGATTCATACATATGTCTGTTCATCTTCGGATCCTGTTACCATGTATGTGATCACAAAATATATATTTTCAAGGTATTGGTGATTATATAATTAATATAGTTTATCTGTTATATGTTTATATACATTTAACATACATTAGTATATGTATGTTAACCCCATAGTCCTAATTTACCCATCCTCCCACCTTTCATTTTGGCTAACCATTAGTTTCTTTGGTAAGTCTGTGAGTGTGTTTTTCTGTGGAAATATGTTCATTGGTAGCAATCTTAGGATAACATGTATAAATGATATCATAGGATGTTTGTCATACCCTTTTCACTTACTTAACCTTATATGATTATTTCTAGGCTCAACTGTAGTCCTGAAAATGGCATTGTTCATTTTTTTCGCGAGGCTACTATTACATTTGGTACGTATACCACTTCGTCTTTGTCCATTCATCTGTTTATGGACCTATTTTCTGCTTCCATGTCTTGGCTATTTCAATATTGCTGCAGTGCACATTGGCCTGCCTGTGTTTTTCAGATTCTGGTGGTCTTAGGTTATAGGCCCAAAAGGTGCCATGCCGCATCATATGGTAGCTCAATTTTTACCTTTTCAAGCATCTCCATTCAGTTTGCATTAGTGTTGTTACCACGTTACATCCCAGCAGCAGCTTGAAGGTACACAGTTCTCTAAAACCCCTTCAGCATTTATCGTTTGTAGACTTTTTGCTGATGGTTATGACTGGTGTGAGCTGAAACCTTTTTGAATTTGAATTTGCATGTGGCTAATAATTCCTTATACTGAGCTTTAGGCATGTCCTTTTTTTGTTTTCCTTTTTTTTAAAGAGTGAGTACAACTTCCCTCCTCTTATTGACTTCTTGAAAAATTTCTCATGTGTTGAATTTTCTTGCCTATTCCCTACACCAGGGCATGTTTTGTGGGCCTGTGTCATTTACAGCCCTGCAGTCCTTGTGACTATAGAAGCAACCGTTGGCACTGGGTTTAAAGCTGCTGTTGTGGGAAAGAGCCACAAGGCGGCAGCATTATTACATTCTCAACTCTTGTTACTAGGGCAACTGAGTCTTCCTGCAGGTAGTGTTCCGAGGTTGTAAGTTAGAGTGGAATGTGCTGGGACAAGCCCCCAGAAGTTTATGTCTCCTTACGTATGTTTGTTTTTTAAATTTAATTTTTATTTCTTATCGGAGTAAATTTGATTAGAGTGTTTAGATTGTCTGGCTATACAGAATCTGCTCAATGATTCATACGTATCTCTGTTCATCTTTCCATCCTGTTACCACGTATGTGATTACAGAATGTATATTTTAAAGGTATTCGTGATTATATAATTCATATAGTTTATCTGTTATATGTTTATATACATTTAACATACATTAGTATATGTATGTTAACCCCATAGTCCTAATTTACTCATCCTCCCACCTTTCATTTTGGCTAACCATTAGTTTATTTGATAAGTCTGTGAGTGTGTTTTTCTGTGGAAATATGTTCATTGGTAGCAATCTTAGGATAACATGTATAAGTGATATCATAGGATATTTGTCATACCCTTTTCACTTACTTAACGTTATATGATTATTTCTAGGCTCAACTGTAGTCCTGAAAACGGCATTGTTCATTTTTTTCACGAGGCTACTATTCCATTCTGTCCATATACCACTTCTTCTTTTTCCCGTCATCTGTTTATGGACCTTTTTTTTGCTTCCATGTCTTGGGTATTTCAATATTGCTGCAGTGCACATTTGCCTGCCTCTGTCTTTCCTATTCTGGTGGTCTTAGGTTATAGGCCCAAAAGATGCTCTGCCGCATCATATGATAGCTGAATTTTTACCTTTTCAAGCAGCTCCATTCAGTTTTCGTTAGTGCTGTTACCACTTTACATCCCTCCAGCAGCGAGGAGGTATGAGTTGGCTAAAACCCATTCAGCATTTATAGTTTGTAGACTTTTTGCTGTTATCCATTTGACTGGTGTCAGCTGAAACCTTTTTGGAGGTTGGATACGCATTGGGCTAATAATTCCTTATACTGAGCTTTAGGCATATCCTTTTTCTTCTTTTCCTTTTTTTGTTAAAGTGTGAGTACAACTTCCCTCTTCATATTGACTACTTGAAAAATTTCTCATGTGTTGAATTTTCTTTCCTATTCCCTACCCCAATGCATTTTTGAGGGCAGGTGTCATTTAGAGCCCTGCAGTCCTTGTGACTATTAAGCAACCATTAGCACTGGGCTTAAAGCTGCTGCTGTGGGAAACAGCCACAAGGCGGCAGCATAATTACGTTCTCAACTCTTATTACTAGGGCAAAAGAGTCTTCCTCGAGGTAGTGTTCCGAGGTTGTGAATTAGAGTGGGATGTGCTGGGACAAGCCCCCCAGAAGTTTATGTCTCCTTACCTATGTTTGTTTTTAAATTTAATTTCTATTTCTTATCGGAGTAAATTTGATTAGAGTGTTTTGATGGTCTGGCTGTACAGAATCTGCTCAATGATTCCTACTAATGTCTGTTCATCTTCAGATCCTGTTACCATGTATGTGATAACAGAATGTATATTTTAAAGGTATTGGTGATTATATAATTTATACAGTTTATATGTTATATGTTTATATACATTTAACATATATTAGTATATGTATGTTAACCCCATAGTCCTAATTTACCAATCCTCCCACCTTTCATTTTGGCTAACCATTAGTTTATTTCATAAGTCTGTGAGTGTCTTTTTCTGTGGAAATATGTTCATTGGTAGCAATCTTAGGATAACATGTATAAATGATATCATAGGATATTTGTCATACCCTTTTGACTTACTTAACCTTATATGATTATTTCTAGGCTCAACTGTAGTCCTGAAAACTGCATTGTTCATTTTTTTCCCGAGGCTACTATTCCATTCTTTCCATATACCACTTCTTCTTTTTCCATTCACCTGTTTATGGACCTTTTCTTTGCTTCCATGTCTTGGCTATTTCAATATTGCTGCAGTGCACATTTGCCTGCCTCTGTGTTTCTGATTCTGGTGGTCTTAGGTTATAGGCCCAAAGGTGCCATGCCGCATCATATGGTAGCTCAATTTTTACCTTTCAAGCAGCTCCGTTCAGTTTGCGTTAGTGCTGTTACGACTTTACATCCCACCAGCAGCTAGAAGGTACACAGTTCTCTAAAACCCCTTCAGCATTTATAGTTTGTAGACTTTTTGCTGATGGTCATGACTGGTGTGAGCTGAAACCTTTTTGAATTTGAATTTGCATGTGGCTAATAATTCCTTATACTGAGCTTTAGGCATGTCCTTTTTTTGTTTTCCTTTTTTTTAAAGAGTGAGTACAACTTCCCTCCTCTTATTGACTTCTTGAAACATTTCTCATGTGTTGAATTTTCTTGCCTCTTCCCTACCCCAGGGCATGTTTTGTGGGCCTGTGTCATTTACAGCCCTGCAGTCCTTGTGACTATATAACCAACCATTGGCACTGGGTTTAAAGCTGCTGTTGTGGGAAAGAGCCACAAGACGGCAGCATTATTACATTCTCAACTCTTGTTATTAGGGCAACAGAGTCTTCCTGGAGGTAGTGTTCCCAGGTTGTAAATTAGAGAGGAATGTCCTGGGACAAGCCCCCAGAAGTTTATGTCTCCTTACTTATGTTTGTTTTTTAAATTTAATTTCTATTTCTTATCGGAGTAAATTTTCTTAGAGTGTTTTGATTGTCTGGCTGTACAGAATCTGCTCAATGATTCATACATACGTCTGTTCATCTTCGGATACTGTTACCATGTATGTGATCACAAAATGTATATTTTGAAGGTATTGGTGATGATATAATTCATGTAATTTATATGTTATATGTTTATATACATTTAACATACATTAGTATATGTATGTTAACCCCATAGTCCTAATTTACCCATCCTCCCACCTTTCATTTTGGCTAACCATTAGTTTATTTGATAAGTCTGTGAGTGTCTTTTTCTGTGGAAATATGTTCATTGGTAGCAATCTTAGGATAACATGTATAAATGATATCATAGGCTGTTTGTCATACCCTTTTCACTTACTTAACCTTATATGATTATTTCAAGGCTCAGCTGTAGTCCAGAAAACGGCATTGTTCATTTTTTTCCCGAGCTTACTATTCCATTCTGTCCATATACCACTTCTTCTTTTTCCATTCATATGTTTATGGACCTTTTATTTTGCTTTCATGTCTTGGCTATTTCAATATTACTGCAGTGCACATTTGCCTGCCTCTGTCTTTCCGATCCTGGTGGTCTTCGTTTATAGGCTCAAAGGTGCCCTGCCGCATCATATGGTAGCTCAATTTTTACCTTGTAAAGCAGCTCCATTCAGTTCTTGTTAGTGCTTTTACCACTTTACATCCCACCAGCAGCTAGTAGGTATGAGTTGTCTAAAACCCATTCAGCATTTATAGTTTGTAGACTTTTTGCTAATGGCCATTTGACTGGTGTGAGCTGAAACCTTTTTGGAGGTTGGAAACGCATGTGGCTAATAATTCCTTATACTGAGCTTTAACCATATCCTTTTTCTTCGTTTCCTTTTTTTGTTAAAGAGTAGGTACAACTTCCCTCCTCTCTTGACTTCTTGAAAAATTTCTCATGTGTTGAATTTTCCTGCCTATTCCCTACCCCAGGGCATTTTTTGAGGGCAGGTGTCATTTAGAGCCCTGCATTCCTTGGGACTATTAAGCAACCATTAGCAGTGGGTTTAAAGCTGCTCTTGTGCGAAACAGCCACAAGGCGGCAGCATTATTACGTTCTCTACTCTTGTTACTTGGGCAAAAGAGTCTTCCTGGAGGTAGGGTTCCGAGGTTGTAAATTAGAGTGGAATGTGCAGGGACAAGCCCCCAGAAGTTTATGTCTCCTTACTTATGTTTGTTTTTTAAATTTAGTTTCTATTTCTTATCGGAGTAAATTTGATTAGAGTGTGTTGATTGTCTGGCTGTACAGAATCTGCTCAATGATTCATACTTATGTCTGTTCACCTTTGGACCCTGTTACCATGTATGTGATTACAGAATGTATATTTTAAAGGTATTGGTGATTATATAATTCATATAATTTATCTGTTATATGTTTATATACATTTAACATACATTAGTATATGTATATTAACCCCATAGTCCTAATTTACCCATCCTCCCACCTTTCCTTTTGGCTAACCATTAGTTTACTTGATAAGTCTGTGAGTGTCTTTTTCTGTGGAAATAGGTTCATTGGTAGCAATCTTAGGATAACATGTATAAATGATATCATAGGATATTTGTCATACCCTTTTGACTTACTTAACCTTATATGATTATTTGTAGGCTCAACTGTAGTCGTGAAAACGGCATTGTTCCTTTTTTTCCCGAGGCTACTATTCCATTTGGTACGTATACCACTTCATCTTTGTCCATTCATTTGTTTATGGACCTTTTTTTTGCTTCCATGTCTTGGCTATTTCAATATTGTTGCAGTGCATATTTGCCTGCATCTGTCTTTCCGATTTTGGTGGTTTTATATTATAGGCCCAAAAGGTGCCCTGCCGCATCATATGTTAACTCAATTTTTACCTTTTCAAGCAGCTCCATTCAGTTTTCGTTAGTGCTCTTACCACTTTACATCCCACCGGCACCAAGAAGGTACACAGTTCTCTAAAACCCCTTCAGCATTTATAGTTTGTAGACTTTTTGCTGCTGGTCATGACTGGTGTGAGCTGAAACCTTATTGAATTTGAATTTGCATATGGCTAATAATTTCCTTTACTGAGCTTTAGGCATGCCCTTTTTTTCTTTTCCTTTTTTTTTAAAGAGTGAGTACAACCTCCCTCCTCTTATTGACTTCTTGAAAAATTTCTCATGTGTTGAATTTTCTTGCCTATTCCCTACCCCAGGGCATTTTTTGAGGGCCTGTGTCATTTACAGCCCTGCAGTCCTTGTGAGTCTATAAGCAACCATTGGCACTGGGTTTAAAGCTGCTGTTGTGGGAAATAGCCACAAGGCAGCAGCATTATTACGTTCTCAACACTTGTTACTAGGGCAGCAGAGTCTTCCTGGAGGTAGTGTTCCGAGGTTGTAAACTAGAGTGGAATGTGCTGGGACAAGCCCCCAGAAGTTTATATCTCCTTACTTATGTTTGTTTTTTAAATTTATTTTCTACTTCTTATCGGAGTAAATTTGATTAGAGTGTTTTGATTGTCTGGCTGTACAGAATCTGCTCAATGATTCATACATATGTCTGTTCATCTTCGGATCCTGTTACCATGTATGTGATTACAGAATGTATATTTTGAAGGGATTAGTGATTATATAATTCATATCATTTATATGTTATATGTTTATGTACATTTAACTTACATTAGTATATTTATGTTAACCCCATAGTTCTAATTTACCCATCCCCCCACCCTTCATTTTGGCTAACCATTAGTTTATTTGATAAGTCTGTGAGTGTCTTTTTCTGTGGAAATATGTTCATTGGTAGCAATCTTAGGATAACATGTATAAATGATATCATAGGACATTTGTCATACCCTTTTGACTTAACTTATCGTTATATGATTAGTTCTAGGCTCAACTGTAGTCCTGAAAACTGTATTGTTCATTTTTTTCCCGAGGCTACTATTCCATTCTGTCCATATACCACTTCTTCTTTTTCCCGTCATCTGTTTATGGACCTTTTTTTTGCTTCCATGTCTTGGCTCTTTCAATATTGCTGCAGTGCACATTTGCCTGCCTCTGTCTTTCCTATTCTGGTGGTCTTAGGTTATAGGCCCAAAAGGTGCCCTGCCGCATCATATGGTAGCTCAATTTTTACCTTTTCAAGCAGCTCCATTCAGTTTGCGTTAGTGCTGTTGCCACTTTACATCCCACCAGCAGCCAGAAGGTACACAATTCTCTAAAACCCCCTCAGCATTTATCGTTTGTAGACTTTTTGCTGATGGTTATGACTGGTGTGAACTGAAACCTTTTTGAATTTGAATTTGCTTGTGGCTTATAATTCCTTATACTGAGCTTTAGGCATGTCCTTTTTTTTCTTTTCCTTTTTTTTAAAGAGTGAGTACAACTTCCCTCCTCTTATTGACTTCTTGAAAAATTTCTCATATGTTGAATTTTCTTGCCTATTGCCTACGCCAGGGCATGTTTTGAGGGCCTGTGTCATTTAGAGCCCTGCAGTCCTTGTGACTATATACGCAACCATTGGCACTGGGTTTAAAGCTGCTGTTGTGGGAAACAGCCACAAGGCGGCAGCATTATTACGTTCTCAACTCTTGTTACTAGGGCAACTGAGTCTACCTTGAGGCAGTTTTCCAAGGTTGTAAATTAGAGTGGAATGTGCTGGGACAAGCCCCAGAAGTTTATGTCTCCTTACTTATGTTTGTTTTTTAAACTTAATTTATACTTCTTGTCGGAGTAAATTTGATTAGAGTGTTTTGATTGTCTGGCTGTACAGAATCTGCTCAATGATTCATACATATGTCTGTTCATCTTCGGATCCTGTTACCATGTATGTGATCACAAAATATATATTTTCAAGGTATTGGTGATTATATAATTAATATAGTTTATCTGTTATATGTTTATATACATTTAACATACATTAGTATATGTATGTTAACCCCATAGTCCTAATTTACCCATCCTCCCACCTTTCATTTTGGCTAACCATTAGTTTCTTTGGTAAGTCTGTG
Organism: Balaenoptera physalus; assembly: GCF_965194825.1. Taxonomy (NCBI): domain Eukaryota; kingdom Metazoa; phylum Chordata; class Mammalia; order Artiodactyla; family Balaenopteridae; genus Balaenoptera; species Balaenoptera physalus. The sequence goes on along the minus strand of NW_028125707.1, from coordinate 141,077 downwards.
AGTGTGTTTTTCTGTGGAAATATGTTCATTGGTAGCAATCTTAGGATAACATGTATAAATGATATCATAGGATGTTTGTCATACCCTTTTCACTTACTTAACCTTATATGATTATTTCTAGGCTCAACTGTAGTCCTGAAAATGGCATTGTTCATTTTTTTCGCGAGGCTACTATTACATTTGGTACGTATACCACTTCGTCTTTGTCCATTCATCTGTTTATGGACCTATTTTCTGCTTCCATGTCTTGGCTATTTCAATATTGCTGCAGTGCACATTGGCCTGCCTGTGTTTTTCAGATTCTGGTGGTCTTAGGTTATAGGCCCAAAAGGTGCCATGCCGCATCATATGGTAGCTCAATTTTTACCTTTTCAAGCATCTCCATTCAGTTTGCATTAGTGTTGTTACCACGTTACATCCCAGCAGCAGCTTGAAGGTACACAGTTCTCTAAAACCCCTTCAGCATTTATCGTTTGTAGACTTTTTGCTGATGGTTATGACTGGTGTGAGCTGAAACCTTTTTGAATTTGAATTTGCATGTGGCTAATAATTCCTTATACTGAGCTTTAGGCATGTCCTTTTTTTGTTTTCCTTTTTTTTAAAGAGTGAGTACAACTTCCCTCCTCTTATTGACTTCTTGAAAAATTTCTCATGTGTTGAATTTTCTTGCCTATTCCCTACACCAGGGCATGTTTTGTGGGCCTGTGTCATTTACAGCCCTGCAGTCCTTGTGACTATAGAAGCAACCGTTGGCACTGGGTTTAAAGCTGCTGTTGTGGGAAAGAGCCACAAGGCGGCAGCATTATTACATTCTCAACTCTTGTTACTAGGGCAACTGAGTCTTCCTGGAGGTAGTGTTCCGAGGTTGTAAGTTAGAGTGGAATGTGCTGGGACAAGCCCCCAGAAGTTTATGTCTCCTTACGTATGTTTGTTTTTTAAATTTAATTTTTATTTCTTATCGGAGTAAATTTGATTAGAGTGTTTAGATTGTCTGGCTATACAGAATCTGCTCAATGATTCATACGTATCTCTGTTCATCTTTCCATCCTGTTACCACGTATGTGATTACAGAATGTATATTTTAAAGGTATTCGTGATTATATAATTCATATAGTTTATCTGTTATATGTTTATATACATTTAACATACATTAGTATATGTATGTTAACCCCATAGTCCTAATTTACTCATCCTCCCACCTTTCATTTTGGCTAACCATTAGTTTATTTGATAAGTCTGTGAGTGTGTTTTTCTGTGGAAATATGTTCATTGGTAGCAATCTTAGGATAACATGTATAAGTGATATCATAGGATATTTGTCATACCCTTTTCACTTACTTAACGTTATATGATTATTTCTAGGCTCAACTGTAGTCCTGAAAACGGCATTGTTCATTTTTTTCACGAGGCTACTATTCCATTCTGTCCATATACCACTTCTTCTTTTTCCCGTCATCTGTTTATGGACCTTTTTTTTGCTTCCATATCTTGGGTATTTCAATATTGCTGCAGTGCACATTTGCCTGCCTCTGTCTTTCCTATTCTGGTGGTCTTAGGTTATAGGCCCAAAAGATGCTCTGCCGCATCATATGATAGCTGAATTTTTACCTTTTCAAGCAGCTCCATTCAGTTTTCGTTAGTGCTGTTACCACTTTACATCCCTCCAGCAGCGAGGAGGTATGAGTTGGCTAAAACCCATTCAGCATTTATAGTTTGTAGACTTTTTGCTGTTATCCATTTGACTGGTGTCAGCTGAAACCTTTTTGGAGGTTGGATACGCATTGGGCTAATAATTCCTTATACTGAGCTTTAGGCATATCCTTTTTCTTCTTTTCCTTTTTTTGTTAAAGTGTGAGTACAACTTCCCTCTTCATATTGACTACTTGAAAAATTTCTCATGTGTTGAATTTTCTTTCCTATTCCCTACCCCAATGCATTTTTGAGGGCAGGTGTCATTTAGAGCCCTGCAGTCCTTGTGACTATTAAGCAACCATTAGCACTGGGCTTAAAGCTGCTGCTGTGGGAAACAGCCACAAGGCGGCAGCATAATTACGTTCTCAACTCTTATTACTAGGGCAAAAGAGTCTTCCTCGAGGTAGTGTTCCGAGGTTGTGAATTAGAGTGGGATGTGCTGGGACAAGCCCCCAGAAGTTTATGTCTCCTTACCTATGTTTGTTTTTAAATTTAATTTCTATTTCTTATCGGAGTAAATTTGATTAGAGTGTTTTGATGGTCTGGCTGTACAGAATCTGCTCAATGATTCCTACTAATGTCTGTTCATCTTCAGATCCTGTTACCATGTATGTGATAACAGAATGTATATTTTAAAGGTATTGGTGATTATATAATTTATACAGTTTATATGTTATATGTTTATATACATTTAACATATATTAGTATATGTATGTTAACCCCATAGTCCTAATTTACCAATCCTCCCACCTTTCATTTTGGCTAACCATTAGTTTATTTCACAAGTCTGTGAGTGTCTTTTTCTGTGGAAATATGTTCATTGGTAGCAATCTTAGGATAACATGTATAAATGATATCATAGGATATTTGTCATACCCTTTTGACTTACTTAACCTTATATGATTATTTCTAGGCTCAACTGTAGTCCTGAAAACTGCATTGTTCATTTTTTTCCCGAGGCTACTATTCCATTCTTTCCATATACCACTTCTTCTTTTTCCATTCACCTGTTTATGGACCTTTTCTTTGCTTCCATGTCTTGGCTATTTCAATATTGCTGCAGTGCACATTTGCCTGCCTCTGTGTTTCTGATTCTGGTGGTCTTAGGTTATAGGCCCAAAGGTGCCATGCCGCATCATATGGTAGCTCAATTTTTACCTTTCAAGCAGCTCCGTTCAGTTTGCGTTAGTGCTGTTACGACTTTACATCCCACCAGCAGCTAGAAGGTACACAGTTCTCTAAAACCCCTTCAGCATTTATAGTTTGTAGACTTTTTGCTGATGGTCATGACTGGTGTGAGCTGAAACCTTTTTGAATTTGAATTTGCATGTGGCTAATAATTCCTTATACTGAGCTTTAGGCATGTCCTTTTTTTGTTTTCCTTTTTTTTAAAGAGTGAGTACAACTTCCCTCCTCTTATTGACTTCTTGAAACATTTCTCATGTGTTGAATTTTCTTGCCTCTTCCCTACCCCAGGGCATGTTTTGTGGGCCTGTGTCATTTACAGCCCTGCAGTCCTTGTGACTATATAACCAACCATTGGCACTGGGTTTAAAGCTGCTGTTGTGGGAAAGAGCCACAAGACGGCAGCATTATTACATTCTCAACTCTTGTTATTAGGGCAACAGAGTCTTCCTGGAGGTAGTGTTCCCAGGTTGTAAATTAGAGAGGAATGTCCTGGGACAAGCCCCCAGAAGTTTATGTCTCCTTACTTATGTTTGTTTTTTAAATTTAATTTCTATTTCTTATCGGAGTAAATTTTCTTAGAGTGTTTTGATTGTCTGGCTGTACAGAATCTGCTCAATGATTCATACATACGTCTGTTCATCTTCGGATACTGTTACCATGTATGTGATCACAAAATGTATATTTTGAAGGTATTGGTGATGATATAATTCATGTAATTTATATGTTATATGTTTATATACATTTAACATACATTAGTATATGTATGTTAACCCCATAGTCCTAATTTACCCATCCTCCCACCTTTCATTTTGGCTAACCATTAGTTTATTTGATAAGTCTGTGAGTGTCTTTTTCTGTGGAAATATGTTCATTGGTAGCAATCTTAGGATAACATGTATAAATGATATCATAGGCTGTTTGTCATGCCCTTTTCACTTACTTAACCTTATATGATTATTTCAAGGCTCAGCTGTAGTCCAGAAAACAGCATTGTTCATTTTTTTCCCGAGCTTACTATTCCATTCTGTCCATATACCACTTCTTCTTTTTCCATTCATATGTTTATGGACCTTTTATTTTGCTTTCATGTCTTGGCTATTTCAATATTACTGCAGTGCACATTTGCCTGCCTCTGTCTTTCCGATCCTGGTGGTCTTCGTTTATAGGCTCAAAGGTGCCCTGCCGCATCATATGGTAGCTCAATTTTTACCTTGTAAAGCAGCTCCATTCAGTTCTTGTTAGTGCTTTTACCACTTTACATCCCACCAGCAGCTAGTAGGTATGAGTTGTCTAAAACCCATTCAGCATTTATAGTTTGTAGACTTTTTGCTAATGGCCATTTGACTGGTGTGAGCTGAAACCTTTTTGGAGGTTGGAAACGCATGTGGCTAATAATTCCTTATACTGAGCTTTAACCATATCCTTTTTCTTCGTTTCCTTTTTTTGTTAAAGAGTAGGTACAACTTCCCTCCTCTCTTGACTTCTTGAAAAATTTCTCATGTGTTGAATTTTCCTGCCTATTCCCTACCCCAGGGCATTTTTTGAGGGCAGGTGTCATTTAGAGCCCTGCATTCCTTGGGACTATTAAGCAACCATTAGCAGTGGGTTTAAAGCTGCTCTTGTGCGAAACAGCCACAAGGCGGCAGCATTATTACGTTCTCTACTCTTGTTACTTGGGCAAAAGAGTCTTCCTGGAGGTAGGGTTCCGAGGTTGTAAATTAGAGTGGAATGTGCAGGGACAAGCCCCCAGAAGTTTATGTCTCCTTACTTATGTTTGTTTTTTAAATTTAGTTTCTATTTCTTATCGGAGTAAATTTGATTAGAGTGTGTTGATTGTCTGGCTGTACAGAATCTGCTCAATGATTCATACTTATGTCTGTTCACCTTTGGACCCTGTTACCATGTATGTGATTACAGAATGTATATTTTAAAGGTATTGGTGATTATATAATTCATATAATTTATCTGTTATATGTTTATATACATTTAACATACATTAGTATATGTATATTAACCCCATAGTCCTAATTTACCCATCCTCCCACCTTTCCTTTTGGCTAACCATTAGTTTACTTGATAAGTCTGTGAGTGTCTTTTTCTGTGGAAATAGGTTCATTGGTAGCAATCTTAGGATAACATGTATAAATGATATCATAGGATATTTGTCATACCCTTTTGACTTACTTAACCTTATATGATTATTTGTAGGCTCAACTGTAGTCGTGAAAACGGCATTGTTCCTTTTTTTCCCGAGGCTACTATTCCATTTGGTACGTATACCACTTCATCTTTGTCCATTCATTTGTTTATGGACCTTTTTTTTGCTTCCATGTCTTGGCTATTTCAATATTGTTGCAGTGCATATTTGCCTGCATCTGTCTTTCCGATTTTGGTGGTTTTATATTATAGGCCCAAAAGGTGCCCTGCCGCATCATATGTTAACTCAATTTTTACCTTTTCAAGCAGCTCCATTCAGTTTTCGTTAGTGCTCTTACCACTTTACATCCCACCGGCACCAAGAAGGTACACAGTTCTCTAAAACCCCTTCAGCATTTATAGTTTGTAGACTTTTTGCTGCTGGTCATGACTGGTGTGAGCTGAAACCTTATTGAATTTGAATTTGCATATGGCTAATAATTTCCTTTACTGAGCTTTAGGCATGCCCTTTTTTTCTTTTCTTTTTTTTAAAGAGTGAGTACAACCTCCCTCCTCTTATTGACTTCTTGAAAAATTTCTCATGTGTTGAATTTTCTTGCCTATTCCCTACCCCAGGGCATTTTTTGAGGGCCTGTGTCATTTACAGCCCTGCAGTCCTTGTGAGTCTATAAGCAACCATTGGCACTGGGTTTAAAGCTGCTGTTGTGGGAAATAGCCACAAGGCAGCAGCATTATTACGTTCTCAACACTTGTTACTAGGGCAGCAGAGTCTTCCTGGAGGTAGTGTTCCGAGGTTGTAAACTAGAGTGGAATGTGCTGGGACAAGCCCCCAGAAGTTTATATCTCCTTACTTATGTTTGTTTTTTAAATTTATTTTCTACTTCTTATCGGAGTAAATTTGATTAGAGTGTTTTGATTGTCTGGCTGTACAGAATCTGCTCAATGATTCATACATATGTCTGTTCATCTTCGGATCCTGTTACCATGTATGTGATTACAGAATGTATATTTTGAAGGGATTAGTGATTATATAATTCATATCATTTATATGTTATATGTTTATGTACATTTAACTTACATTAGTATATTTATGTTAACCCCATAGTTCTAATTTACCCATCCCCCCACCCTTCATTTTGGCTAACCATTAGTTTATTTGATAAGTCTGTGAGTGTCTTTTTCTGTGGAAATATGTTCATTGGTAGCAATCTTAGGATAACATGTATAAATGATATCATAGGACATTTGTCATACCCTTTTGACTTAACTTATCGTTATATGATTAGTTCTAGGCTCAACTGTAGTCCTGAAAACTGTATTGTTCATTTTTTTCCCGAGGCTACTATTCCATTCTGTCCATATACCACTTCTTCTTTTTCCCGTCATCTGTTTATGGACCTTTTTTTTGCTTCCATGTCTTGGCTCTTTCAATATTGCTGCAGTGCACATTTGCCTGCCTCTGTCTTTCCTATTCTGGTGGTCTTAGGTTATAGGCCCAAAAGGTGCCCTGCCGCATCATATGGTAGCTCAATTTTTACCTTTTCAAGCAGCTCCATTCAGTTTGCGTTAGTGCTGTTGCCACTTTACATCCCACCAGCAGCCAGAAGGTACACAATTCTCTAAAACCCCCTCAGCATTTATCGTTTGTAGACTTTTTGCTGATGGTTATGACTGGTGTGAACTGAAACCTTTTTGAATTTGAATTTGCTTGTGGCTTATAATTCCTTATACTGAGCTTTAGGCATGTCCTTTTTTTTCTTTTCCTTTTTTTTAAAGAGTGAGTACAACTTCCCTCCTCTTATTGACTTCTTGAAAAATTTCTCATATGTTGAATTTTCTTGCCTATTGCCTACGCCAGGGCATGTTTTGAGGGCCTGTGTCATTTAGAGCCCTGCAGTCCTTGTGACTATATACGCAACCATTGGCACTGGGTTTAAAGCTGCTGTTGTGGGAAACAGCCACAAGGCGGCAGCATTATTACGTTCTCAACTCTTGTTACTAGGGCAACTGAGTCTACCTTGAGGCAGTTTTCCAAGGTTGTAAATTAGAGTGGAATGTGCTGGGACAAGCCCCAGAAGTTTATGTCTCCTTACTTATGTTTGTTTTTTAAACTTAATTTATACTTCTTGTCGGAGTAAATTTGATTAGAGTGTTTTGATTGTCTGGCTGTACAGAATCTGCTCAATGATTCATACATATGTCTGTTCATCTTCGGATCCTGTTACCATGTATGTGATCACAAAATATATATTTTCAAGGTATTGGTGATTATATAATTAATATAGTTTATCTGTTATATGTTTATATACATTTAACATACATTAGTATATGTATGTTAACCCCATAGTCCTAATTTACCCATCCTCCCACCTTTCATTTTGGCTAACCATTAGTTTCTTTGGTAAGTCTGTGAGTGTGTTTTTCTGTGGAAATATGTTCATTGGTAGCAATCTTAGGATAACATGTATAAATGATATCATAGGATGTTTGTCATACCCTTTTCACTTACTTAACCTTATATGATTATTTCTAGGCTCAACTGTAGTCCTGAAAATGGCATTGTTCATTTTTTTCGCGAGGCTACTATTACATTTGGTACGTATACCACTTCGTCTTTGTCCATTCATCTGTTTATGGACCTATTTTCTGCTTCCATGTCTTGGCTATTTCAATATTGCTGCAGTGCACATTGGCCTGCCTGTGTTTTTCAGATTCTGGTGGTCTTAGGTTATAGGCCCAAAAGGTGCCATGCCGCATCATATGGTAGCTCAATTTTTACCTTTTCAAGCATCTCCATTCAGTTTGCATTAGTGTTGTTACCACGTTACATCCCAGCAGCAGCTTGAAGGTACACAGTTCTCTAAAACCCCTTCAGCATTTATCGTTTGTAGACTTTTTGCTGATGGTTATGACTGGTGTGAGCTGAAACCTTTTTGAATTTGAATTTGCATGTGGCTAATAATTCCTTATACTGAGCTTTAGGCATGTCCTTTTTTTGTTTTCCTTTTTTTTAAAGAGTGAGTACAACTTCCCTCCTCTTATTGACTTCTTGAAAAATTTCTCATGTGTTGAATTTTCTTGCCTATTCCCTACACCAGGGCATGTTTTGTGGGCCTGTGTCATTTACAGCCCTGCAGTCCTTGTGACTATAGAAGCAACCGTTGGCACTGGGTTTAAAGCTGCTGTTGTGGGAAAGAGCCACAAGGCGGCAGCATTATTACATTCTCAACTCTTGTTACTAGGGCAACTGAGTCTTCCTGGAGGTAGTGTTCCGAGGTTGTAAGTTAGAGTGGAATGTGCTGGGACAAGCCCCCAGAAGTTTATGTCTCCTTACGTATGTTTGTTTTTTAAATTTAATTTTTATTTCTTATCGGAGTAAATTTGATTAGAGTGTTTAGATTGTCTGGCTATACAGAATCTGCTCAATGATTCATACGTATCTCTGTTCATCTTTCCATCCTGTTACCACGTATGTGATTACAGAATGTATATTTTAAAGGTATTCGTGATTATATAATTCATATAGTTTATCTGTTATATGTTTATATACATTTAACATACATTAGTATATGTATGTTAACCCCATAGTCCTAATTTACTCATCCTCCCACCTTTCATTTTGGCTAACCATTAGTTTATTTGATAAGTCTGTGAGTGTGTTTTTCTGTGGAAATATGTTCATTGGTAGCAATCTTAGGATAACATGTATAAGTGATATCATAGGATATTTGTCATACCCTTTTCACTTACTTAACGTTATATGATTATTTCTAGGCTCAACTGTAGTCCTGAAAACGGCATTGTTCATTTTTTTCACGAGGCTACTATTCCATTCTGTCCATATACCACTTCTTCTTTTTCCCGTCATCTGTTTATGGACCTTTTTTTTGCTTCCATGTCTTGGGTATTTCAATATTGCTGCAGTGCACATTTGCCTGCCTCTGTCTTTCCTATTCTGGTGGTCTTAGGTTATAGGCCCAAAAGATGCTCTGCCGCATCATATGATAGCTGAATTTTTACCTTTTCAAGCAGCTCCATTCAGTTTTCGTTAGTGCTGTTACCACTTTACATCCCTCCAGCAGCGAGGAGGTATGAGTTGGCTAAAACCCATTCAGCATTTATAGTTTGTAGACTTTTTGCTGTTATCCATTTGACTGGTGTCAGCTGAAACCTTTTTGGAGGTTGGATACGCATTGGGCTAATAATTCCTTATACTGAGCTTTAGGCATATCCTTTTTCTTCTTTTCCTTTTTTTGTTAAAGTGTGAGTACAACTTCCCTCTTCATATTGACTACTTGAAAAATTTCTCATGTGTTGAATTTTCTTTCCTATTCCCTACCCCAATGCATTTTTGAGGGCAGGTGTCATTTAGAGCCCTGCAGTCCTTGTGACTATTAAGCAACCATTAGCACTGGGCTTAAAGCTGCTGCTGTGGGAAACAGCCACAAGGCGGCAGCATAATTACGTTCTCAACTCTTATTACTAGGGCAAAAGAGTCTTCCTCGAGGTAGTGTTCCGAGGTTGTGAATTAGAGTGGGATGTGCTGGGACAAGCCCCCAGAAGTTTATGTCTCCTTACCTACGTTTGTTTTTAAATTTAATTTCTATTTCTTATCGGAGTAAATTTGATTAGAGTGTTTTGATGGTCTGGCTGTACAGAATCTGCTCAATGATTCCTACTAATGTCTGTTCATCTTCAGATCCTGTTACCATGTATGTGATAACAGAATGTATATTTTAAAGGTATTGGTGATTATATAATTTATACAGTTTATATGTTATATGTTTATATACATTTAACATATATTAGTATATGTATGTTAACCCCATAGTCCTAATTTACCAATCCTCCCACCTTTCATTTTGGCTAACCATTAGTTTATTTCATAAGTCTGTGAGTGTCTTTTTCTGTGGAAATATGTTCATTGGTAGCAATCTTAGGATAACATGTATAAATGATATCATAGGATATTTGTCATACCCTTTTGACTTACTTAACCTTATATGATTATTTCTAGGCTCAACTGTAGTCCTGAAAACTGCATTGTTCATTTTTTTCCCGAGGCTACTATTCCATTCTTTCCATATACCACTTCTTCTTTTTCCATTCACCTGTTTATGGACCTTTTCTTTGCCTCCATGTCTTGGCTATTTCAATATTGCTGCAGTGCACATTTGCCTGCCTCTGTGTTTCTGATTCTGGTGGTCTTAGGTTATAGGCCCAAAGGTGCCATGCCGCATCATATGGTAGCTCAATTTTTACCTTTCAAGCAGCTCCGTTCAGTTTGCGTTAGTGCTGTTACGACTTTACATCCCACCAGCAGCTAGAAGGTACACAGTTCTCTAAAACCCCTTCAGCATTTATAGTTTGTAGACTTTTTGCTGATGGTCATGACTGGTGTGAGCTGAAACCTTTTTGAATTTGAATTTGCATGTGGCTAATAATTCCTTATACTGAGCTTTAGGCATGTCCTTTTTTTGTTTTCCTTTTTTTTAAAGAGTGAGTACAACTTCCCTCCTCTTATTGACTTCTTGAAAAATTTCTCATGTGTTGAATTTTCTTGCCTCTTCCCTACCCCAGGGCATGTTTTGTGGGCCTCTGTCATTTACAGCCCTGCAGTCCTTGTGACTATATAACCAACCATTGGCACTGGGTTTAAAGCTGCTGTTGTGGGAAAGAGCCACAAGACGGCAGCATTATTACATTCTCTACTCTTGTTATTAGGGCAACAGAGTTTTCCTGGAGGTAGTGTTCCCAGGTTGTAAATTAGAGAGGAATGTCCTGGGACAAGCCCCCAGAAGTTTATGTCTCCTTACTTATGTTTGTTTTTTAAATTTAATTTCTATTTCTTATCGGAGTAAATTTGATTAGAGTGTTTTGATTGTCTGGCTGTACAGAATCTGCTCAATGATTCATACATACGTCTGTTCATCTTCGGATACTGTTACCATGTATGTGATCACAAAATGTATATTTTGAAGGTATTGGTGATGATATAATTCATGTAATTTATATGTTATATGTTTATATACATTTAACATACATTAGTATATGTATGTTAACCCCATAGTCCTAATTTACCCATCCTCCCACCTTTCATTTTGGCTAACCATTAGTTTATTTGATAAGTCTGTGAGTGTCTTTTTCTGTGGAAATATGTTCATTGGTAGCAATCTTAGGTAACATGTATAAATGATATCATAGGCTGTTTGTCATACCCTTTTCACTTACTTAACCTTATATGATTATTTCAAGGCTCAACTGTAGTCCAGAAAACGGCATTGTTCATTTTTTTCCCGAGCTTACTATTCCATTCTGTCCATATACCACTTCTTCTTTTTCCATTCATATGTTTATGGACCTTTTTTTTTGCTTTCATGTCTTGGCTATTTCAATATTACTGCAGTGCACATTTGCCTGCCTCTGTCTTTCCGATCCTGGTGGTCTTCGTTTATAGGCTCAAAGGTGCCCTGCCGCATCATATGGTAGCTCAATTTTTACCTTGTAAAGCAGCTCCATTCAGTTCTTGTTAGTGCTTTTACCACTTTACATCCCACCAGCAGCTAGTAGGTATGAGTTGTCTAAAACCCATTCAGCATTTATAGTTTGTAGACTTTTTGCTGATGGTCATGACTGGTGTGAGCTGAAACCTTTTTGAATTTGAATTTGCATGTGGCTAATAATTCCTTATACTGAGCTTTAGGCATGTCCTTTTTTTGTTTTCCTTTTTTTTAAAGAGTGAGTACAACTTCCCTCCTCTTATTGACTTCTTGAAACATTTCTCATGTGTTGAATTTTCTTGCCTCTTCCCTACCCCAGGGCATGTTTTGTGGGCCTCTGTCATTTACAGCCCTGCAGTCCTTGTGACTATATAACCAACCATTGGCACTGGGTTTAAAGCTGCTGTTGTGGGAAAGAGCCACAAGACGGCAGCATTATTACATTCTCAACTCTTGTTATTAGGGCAACAGAGTCTTCCTGGAGGTAGTGTTCCCAGGTTGTAAATTAGAGAGGAATGTCCTGGGACAAGCCCCCAGAAGTTTATGTCTCCTTACTTATGTTTGTTTTTTAAATTTAATTTCTATTTCTTATCGGAGTAAATTTGATTAGAGTGTTTTGATTGTCTGGCTGTACAGAATCTGCTCAATGATTCATACATACGTCTGTTCATCTTCGGATACTGTTACCATGTATGTGATCACAAAATGTATATTTTGAAGGTATTGGTGATGATATAATTCATGTAATTTATATGTTATATGTTTATATACATTTAACATACATTAGTATATGTATGTTAACCCCATAGTCCTAATTTACCCATCCTCCCACCTTTCATTTTGGCTAACCATTAGTTTATTTGATAAGTCTGTGAGTGTCTTTTTCTGTGGAAATATGTTCATTGGTAGCAATCTTAGGATAACATGTATAAATGATATCATAGGCTGTTTGTCATACCCTTTTCACTTACTTAACCTTATATGATTATTTCAAGGCTCAGCTGTAGTCCAGAAAACGGCATTGTTCATTTTTTTCCCGAGCTTACTATTCCATTCTGTCCATATACCACTTCTTCTTTTTCCATTCATATGTTTATGGACCTTTTATTTTGCTTTCATGTCTTGGCTATTTCAATATTACTGCAGTGCACATTTGCCTGCCTCTGTCTTTCCGATCCTGGTGGTCTTCGTTTATAGGCTCAAAGGTGCCCTGCCGCATCATATGGTAGCTCAATTTTTACCTTGTAAAGCAGCTCCATTCAGTTCTTGTTAGTGCTTTTACCACTTTACATCCCACCAGCAGCTAGTAGGTATGAGTTGTCTAAAACCCATTCAGCATTTATAGTTTGTAGACTTTTTGCTAATGGCCATTTGACTGGTGTGAGCTGAAACCTTTTTGGAGGTTGGAAACGCATGTGGCTAATAATTCCTTATACTGAGCTTTAACCATATCCTTTTTCTTCGTTTCCTTTTTTTGTTAAAGAGTAGGTACAACTTCCCTCCTCTCTTGACTTCTTGAAAAATTTCTCATGTGTTGAATTTTCCTGCCTATTCCCTACCCCAGGGCATTTTTTGAGGGCAGGTGTCATTTAGAGCCCTGCATTCCTTGGGACTATTAAGCAACCATTAGCAGTGGGTTTAAAGCTGCTCTTGTGCGAAACAGCCACAAGGCGGCAGCATTATTACGTTCTCTACTCTTGTTACTTGGGCAAAAGAGTCTTCCTGGAGGTAGGGTTCCGAGGTTGTAAATTAGAGTGGAATGTGCAGGGACAAGCCCCCAGAAGTTTATGTCTCCTTACTTATGTTTGTTTTTTAAATTTAGTTTCTATTTCTTATCGGAGTAAATTTGATTAGAGTGTGTTGATTGTCTGGCTGTACAGAATCTGCTCAATGATTCATACTTATGTCTGTTCACCTTTGGACCCTGTTACCATGTATGTGATTACAGAATGTATATTTTAAAGGTATTGGTGATTATATAATTCATATAATTTATCTGTTATATGTTTATATACATTTAACATACATTAGTATATGTATATTAACCCCATAGTCCTAATTTACCCATCCTCCCACCTTTCCTTTTGGCTAACCATTAGTTTACTTGATAAGTCTGTGAGTGTCTTTTTCTGTGGAAATAGGTTCATTGGTAGCAATCTTAGGATAACATGTATAAATGATATCATAGGATATTTGTCATACCCTTTTGACTTACTTAACCTTATATGATTATTTGTAGGCTCAACTGTAGTCGTGAAAACGGCATTGTTCCTTTTTTTCCCGAGGCTACTATTCCATTTGGTACGTATACCACTTCATCTTTGTCCATTCATTTGTTTATGGACCTTTTTTTTGCTTCCATGTCTTGGCTATTTCAATATTGTTGCAGTGCATATTTGCCTGCATCTGTCTTTCCGATTTTGGTGGTTTTATATTATAGGCCCAAAAGGTGCCCTGCCGCATCATATGTTAACTCAATTTTTACCTTTTCAAGCAGCTCCATTCAGTTTTCGTTAGTGCTCTTACCACTTTACATCCCACCGGCACCAAGAAGGTACACAGTTCTCTAAAACCCCTTCAGCATTTATAGTTTGTAGACTTTTTGCTGCTGGTCATGACTGGTGTGAGCTGAAACCTTATTGAATTTGAATTTGCATATGGCTAATAATTTCCTTTACTGAGCTTTAGGCATGCCCTTTTTTTCTTTTCCTTTTTTTTTAAAGAGTGAGTACAACCTCCCTCCTCTTATTGACTTCTTGAAAAATTTCTCATGTGTTGAATTTTCTTGCCTATTCCCTACCCCAGGGCATTTTTTGAGGGCCTGTGTCATTTACAGCCCTGCAGTCCTTGTGAGTCTATAAGCAACCATGGGCACTGGGTTTAAAGCTGCTGTTGTGGGAAATAGCCACAAGGCAGCAGCATTATTACGTTCTCAACACTTGTTACTAGGGCAGCAGAGTCTTCCTGGAGGTAGTGTTCCGAGGTTGTAAACTAGAGTGGAATGTGCTGGGACAAGCCCCCAGAAGTTTATATCTCCTTACTTATGTTTGTTTTTTAAATTGATTTTCTACTTCTTATCGGAGTAAATTTGATTAAAGTGTTTTGATTGACTGGCTGTACAGAATCTGCTCAATGATTCATACATATGTCTGTTCATCTTCGGATCCTGTTACCATGTATGTGATCACAAAATATATATTTTCAAGGTATTGGTGATTATATAATTCATATAGTTTATCTGTTATATGTTTATATACATTTAACATACATTAGTATATGTATGTTAACCCCATAGTCCTAATTTACCCATCCTCCCACCTTTCATTTTGGCTAACCATTAGTTTCTTTGGTAAGTCTGTGAGTGTGTTTTTCTGTGGAAATATGTTCATTGGTAGCAATCTTAGGATAACATGTATAAATGATATCATAGGATGTTTGTCATACCCTTTTCACTTACTTAACCTTATATGATTATTTCTAGGCTCAACTGTAGTCCTGAAAATGGCATTGTTCATTTTTTTCGCGAGGCTACTATTACATTTGGTACGTATACCACTTCGTCTTTGTCCATTCATCTGTTTATGGACCTATTTTCTGCTTCCATGTCTTGGCTATTTCAATATTGCTGCAGTGCACATTGGCCTGCCTGTGTTTTTCAGATTCTGGTGGTCTTAGGTTATAGGCCCAAAAGGTGCCATGCCGCATCATATGGTAGCTCAATTTTTACCTTTTCAAGCATCTCCATTCAGTTTGCATTAGTGTTGTTACCACGTTACATCCCAGCAGCAGCTTGAAGGTACACAGTTCTCTAAAACCCCTTCAGCATTTATCGTTTGTAGACTTTTTGCTGATGGTTATGACTGGTGTGAGCTTAAACCTTTTTGAATTTGAATTTGCATGTGGCTAATAATTCCTTATACTGAGCTTTAGGCATGTCCTTTTTTTGTTTTCCTTTTTTTTAAAGAGTGAGTACAACTTCCCTCCTCTTATTGACTTCTTGAAAAATTTCTCATGTGTTGAATTTTCTTGCCTATTCCCTACACCAGGGCATGTTTTGTGGGCCTGTGTCATTTACAGCCCTGCAGTCCTTGTGACTATAGAAGCAACCGTTGGCACTGGGTTTAAAGCTGCTGTTGTGGGAAAGAGCCACAAGGCGGCAGCATTATTACATTCTCAACTCTTGTTACTAGGGCAACTGAGTCTTCCTGGAGGTAGTGTTCCGAGGTTGTAAGTTAGAGTGGAATGTGCTGGGACAAGCCCCCAGAAGTTTATGTCTCCTTACGTATGTTTGTTTTTTAAATTTAATTTTTATTTCTTATCGGAGTAAATTTGATTAGAGTGTTTAGATTGTCTGGCTATACAGAATCTGCTCAATGATTCATACGTATCTCTGTTCATCTTTCCATCCTGTTACCACGTATGTGATTACAGAATGTATATTTTAAAGGTATTCGTGATTATATAATTCATATAGTTTATCTGTTATATGTTTATATACATTTAACATACATTAGTATATGTATGTTAACCCCATAGTCCTAATTTACTCATCCTCCCACCTTTCATTTTGGCTAACCATTAGTTTATTTGATAAGTCTGTGAGTGTGTTTTTCTGTGGAAATATGTTCATTGGTAGCAATCTTAGGATAACATGTATAAGTGATATCATAGGATATTTGTCATACCCTTTTCACTTACTTAACGTTATATGATTATTTCTAGGCTCAACTGTAGTCCTGAAAACGGCATTGTTCATTTTTTTCACGAGGCTACTATTCCATTCTGTCCATATGCCACTTCTTCTTTTTCCCGTCATCTGTTTATGGACCTTTTTTTTGCTTCCATGTCTTGGGTATTTCAATATTGCTGCAGTGCACATTTGCCTGCCTCTGTCTTTCCTATTCTGGTGGTCTTAGGTTATAGGCCCAAAAGATGCTCTGCCGCATCATATGATAGCTGAATTTTTACCTTTTCAAGCAGCTCCATTCAGTTTTCATTAGTGCTGTTACCACTTTACATCCCTCCAGCAGCGAGGAGGTATGAGTTGGCTAAAACCCATTCAGCATTTATAGTTTGTAGACTTTTTGCTGTTATCCATTTGACTGGTGTCAGCTGAAACCTTTTTGGAGGTTGGATACGCATTGGGCTAATAATTCCTTATACTGAGCTTTAGGCATATCCTTTTTCTTCTTTTCCTTTTTTTGTTAAAGTGTGAGTACAACTTCCCTCTTCATATTGACTACTTGAAAAATTTCTCATGTGTTGAATTTTCTTTCCTATTCCCTACCCCAATGCATTTTTGAGGGCAGGTGTCATTTAGAGCCCTGCAGTCCTTGTGACTATTAAGCAACCATTAGCACTGGGCTTAAAGCTGCTGCTGTGGGAAACAGCCACAAGGCGGCAGCATAATTACGTTCTCAACTCTTATTACTAGGGCAAAAGAGTCTTCCTCGAGGTAGTGTTCCGAGGTTGTGAATTAGAGTGGGATGTGCTGGGACAAGCCCCCAGAAGTTTATGTCTCCTTACCTACGTTTGTTTTTAAATTTAATTTCTATTTCTTATCGGAGTAAATTTGATTAGAGTGTTTTGATGGTCTGGCTGTACAGAATCTGCTCAATGATTCCTACTAATGTCTGTTCATCTTCAGATCCTGTTACCATGTATGTGATAACAGAATGTATATTTTAAAGGTATTGGTGATTATATAATTTATACAGTTTATATGTTATATGTTTATATACATTTAACATATATTAGTATATGTATGTTAACCCCATAGTCCTAATTTACCAATCCTCCCACCTTTCATTTTGGCTAACCATTAGTTTATTTCATAAGTCTGTGAGTGTCTTTTTCTGTGGAAATATGTTCATTGGTAGCAATCTTAGGATAACATGTATAAATGATATCATAGGATATTTGTCATACCCTTTTGACTTACTTAACCTTATATGATTATTTCTAGGCTCAACTGTAGTCCTGAAAACTGCATTGTTCATTTTTTTCCCGAGGCTACTATTCCATTCTTTCCATATACCACTTCTTCTTTTTCCATTCACCTGTTTATGGACCTTTTCTTTGCCTCCATGTCTTGGCTATTTCAATATTGCTGCAGTGCACATTTGCCTGCCTCTGTGTTTCTGATTCTGGTGGTCTTAGGTTATAGGCCCAAAGGTGCCATGCCGCATCATATGGTAGCTCAATTTTTACCTTTCAAGCAGCTCCGTTCAGTTTGCGTTAGTGCTGTTACGACTTTACATCCCACCAGCAGCTAGAAGGTACACAGTTCTCTAAAACCCCTTCAGCATTTATAGTTTGTAGACTTTTTGCTGATGGTCATGACTGGTGTGAGCTGAAACCTTTTTGAATTTGAATTTGCATGTGGCTAATAATTCCTTATACTGAGCTTTAGGCATGTCCTTTTTTTGTTTTCCTTTTTTTTAAAGAGTGAGTACAACTTCCCTCCTCTTATTGACTTCTTGAAAAATTTCTCATGTGTTGAATTTTCTTGCCTCTTCCCTACCCCAGGGCATGTTTTGTGGGCCTCTGTCATTTACAGCCCTGCAGTCCTTGTGACTATATAACCAACCATTGGCACTGGGTTTAAAGCTGCTGTTGTGGGAAAGAGCCACAAGACGGCAGCATTATTACATTCTCTACTCTTGTTATTAGGGCAACAGAGTTTTCCTGGAGGTAGTGTTCCCAGGTTGTAAATTAGAGAGGAATGTCCTGGGACAAGCCCCCAGAAGTTTATGTCTCCTTACTTATGTTTGTTTTTTAAATTTAATTTCTATTTCTTATCGGAGTAAATTTGATTAAAGTGTTTTGATTGTCTGGCTGTACAGAATCTGCTCAATGATTCATACATACGTCTGTTCATCTTCGGATACTGTTACCATGTATGTGATCACAAAATGTATATTTTGAAGGTATTGGTGATGATATAATTCATGTAATTTATATGTTATATGTTTATATACATTTAACATACATTAGTATATGTATGTTAACCCCATAGTCCTAATTTACCCATCCTCCCACCTTTCATTTTGGCTAACCATTAGTTTATTTGATAAGTCTGTGAGTGTCTTTTTCTGTGGAAATATGTTCATTGGTAGCAATCTTAGGTAACATGTATAAATGATATCATAGGCTGTTTGTCATACCCTTTTCACTTACTTAACCTTATATGATTATTTCAAGGCTCAACTGTAGTCCAGAAAACGGCATTGTTCATTTTTTTCCCGAGCTTACTATTCCATTCTGTCCATATACCACTTCTTCTTTTTCCATTCATATGTTTATGGACCTTTTTTTTTGCTTTCATGTCTTGGCTATTTCAATATTACTGCAGTGCACATTTGCCTGCCTCTGTCTTTCCGATCCTGGTGGTCTTCGTTTATAGGCTCAAAGGTGCCCTGCCGCATCATATGGTAGCTCAATTTTTACCTTGTAAAGCAGCTCCATTCAGTTCTTGTTAGTGCTTTTACCACTTTACATCCCACCAGCAGCTAGTAGGTATGAGTTGTCTAAAACCCATTCAGCATTTATAGTTTGTAGACTTTTTGCTGATGGTCATGACTGGTGTGAGCTGAAACCTTTTTGAATTTGAATTTGCATGTGGCTAATAATTCCTTATACTGAGCTTTAGGCATGTCCTTTTTTTGTTTTCCTTTTTTTTAAAGAGTGAGTACAACTTCCCTCCTCTTATTGACTTCTTGAAACATTTCTCATGTGTTGAATTTTCTTGCCTCTTCCCTACCCCAGGGCATGTTTTGTGGGCCTCTGTCATTTACAGCCCTGCAGTCCTTGTGACTATATAACCAACCATTGGCACTGGGTTTAAAGCTGCTGTTGTGGGAAAGAGCCACAAGACGGCAGCATTATTACATTCTCAACTCTTGTTATTAGGGCAACAGAGTTTTCCTGGAGGTAGTGTTCCCAGGTTGTAAATTAGAGAGGAATGTCCTGGGACAAGCCCCCAGAAGTTTATGTCTCCTTACTTATGTTTGTTTTTTAAATTTAATTTCTATTTCTTATCGGAGTAAATTTGATTAGAGTGTTTTGATTGTCTGGCTGTACAGAATCTGCTCAATGATTCATACATACGTCTGTTCATCTTCGGATACTGTTACCATGTATGTGATCACAAAATGTATATTTTGAAGGTATTGGTGATGATATAATTCATGTAATTTATATGTTATATGTTTATATACATTTAACATACATTAGTATATGTATGTTAACCCCATAGTCCTAATTTACCCATCCTCCCACCTTTCATTTTGGCTAACCATTAGTTTATTTGATAAGTCTGTGAGTGTCTTTTTCTGTGGAAATATGTTCATTGGTAGCAATCTTAGGATAACATGTATAAATGATATCATAGGCTGTTTGTCATACCCTTTTCACTTACTTAACCTTATATGATTATTTCAAGGCTCAGCTGTAGTCCAGAAAACGGCATTGTTCATTTTTTTCCCGAGCTTACTATTCCATTCTGTCCATATACCACTTCTTCTTTTTCCATTCATATGTTTATGGACCTTTTATTTTGCTTTCATGTCTTGGCTATTTCAATATTACTGCAGTGCACATTTGCCTGCCTCTGTCTTTCCGATCCTGGTGGTCTTCGTTTATAGGCTCAAAGGTGCCCTGCCGCATCATATGGTAGCTCAATTTTTACCTTGTAAAGCAGCTCCATTCAGTTCTTGTTAGTGCTTTTACCACTTTACATCCCACCAGCAGCTAGTAGGTATGAGTTGTCTAAAACCCATTCAGCATTTATAGTTTGTAGACTTTTTGCTAATGGCCATTTGACTGGTGTGAGCTGAAACCTTTTTGGAGGTTGGAAACGCATGTGGCTAATAATTCCTTATACTGAGCTTTAACCATATCCTTTTTCTTCGTTTCCTTTTTTTGTTAAAGAGTAGGTACAACTTCCCTCCTCTCTTGACTTCTTGAAAAATTTCTCATGTGTTGAATTTTCCTGCCTATTCCCTACCCCAGGGCATTTTTTGAGGGCAGGTGTCATTTAGAGCCCTGCATTCCTTGGGACTATTAAGCAACCATTAGCAGTGGGTTTAAAGCTGCTCTTGTGCGAAACAGCCACAAGGCGGCAGCATTATTACGTTCTCTACTCTTGTTACTTGGGCAAAAGAGTCTTCCTGGAGGTAGGGTTCCGAGGTTGTAAATTAGAGTGGAATGTGCAGGGACAAGCCCCCAGAAGTTTATGTCTCCTTACTTATGTTTGTTTTTTAAATTTAGTTTCTATTTCTTATCGGAGTAAATTTGATTAGAGTGTGTTGATTGTCTGGCTGTACAGAATCTGCTCAATGATTCATACTTATGTCTGTTCACCTTTGGACCCTGTTACCATGTATGTGATTACAGAATGTATATTTTAAAGGTATTGGTGATTATATAATTCATATAATTTATCTGTTATATGTTTATATACATTTAACATACATTAGTATATGTATATTAACCCCATAGTCCTAATTTACCCATCCTCCCACCTTTCCTTTTGGCTAACCATTAGTTTACTTGATAAGTCTGTGAGTGTCTTTTTCTGTGGAAATAGGTTCATTGGTAGCAATCTTAGGATAACATGTATAAATGATATCATAGGATATTTGTCATACCCTTTTGACTTACTTAACCTTATATGATTATTTGTAGGCTCAACTGTAGTCGTGAAAACGGCATTGTTCCTTTTTTTCCCGAGGCTACTATTCCATTTGGTACGTATACCACTTCATCTTTGTCCATTCATTTGTTTATGGACCTTTTTTTTGCTTCCATGTCTTGGCTATTTCAATATTGTTGCAGTGCATATTTGCCTGCATCTGTCTTTCCGATTTTGGTGGTTTTATATTATAGGCCCAAAAGGTGCCCTGCCGCATCATATGTTAACTCAATTTTTACCTTTTCAAGCAGCTCCATTCAGTTTTCGTTAGTGCTCTTACCACTTTACATCCCACCGGCACCAAGAAGGTACACAGTTCTCTAAAACCCCTTCAGCATTTATAGTTTGTAGACTTTTTGCTGCTGGTCATGACTGGTGTGAGCTGAAACCTTATTGAATTTGAATTTGCATATGGCTAATAATTTCCTTTACTGAGCTTTAGGCATGCCCTTTTTTTCTTTTCCTTTTTTTTTAAAGAGTGAGTACAACCTCCCTCCTCTTATTGACTTCTTGAAAAATTTCTCATGTGTTGAATTTTCTTGCCTATTCCCTACCCCAGGGCATTTTTTGAGGGCCTGTGTCATTTACAGCCCTGCAGTCCTTGTGAGTCTATAAGCAACCATGGGCACTGGGTTTAAAGCTGCTGTTGTGGGAAATAGCCACAAGGCAGCAGCATTATTACGTTCTCAACACTTGTTACTAGGGCAGCAGAGTCTTCCTGGAGGTAGTGTTCCGAGGTTGTAAACTAGAGTGGAATGTGCTGGGACAAGCCCCCAGAAGTTTATATCTCCTTACTTATGTTTGTTTTTTAAATTTATTTTCTACTTCTTATCGGAGTAAATTTGATTAAAGTGTTTTGATTGTCTGGCTGTACAGAATCTGCTCAATGATTCATACATATGTCTGTTCATCTTCGGATCCTGTTACCATGTATGTGATCACAAAATATATATTTTCAAGGTATTGGTGATTATATAATTCATATAGTTTATCTGTTATATGTTTATATACATTTAACATACATTAGTATATGTATGTTAACCCCATAGTCCTAATTTACCCATCCTCCCACCTTTCATTTTGGCTAACCAGTAGTTTATTTGATAAGTCTGTGAGTGTCTTTTTCTGTGGAAATATGTTCATTGGTAGCAATCTTAGGAAAACTTGTATAAATAATATCATAGGATATTTGTAATACCCTTTTGTCTTACTTAACCTTATATGATTATTTCTAGTCTCAACTCTAGTCCTGAAAACGGCATTGTTCATTTTTTTCCCGAGGCTACTCTTCCATTCTGTCCATATACCACTTCTTCTTTGTCCATTCACCTGTTTATGGACCTTTTTTTTGCTTCCATGTCTTTGCTATTTCAGTATTGTTGCAGTGCACATTTGCCTGCCTCTGTCTTTCCGATTCTGGTGGTCTTAGGTTATAGGCCCAAAAGGTGCCCTGCCGCATCATATGGTAGCTCAATTTTTACGTTTTCAAGCAGCTCGATTCAGTTTGCATTAGTGCTGTTACGACTTTATATCCCACCAGCAGCTAGAAGGTACACACTTCTCTAAAACCCCTTCAGCATTTATAGTTTGTAGACTTTTTGCTGATGGTCATGACTGGTGTGAGCTGAAACCTTTTTGGAGGTTGGATACGCATGTGGCTAATAATTCCTTATGCAGAGCTTTAGGCATGTCCTATTTTTTCTTTTCCTTTTTTTTAAAAAGAGTGAGTACAACTTCCCTCCTCTTATTGATTTCTTGAAAAGTTTCTTATGTGTTGAATTTTCTTGCCTATTCCCTACCCCAGGGCATTTTTTGAGTGCCTGTGTCATTTACAACCGTGCAGTCCTTGTGACTATATAAGCAACCATTGGCACTGGGTTTAAAGGTGCTGTTTTTGGAGACAGCCACAAGGCGGCAGCATTATTACGTTCTCAAGTCTTGTTACTAGGACAACAGAGTCTTCCTGGAGGTAGTGTTCCGAGCTTTTAAATTAGAGTGCAATGTGCTGGGACAAGCCCCCAGAAGTTTATGTCTCCTAACTTATGTTTGCTTTTTAAATATAATTTCTATTTCTTATCAGAGTCAATTTGCTTAGAGTGTTTTGATTGTCTGGCTGTACAGAATCTGTTCAATGATTCATACATATGTCTGTTCATCTTCGGATCCTGCTACCATGTACGTGATTACAGAATGTATATTTTTGAAGCTATTGGTGATGATATAATGCATATAGTTTATATGTGATATGTTTATATACATTTAACATACATTAGTATATGTATGTTAACCCCATTGTCCTAATTTACCCATCCTCCCACCTTTCATTTTGGCTAACCATTAGTTTATTTGATAAGTCTGTGAGTGTCTTTTTCTGTGGAAATATGTTCATTGGTAGCAATCTTAGGATAACATGTATTAATGATATCATAGGATATTTGTCATACCCTTTTGACTTACTTAACCTTATATGATTATTTCTAGGCTCATCTCTAGTCCTGAAAACGGCATTGTTCATTTTTTTCCAGAGGCTTCTATTCCATTTGGTACGTGTACCATTTCGTCTTTGTCCATTCATCTGTTTATGGACCTTTTTTTTGCTTCCATGTCTTGGCTATTTCAATATTGTTGCAGTGCACATTTGCCTGCCTCTGTCTTTCCGAATCCAGTTGTCTTAGGTTATAGGCCCAAAATGTGCCCTGCCGCATCATATGGTAGCTCAATGTTTACCTTTTCAAGCAGCTCGATTCAGTTTGCGTTACTGCTGTTACCACTTTACATCCCACCAGCAGCTAGAAGGTACACAGTTCTCTAAAACCCCTTCAGCATTTATAGTTTGTAGACTTTTTGCTGATGGTCATGACTGGTGTGAGCTGAAACCTTTTTGGAGGTTGGATACGCATGTGGCTAATAATTCCTTATGCTGAGCTTTAGGCATGTCCTTTTTTTCTTTTCCTTTTTTTTTAAAGAGTGACTACAACTTCCCTCCTCTTATTGACTTCTTGAAAATTTCTCATGTGTTGAATTTTCTTGCCAATTCCATACCCCAGGGCATTTTTTGAGGGCCTGTGTCTTTTACAGCCCTGCAGTCCTTGTGACTATATAAGCAACCATTGGCACTGGGTTTAAAGCTACTGTTGTGGGAAGCAGCCACAAGGCAGCAGCATTATTACGTTCTCAAGTCTTGTTACTAGGACAACACAGTCTTCCTGGAGGTAGTGTTCCGAGCTTTTAAATTAGAGTGCAATGTGCTGGGACAAGCCCCCAGAAGTTTATGTCTCCTTACTTATGTTTGTTTTTTAAATTTAATTTGTATTTTTTATCGGAGTAAATTTGATTAGAGTGTTTTGATTGTCTGGCTGTACAGAATCTGTTCAATGATTCATACATATGTCTGTTCATCTTCGGATCCTGTTACCATGTATGTGATCACAGAATATATATTTTGAAGGTATTGGTGATTATATAATTCATATCGTTTATATGTTATATGTTTATATACATTTAACTTACATTAGTATATGTATGTTAACCCCATAGTCCTAACTTACCCATCCCCCCACCTTTCATTTTGGCTAACCATTAGTTTATTTGATAAGTCTGTGAGTGTCTTTTTCTGTGGAAATATGTTCATTGGTAGCAATCTTAAGAAAACTTGTATAAATGATATCATAGGATATTTGTCATACCCTTTTGACTTACTTAACCTTATATGATTTTTTCTAGGCTCAACTGTAGTCCTGAAAACAGCATTGTTCATTTTTCTCCCGAGGCTACTATTCCATTCTGTCCGTATACCACTTCTTCTTTGTCCATTCATCTGTTTATGGACCTTTTTTTTGCTTCCATATCTTGGCTATTTCAGTATTGTTGCAGTGCATATTTGCCTGCCTCTGTCTTTCCAATTTTGGTGGTCTTAGGTTATAGGCCCAAAAGGTGCCCTGCCCCATCATTTGGTAGCTCAATTTTTACCTTTTCAAGCAGCTCGATTCATTTTGCGTTAGTGCTGTTTCCACTTTACATCCCACCAGCAGCTAGAAGGTACACAATGCTCTAAAACCCCTTCAGCATTTATAGTTTGTAGACTTTTTGCTGATGGTCATGACTGGTGTCACCTGAAACCTTTTTGAATTTGAATTTGCATGTGGCTAATAATTCCTTATACTGAGCTTTAGGCATGTCCTTTTTTATTCTTTTCCTTTTTTTTTTAAAGAGTGAGTACAACTTCCCTCCTCTTATTGACTTCTTGAAAATTTACTCATGTTTTGAATTTTTTTGCCTATTCCCTACTCCAGGGCATTCTTTGAGGACCGGTGTCATTTAGAGCCCTGCAGTCCTTGTGACTATTAAGCAACCTTTGGCACTGGGTTTAAAGCTGCTGTTGTGGGAAACAGCCACAAGGTGGCAGCATTATTACGTTCTCAACTCTTGTTACTAGGGCAACAGAGTCTTCCTGGAGGTAGTTTTCCAAGGTTGTAAATTAGAGTGGAATGTGCTGGGACAAGCCCCCAGAAGTTTATGTCTCCTAACTTATGTTTGCTTTTTAAATTTAATTTCTATTTCTTATCAGAGTCAGTTTGCTTAGAGTGTTTTGATTGTCTGGCTGTACAGAATCTGCTCAATGATTCATACATATGTCTGTTCATCTTCGGATCCTGCTACCATGTACGTGATTACAGAATGTATATTTTTGAAGCTATTGGTGATGATATAATGCATATAGTTTATATGTGATATGTTTATATACATTTAACATACATTAGTATATGTATGTTAACCCCATTGTCCTAATTTACCCATCCTCCCACCTTTCATTTTGGCTAACCATTAGTTTATTTGATAAGTCTGTGAGTGTCTTTTTCTGTGGAAATATGTTCATTGGTAGCAATCTTAGGATAACATGTATTAATGATATCATAGGATATTTGTCATACCCTTTTGACTTACTTAACCTTATATGATTATTTCTAGGCTCAACTCTAGTCCTGAAAACGGCATTGTTCATTTTTTTCCAGAGGCTTCTATTCCATTTGGTACGTGTACCATTTCGTCTTTGTCCATTCATCTGTTTATGGACCTTTTTTTTGCTTCCATGTCTTGGCTATTTCAATATTGTTGCAGTGCACATTTGCCTGCCTCTGTCTTTCCGAATCCAGTTGTCTTAGGTTATAGGCCCAAAATGTGCCCTGCCGCATCATATGGTAGCTCAATGTTTACCTTTTCAAGCAGCTCGATTCAGTTTGCGTTACTGCTGTTACCACTTTACATCCCACCAGCAGCTAGAAGGTACACAGTTCTCTAAAACCCCTTCAGCATTTATAGTTTGTAGACTTTTTGCTGATGGTCATGACTGGTGTGAGCTGAAACCTTTTTGGAGGTTGGATACGCATGTGGCTAATAATTCCTTATGCTGAGCTTTAGGCATGTCCTTTTTTTCTTTTCCTTTTTTTTTAAAGAGTGACTACAACTTCCCTCCTCTTATTGACTTCTTGAAAATTTCTCATGTGTTGAATTTTCTTGCCAATTCCATACCCCAGGGCATTTTTTGAGGGCCTGTGTCTTTTACAGCCCTGCAGTCCTTGTGACTATATAAGCAACCATTGGCACTGGGTTTAAAGCTACTGTTGTGGGAAGCAGCCACAAGGCGGCAGCATTATTACGTTCTCAAGTCTTGTTACTAGGACAACACAGTCTTCCTGGAGGTAGTGTTCCGAGCTTGTAAATTAGAGTGCAATGTGCTGGGACAAGCCCCCAGAAGTTTATGTCTCCTAACTTATGTTTGTTTTTTAAATTTAATTTCTATTTCTTATCGGAGTAAATTTGATTAGAGTGTTGTGGTTTTCTGGCTGTACAGAATCTGCTCAATGATTCATACATATGTCTGTTCATCTTCGAACCTGTTAGCATGTCTGTGATTACAGAATGTATATTGTAAAGGTATTGGTGATTATATAATTTATATAGTTCATATGTTATATGTTTATATACATTTAACATACATTAGTATATGTATGTTAACCCCATAGTCCTAATTTACCCATCCTCCCACCTTTCATTTTGGCTAGCCATTAGTTTATTTGATAAGTCTGTGAGTGTCTTTTTCTGTGGAAATATGTTCATTGGTAGCAATCTTAGGATAACATGTATAAATGATGTCCTAGGATATTTGTCATACCCTTTTGACTTACTTAACCTTATATGATTATTTCTAGGCTCAACTGTAGTCCTGAAAACGGCATTGTTCATTTTTTTCCCGAGGCTACTATTCCATTTGGTACGTATCCCACTTCGTCTTTCTCCATTCATCTGTTTATGGACCTTTTTTTTGCTTCCATGTCTTGGCTATTTCAATATTGTTGCAATGCACATTTGCCTGCCTCTCTCTTTCCGAATCTGGTGGTCTTAGGTTATAGGCCCAAAAGGTGCCCTGCCGCATCATATGGTAGCTCAATTTTTACCTTTTCAAGCAGCTCCATTCAGTTTGCGTTAGTGCTGTTGCCACTTTACATCCCACCAGCAGCTAGAAGGTACACAGATCTCTAAAACCCCTTCAGCATTTATAGTTTGTAGACATTTTGCTGATGGTCATGACTGGTGTGAGCTGAAACCTTTTTGGAGGTTGGATACGCATGTGGCTAATAATTCCTTATGCTGAGCTTTAGGCATGTCCTATTTTTTCTTTTCCTTTTTTTTAAAAAGAGTGAGTACAACTTCCCGCCTCTTATTGATTTCTTGAAAAGTTTCTTATGTGTTGAATTTTCTTGCCTATTCCCTACCCCAGGGCATTTTTTGAGTGCCTGTGTCATTTACAACCGTACAGTCCTTGTGACTATATAAGCAACCATTGGCACTGGGTTTAAAGGTGCTGTTTTTGGAGACAGCCACAAGGCGGCAGCATTATTACGTTCTCAAGTCTTGTTACTAGGACAACAGAGTCTTCCTGGAGGTAGTGTTCCGAGCTTTTAAATTAGAGTGCAATGTGCTGGGACAAGCCCCCAGAAGTTTATGTCTCCTTACTTATGTTTGTTTTTTAAATTTAATTTGTATTTTTTATCGGAGTAAATTTGATTAGAGTGTTTTGATTGTCTGGCTGTACAGAATCTGTTCAATGATTCATACATATGTCTGTTCATCTTCGGATCCTGTTACCATGTATGTGATTACAGAATGTATAT
This sequence comes from Balaenoptera physalus, assembly GCF_965194825.1. NCBI lineage: Eukaryota > Metazoa > Chordata > Mammalia > Artiodactyla > Balaenopteridae > Balaenoptera > Balaenoptera physalus. Next base: position 112,674 of record NW_028125707.1, on the reverse strand, counting down.
TTTGAAGGTATTGGTGATTATATAATTCATATCATTTATATGTTATATGTTTATATACATTTAACTTATATTAGTATATGTATGTTAACCCCATAGTCCTAATTTACCCATCCCCCCACCTTTCATTTTGGCTAACCATTAGTTTATTTGATAAGTCTGTGAGTGTCTTTTTCTGTGGAAATATGTTCATTGGTAGCAATCTTAGGATAACATGTATAAATGATATCATAGGATATTTGTCATACCCTTTTGACTTACTTAACCTTATATGATTATTTCTAGGCTCAACTCTAGTCCTGAAAACGGCATTGTTCATTTTTTTCCAGAGGCTACTATTCCATTTGGTACGTATACCATTTCGTCTTTGTCCATTCATCTGTTTATGGACCTTTTTTTTGCTTCCATGTCTTGGCTATTTCAATATTGTTGCAGTGCACATTTGCCTGCCTCTGTCTTTCCGAATCCGGTGGTCTTAGGTTATAGGCCCAAAAGGTGCCCTGCCGCATCATATGGTAGCTCAGTGTTTACCTTTTCAAGCAGCTCGATTCAGTTTGCGTTACTGCTGTTACCACTTTACATCCAAACAGCAGCTAGAAGGTACACAGTTCTCTAAAACCCCTTCAGCATTTATAGTTTGTAGACTTTTTGCTGATGGTCATGACTGGTGTGAGCTGAAACCTTTTTGGAGGTTGGATACGCATGTGGCTAATAATTCCTTATGCTGAGCTTTAGGCATGTCCTTTTTTTCTTTTCCTTTTTTTTAAAGAGTGAGTACAACTTCCGTACTCTTATTGACTTCTTGAAAATTTCTCATGTGTTGAATTTTCTTGCCAATTCCCTACACCAGGGTATTTTTTGAGGGCCTGTGTCTTTTACAGCCCTGCAGTCCTTGTGACTATATAAGCAACCATTGGCACTGGGTTTAAAGCTACTGTTGTGGGAAGCAGCCACAAGGCGGCAGCATTATTACGTTCTCAAGTCTTGTTACTAGGACAACACAGTCTTCCTGGAGGTAGTGTTCCGAGCTTGTAAATTAGAGTGCAATGTGCTGGGACAAGCCCCCAAAAGTTTATGTCTCCTAACTTATGTTTGTTTTTTAAATTTAATTTCTATTTCTTATCGGAGTAAATTTGATTAGAGTGTTTTGATTGTCTGGCTGTACAGAATCTGCTCAATGATTCATACATATGTCTGTTCATCTTCGGATCCTGTTACCATGTATGTGATTACAGAATGTATATTTTGAAGGTATTGGTGAATATATAATTCATATCATTTATATGTTATATGTTTATATACATTTAACATACATTAGTATATGTATGTTAACCCCATAGTCCTAATTTACCCATCCTCCCACCTTTCATTTTGGCTAACCATTAGTTTATATGATAAGTCTGTGAGTGTCTTTTTCTGTGGAAATATGTTCATTGGTAGCAATCTTAGGATAACATGTATAAATGATGTCATAGGATATTTGTCATACCCTTTTGACTTACTTAACCTTATATGATTATTTCTAGGCTCAACTCTAGTCCTGAAAATGGCATTGTTCATTTTTCTCCCGAGGCTACTATTCCATTCTGTCCGTATACCACTTCTTCTTTGTCCATTCATCTGTTTATGGACCTTTTTTTTGCTTCCATATCTTGGCTATTTCAGTATTGTTGCAGTGCATATTTGCCTGCCTCTGTCTTTCCAATTTTGGTGTTCTTAGGTTATAGGCCCAAAAGGTGCCCTGCCGCATCATTTGGTAGCTCAATTTTTACCTTTTCAAGCAGCTCGATTCAGTTTGCGTTAGTGCTGTTTCCACTTTACATCCCACCAGCAGCTAGAAGGTACACAGATCTCTAAAACCCCTTCAGCATTTATAGTTTGTAGACATTTTGCTGATGGTAATGACTGGTGTGAGCTGAAACCTTTTTGAATTTGAATTTGTATGTGGCTAATAATTCCTTATACTAAGCTTTAGGCATGTCCTTTTTTTTCTTTTCCTTTTTTTTTTAAAGAGTGAGTACAACTTCCCTCCTCTTATTGACTTCTTGGAAATTTCTCATGTGTTGAATGTTCTTGCCAATTCCCTACCCCAGGGCATAGTTTGAGGGCTTGTGTCATTTACAGCCCTGCAGTCCTTGTGACTATATAAGCAATCATTGGCACTGGGTTTAAAGTGCTGTTGTGGGAAGCAGCCACAAGGCGGCAGCAGTATTGCGTTCTCAAGTCTTGTTACTAGGAGAACAGAGTCTTCCTGGAGGTAGTGTTCTGAGCTTGTAAATTAGAGTGCAATATGCTGGGACAAGCCCCCAGAAGTTTATGTCTCCTAACTTATGTTTGCTTTTTAAATTTAATTTCTATTTCTTATCGGAGTAAATTTGATTAGAGTGTTGTGGTTTTCTGGCTGTACAGAATCTGCTCAATGATTCATACATATGTCTGTTCATCTTCGAACCTGTTAGCATGTATGTGATTACAGAATGTATATTTTAAAGGTATTGGTGATTATATAATTTATATATTTCATATGTTATATGTTTATATACATTTAACATACATTAGTATATGTATTTTAACCCCATAGTCCTAATTTACCCATCCTCCCACCTTTCATTTTGGCTAGCAATTAGTTTATTTGATAAGTCTGTGAGTGTCTTTTTCTGTGGAAATATGTTCATTGGTAGCAATCTTAGGATAACATGTATAAATGATGTCCTAGGATATTTGTCATACCCTTTTGACTTACTTAACCTTATATGATTATTTCTAGGCTCAACTGTAGTCCTGAAAACGGCATTGTTCATTTTTTTCCCGAGGCTACTATTCCATTTGGTACGTATCCCACTTCGTCTTTGTCCATTCATCTGTTTATGGACCTTTTTTTGCTTCCATGTCTTGGCTATTTCAGTATTGTTGCAGTGCACATTTGCCTGCCTCTGTCTTTCCGATTCTGGTGGTCTTAGGTTATAGGCCCAAAAGGTGCCCTGCCGCATCGTATGGTAACTCAATTTTTACCTTTTGAAGCAGCTCCATTCAGTTTGCATTAGTGGTATTACTTCTTTACATCCCACCAGCAGCTAGAAGGTACACATTCCTCTAAAACCCCTTCAGCATTTATAGTTTGTAGACTTTTTGATGATGGTCATGACTGGTGTTACCTGAAACCTTTTTGAATTTGAATTTGCATGTGGCTAATAATTCCTTATACTGAGCTTTAGGCATGTCATTTTTTTCTTTTCCTTTTGTTTTAAAGAGTGAGTACAACTTCCCTCCTCTTATTGACTTCTTGAAAAGTTTCTCATGTGTTGAATTTTTTTGCCTATTCCCTACCCCAGGGCATTTTTTGAATGCAGGTGTCATTTAGAGCCCTTGAGTCCTTGTGACTATTAAGCAACCTTTGGCACTGGGTTTAAAGCTGCTGTTGTGGGAAACAGCCACAAGGCGGCAGCATTATTACGTTCTCCACTCTTCTTACTAGGGCAACAGAGTCTTCCTGGAGGTAGTTTTCCAAGGTTGTAAATTAGAGTGGAATGTGCTGGGACAAGCCCCCAGAAGTTTATGTCTCCTAACTTATGTTTGCTTTTTAAATTTAATTTCTATTTCTTATCGGAGTAAATTTGATTAGAGTGTTTTGATTGGCTGTACAGAATCTGCTCAATGATTCATACATATATCTGTTCATCTTCGGAACCTGTTATCATGTATGTGATTACAGAATGTATATTTTAAAGGTTTGGTGATTATATATTTTATATAGTTCATATGTTATATGTTTATATACATTTAACATACATTAGTATATGTATGTTAACCCCATAGTCCTAATTTACCCATCCTCCCACCTTTCATTTTGGCTAACCATTAGTTTATTTGATAAGTCTGTGAGTGTCTTTTTTTGTGGAAATATGTTCATTGGTAGCAATCTTAGGATAACATGTATAAATGATATCATAGGATATTTGTCATACCCTTTTGACTAACTTACCCTTATATGACTATTTCTAGTCTCAACTGTAGTTCTGAAAACGGCATTGTTCATTTTTTTCCCGAGGCTACTCTTCCATTCTGTCCATATACCACTTCTTCTTTGTCCATTCACCTGTTTATGGACCATTTTTTGCTTCCATGTCTTGGGTATTTCAGTATTGTTGCAGTGCACATTTGCCTGCCTCTGTCTTTCCGAATCCGGTGGTCTTAGGTTATAGGCCCAAAAGGTGCCCTGCCGCATCATATGGTAACTCAATTTTTACCTTTTCAAGCAGCTCCATTCAGTATGCGTTAGTGCTGTTACCACTTTACATCCCACCAGCAGGTAGAATGTACACAATTCTCTAAAACCCCTTCAGCATTTAGAGTTTGTAGACTTTTTGCTGATGGTCATGACTGGTGTCACCTGAAACCTTTTTGAATTTGAATTTGCATGTGGCTAATAATTCCTTATACTGAGCTTTAGGCATGTCCTTTTTTTTTCTTTTCCTTTTTTTTTAAAGAGTGAGTACAACTTCCCTCCTCTTATTGATTTCTTGAAAAGTTTCTTATGTGTTGAATTTTCTTGCCTATTCCCTACCCCAGGGCATTTTTTGAGTGCCTGTGTCATTTACAACCGTACAGTCCTTGTGACTATATAAGCAACCATTGGCACTGGGTTTAAAGGTGCTGTTTTTGGAGACAGCCACAAGGCGGCAGCATTATTACGTTCTCAACTCTTGTTACTAGGGCAACAGAGTCTTCCTGGAGGTAGTTTTCCAAGGTTGTAAATTAGAGTGGAATGTGCTGGGACAAGCCCCCAGAAGTTTATGTCTCCTAACTTATGTTTGCTTTTTAAATTTAATTTCTATTTCTTATCAGAGTCAATTTGCTTAGAGTGTTTTGATTGTCTGGCTGTACAGAATCTGCTCAATGATTCATACATATGTCTGTTCATCTTCGGATCCTGCTACCATGTACGTGATTACAGAATGTATATTTTTGAAGCTATTGGTGATGATATAATGCATATAGTTTATATGTGATATGTTTATATACATTTAACATACATTAGTATATGTATGTTAACCCCATTGTCCTAATTTACCCATCCTCCCACCTTTCATTTTGGCTAACCATTAGTTTATTTGATAAGTCTGTGAGTGTCTTTTTCTGTGGAAATATGTTCATTGGTAGCAATCTTAGGATAACATGTATTAATGATATCATAGGATATTTGTCATACCCTTTTGACTTACTTAACCTTATATGATTATTTCTAGGCTCATCTCTAGTCCTGAAAACGGCATTGTTCATTTTTTTCCAGAGGCTTCTATTCCATTTGGTACGTGTACCATTTCGTCTTTGTCCATTCATCTGTTTATGGACCTTTTTTTTGCTTCCATGTCTTGGCTATTTCAATATTGTTGCAATGCACATTTGCCTGCCTCTCTCTTTCCGAATCTGGTGGTCTTAGGTTATAGGCCCAAAAGGTGCCCTGCCGCATCATATGGTAGCTCAATTTTTACCTTTTCAAGCAGCTCCATTCAGTTTGCGTTAGTGCTGTTGCCACTTTACATCCCACCAGCAGCTAGAAGGTACACAGATCTCTAAAACCCCTTCAGCATTTATAGTTTGTAGACACTTTGCTGATGGTAATGACTGGTGTGAGCTGAAACCTTTTTGAATTTGAATTTGTATGTGGCTAATAATTCCTTATACTAAGCTTTAGGCATGTCCTTTTTTTTCTTTTCCTTTTTTTTTTTAAAGAGTGAGTACAACTCCCCTCCTCTTATTGACTTCTTGAAAAATTTCTCATGTGTTGGATTTTCTTGCCTATTCCCTACCCCAGGGCAATTTTTGAGGGCCTGTGTCATTTACAGCCCTGCAGTCCTTGTGACTATATAAGCAACCATTGTCACTGGATTTAAAGCTGCTGTTTTGGGAGACAGCCACAAGGCGGCAGCATTATTACGTTCTCAAGTCTTGTTACTAGGACAACAGAGTCTTCCTGGAGGTAGTGTTCCGAGCTTGTAAATTAGAGTGCAATGTGCTGGGACAAGCCCCCAGAAGTTTATGTCTCCTTACTTATGTTTGTTTTTTAAATTTAATTTGTCTTTCTTATCGGAGTAAATTTGATTAGAGTGTTTTGATTGTCTGGCTGTACAGAATCTGCTCAATGATTCACACATATGTCTGTTCATCTTCGGATCCTGTTACCATGTATGTGATTACAGAATGTATATTTTGAAGGTATTGGTGAATATATAATTCATATCATTTATATGTTATATGTTTATATACATTTAACTTACATTAGTATATGTATGTTAACCCCATAGTCCTAATTTACCCATCCTCCCACCTTTCATTTTGGCTAACCAGTAGTTTATTTGATAAGTCTGTGAGTGTCTTTTTCTGTGGAAATATGTTCATTGGTAGCAATCTTAGGAAAACTTGTATAAATAATATCATAGGATATTTGTAATACCCTTTTGTCTTACTTAACCTTATATGATTATTTCTAGTCTCAACTCTAGTCCTGAAAACGGCATTGTTCATTTTTTTCCCGAGGCTACTCTTCCATTCTGTCCATATACCACTTCTTCTTTGTCCATTCACCTGTTTATGGACCTTTTTTTGCTTCCATGTCTTTGCTATTTCAGTATTGTTGCAGTGCACATTTGCCTGCCTCTGTCTTTCCGATTCTGGTGGTCTTAGGTTATAGGCCCAAAAGGTGCCCTGCCGCATCATATGGTAGCTCAATTTTTACGTTTTCAAGCAGCTCGATTCAGTTTGCATTAGTGCTGTTACGACTTTATATCCCACCAGCAGCTAGAAGGTACACACTTCTCTAAAACCCCTTCAGCATTTATAGTTTGTAGACTTTTTGCTGATGGTCATGACTGGTGTGAGCTGAAACCTTTTTGGAGGTTGGATACGCATGTGGCTAATAATTCCTTATGCTGAGCTTTAGGCATGTCCTATTTTTTCTTTTCCTTTTTTTTAAAAAGAGTGAGTACAACTTCCCTCCTCTTATTGATTTCTTGAAAAGTTTCTTATGTGTTGAATTTTCTTGCCTATTCCCTACCCCAGGGCATTTTTTGAGTGCCTGTGTCATTTACAACCGTGCAGTCCTTGTGACTATATAAGCAACCATTGGCACTGGGTTTAAAGGTGCTGTTTTTGGAGACAGCCACAAGGCGGCAGCATTATTACGTTCTCAAGTCTTGTTACTAGGACAACAGAGTCTTCCTGGAGGTAGTGTTCCGAGCTTTTAAATTAGAGTGCAATGTGCTGGGACAAGCCCCCAGAAGTTTATGTCTCCTAACTTATGTTTGCTTTTTAAATATAATTTCTATTTCTTATCAGAGTCAATTTGCTTAGAGTGTTTTGATTGTCTGGCTGTACAGAATCTGTTCAATGATTCATACATATGTCTGTTCATCTTCGGATCCTGCTACCATGTACGTGATTACAAAATGTATATTTTTGAAGCTATTGGTGATGATATAATGCATATAGTTTATATGTGATATGTTTATATACATTTAACATACATTAGTATATGTATGTTAACCCCATTGTCCTAATTTACCCATCCTCCCACCTTTCATTTTGGCTAACCATTAGTTTATTTGATAAGTCTGTGAGTGTCTTTTTCTGTGGAAATATGTTCATTGGTAGCAATCTTAGGATAACATGTATTAATGATATCATAGGATATTTGTCATACCCTTTTGACTTACTTAACCTTATATGATTATTTCTAGGCTCATCTCTAGTCCTGAAAACGGCATTGTTCATTTTTTTCCAGAGGCTTCTATTCCATTTGGTACGTGTACCATTTCGTCTTTGTCCATTCATCTGTTTATGGACCTTTTTTTTGCTTCCATGTCTTGGCTATTTCAATATTGTTGCAGTGCACATTTGCCTGCCTCTGTCTTTCCGAATCCAGTTGTCTTAGGTTATAGGCCCAAAATGTGCCCTGCCGCATCATATGGTAGCTCAATGTTTACCTTTTCAAGCAGCTCGATTCAGTTTGCGTTACTGCTGTTACCACTTTACATCCCACCAGCAGCTAGAAGGTACACAGTTCTCTAAAACCCCTTCAGCATTTATAGTTTGTAGACTTTTTGCTGATGGTCATGACTGGTGTGAGCTGAAACCTTTTTGGAGGTTGGATACGCATGTGGCTAATAATTCCTTATGCTGAGCTTTAGGCATGTCCTTTTTTTCTTTTCCTTTTTTTTAAAGAGTGAGTACAACTTCCGTACTCTTATTGACTTCTTGAAAATTTCTCATGTGTTGAATTTTCTTGCCAATTCCCTACACCAGGGTATTTTTTGAGGGCCTGTGTCTTTTACAGCCCTGCAGTCCTTGTGACTATATAAGCAACCATTGGCACTGGGTTTAAAGCTACTGTTGTGGGAAGCAGCCACAAGGCGGCAGCATTATTACGTTCTCAAGTCTTGTTACTAGGACAACACAGTCTTCCTGGAGGTAGTGTTCCGAGCTTGTAAATTAGAGTGCAATGTGCTGGGACAAGCCCCCAAAAGTTTATGTCTCCTAACTTATGTTTGTTTTTTAAATTTAATTTCTATTTCTTATCGGAGTAAATTTGATTAGAGTGTTTTGATTGTCTGGCTGTACAGAATCTGCTCAATGATTCATACATATGTCTGTTCATCTTCGGATCCTGTTACCATGTATGTGATTACAGAATGTATATTTTGAAGGTATTGGTGAATATATAATTCATATCATTTATATGTTATATGTTTATATACATTTAACATACATTAGTATATGTATGTTAACCCCATAGTCCTAATTTACCCATCCTCCCACCTTTCATTTTGGCTAACCATTAGTTTATATGATAAGTCTGTGAGTGTCTTTTTCTGTGGAAATATGTTCATTGGTAGCAATCTTAGGATAACATGTATAAATGATGTCATAGGATATTTGTCATACCCTTTTGACTTACTTAACCTTATATGATTATTTCTAGGCTCAACTCTAGTCCTGAAAATGGCATTGTTCATTTTTCTCCCGAGGCTACTATTCCATTCTGTCCGTATACCACTTCTTCTTTGTCCATTCATCTGTTTATGGACCTTTTTTTTGCTTCCATATCTTGGCTATTTCAGTATTGTTGCAGTGCATATTTGCCTGCCTCTGTCTTTCCAATTTTGGTGTTCTTAGGTTATAGGCCCAAAAGGTGCCCTGCCGCATCATTTGGTAGCTCAATTTTTACCTTTTCAAGCAGCTCGATTCAGTTTGCGTTAGTGCTGTTTCCACTTTACATCCCACCAGCAGCTAGAAGGTACACAGATCTCTAAAACCCCTTCAGCATTTATAGTTTGTAGACATTTTGCTGATGGTAATGACTGGTGTGAGCTGAAACCTTTTTGAATTTGAATTTGTATGTGGCTAATAATTCCTTATACTAAGCTTTAGGCATGTCCTTTTTTTTCTTTTCCTTTTTTTTTTAAAGAGTGAGTACAACTTCCCTCCTCTTATTGACTTCTTGGAAATTTCTCATGTGTTGAATGTTCTTGCCAATTCCCTACCCCAGGGCATAGTTTGAGGGCTTGTGTCATTTACAGCCCTGCAGTCCTTGTGACTATATAAGCAATCATTGGCACTGGGTTTAAAGTGCTGTTGTGGGAAGCAGCCACAAGGCGGCAGCAGTATTGCGTTCTCAAGTCTTGTTACTAGGAGAACAGAGTCTTCCTGGAGGTAGTGTTCTGAGCTTGTAAATTAGAGTGCAATATGCTGGGACAAGCCCCCAGAAGTTTATGTCTCCTAACTTATGTTTGCTTTTTAAATTTAATTTCTATTTCTTATCGGAGTAAATTTGATTAGAGTGTTGTGGTTTTCTGGCTGTACAGAATCTGCTCAATGATTCATACATATGTCTGTTCATCTTCGAACCTGTTAGCATGTATGTGATTACAGAATGTATATTTTAAAGGTATTGGTGATTATATAATTTATATATTTCATATGTTATATGTTTATATACATTTAACATACATTAGTATATGTATTTTAACCCCATAGTCCTAATTTACCCATCCTCCCACCTTTCATTTTGGCTAGCAATTAGTTTATTTGATAAGTCTGTGAGTGTCTTTTTCTGTGGAAATATGTTCATTGGTAGCAATCTTAGGATAACATGTATAAATGATGTCCTAGGATATTTGTCATACCCTTTTGACTTACTTAACCTTATATGATTATTTCTAGGCTCAACTGTAGTCCTGAAAACGGCATTGTTCATTTTTTTCCCGAGGCTACTATTCCATTTGGTACGTATCCCACTTCGTCTTTGTCCATTCATCTGTTTATGGACCTTTTTTTGCTTCCATGTCTTGGCTATTTCAGTATTGTTGCAGTGCACATTTGCCTGCCTCTGTCTTTCCGATTCTGGTGGTCTTAGGTTATAGGCCCAAAAGGTGCCCTGCCGCATCGTATGGTAACTCAATTTTTACCTTTTGAAGCAGCTCCATTCAGTTTGCATTAGTGGTATTACTTCTTTACATCCCACCAGCAGCTAGAAGGTACACATTCCTCTAAAACCCCTTCAGCATTTATAGTTTGTAGACTTTTTGATGATGGTCATGACTGGTGTTACCTGAAACCTTTTTGAATTTGAATTTGCATGTGGCTAATAATTCCTTATACTGAGCTTTAGGCATGTCATTTTTTTCTTTTCCTTTTGTTTTAAAGAGTGAGTACAACTTCCCTCCTCTTATTGACTTCTTGAAAAGTTTCTCATGTGTTGAATTTTTTTGCCTATTCCCTACCCCAGGGCATTTTTTGAATGCAGGTGTCATTTAGAGCCCTTGAGTCCTTGTGACTATTAAGCAACCTTTGGCACTGGGTTTAAAGCTGCTGTTGTGGGAAACAGCCACAAGGCGGCAGCATTATTACGTTCTCCACTCTTCTTACTAGGGCAACAGAGTCTTCCTGGAGGTAGTTTTCCAAGGTTGTAAATTAGAGTGGAATGTGCTGGGACAAGCCCCCAGAAGTTTATGTCTCCTAACTTATGTTTGCTTTTTAAATTTAATTTCTATTTCTTATCGGAGTAAATTTGATTAGAGTGTTTTGATTGGCTGTACAGAATCTGCTCAATGATTCATACATATATCTGTTCATCTTCGGAACCTGTTATCATGTATGTGATTACAGAATGTATATTTTAAAGGTTTGGTGATTATATATTTTATATAGTTCATATGTTATATGTTTATATACATTTAACATACATTAGTATATGTATGTTAACCCCATAGTCCTAATTTACCCATCCTCCCACCTTTCATTTTGGCTAACCATTAGTTTATTTGATAAGTCTGTGAGTGTCTTTTTTTGTGGAAATATGTTCATTGGTAGCAATCTTAGGATAACATGTATAAATGATATCATAGGATATTTGTCATACCCTTTTGACTAACTTACCCTTATATGACTATTTCTAGTCTCAACTGTAGTTCTGAAAACGGCATTGTTCATTTTTTTCCCGAGGCTACTCTTCCATTCTGTCCATATACCACTTCTTCTTTGTCCATTCACCTGTTTATGGACCATTTTTTGCTTCCATGTCTTGGGTATTTCAGTATTGTTGCAGTGCACATTTGCCTGCCTCTGTCTTTCCGAATCCGGTGGTCTTAGGTTATAGGCCCAAAAGGTGCCCTGCCGCATCATATGGTAACTCAATTTTTACCTTTTCAAGCAGCTCCATTCAGTATGCGTTAGTGCTGTTACCACTTTACATCCCACCAGCAGGTAGAATGTACACAATTCTCTAAAACCCCTTCAGCATTTAGAGTTTGTAGACTTTTTGCTGATGGTCATGACTGGTGTCACCTGAAACCTTTTTGAATTTGAATTTGCATGTGGCTAATAATTCCTTATACTGAGCTTTAGGCATGTCCTTTTTTTTTCTTTTCCTTTTTTTTTAAAGAGTGAGTACAACTTCCCTCCTCTTATTGATTTCTTGAAAAGTTTCTTATGTGTTGAATTTTCTTGCCTATTCCCTACCCCAGGGCATTTTTTGAGTGCCTGTGTCATTTACAACCGTACAGTCCTTGTGACTATATAAGCAACCATTGGCACTGGGTTTAAAGGTGCTGTTTTTGGAGACAGCCACAAGGCGGCAGCATTATTACGTTCTCAACTCTTGTTACTAGGGCAACAGAGTCTTCCTGGAGGTAGTTTTCCAAGGTTGTAAATTAGAGTGGAATGTGCTGGGACAAGCCCCCAGAAGTTTATGTCTCCTAACTTATGTTTGCTTTTTAAATTTAATTTCTATTTCTTATCAGAGTCAATTTGCTTAGAGTGTTTTGATTGTCTGGCTGTACAGAATCTGCTCAATGATTCATACATATGTCTGTTCATCTTCGGATCCTGCTACCATGTACGTGATTACAGAATGTATATTTTTGAAGCTATTGGTGATGATATAATGCATATAGTTTATATGTGATATGTTTATATACATTTAACATACATTAGTATATGTATGTTAACCCCATTGTCCTAATTTACCCATCCTCCCACCTTTCATTTTGGCTAACCATTAGTTTATTTGATAAGTCTGTGAGTGTCTTTTTCTGTGGAAATATGTTCATTGGTAGCAATCTTAGGATAACATGTATTAATGATATCATAGGATATTTGTCATACCCTTTTGACTTACTTAACCTTATATGATTATTTCTAGGCTCATCTCTAGTCCTGAAAACGGCATTGTTCATTTTTTTCCAGAGGCTTCTATTCCATTTGGTACGTGTACCATTTCGTCTTTGTCCATTCATCTGTTTATGGACCTTTTTTTTGCTTCCATGTCTTGGCTATTTCAATATTGTTGCAATGCACATTTGCCTGCCTCTCTCTTTCCGAATCTGGTGGTCTTAGGTTATAGGCCCAAAAGGTGCCCTGCCGCATCATATGGTAGCTCAATTTTTACCTTTTCAAGCAGCTCCATTCAGTTTGCGTTAGTGCTGTTGCCACTTTACATCCCACCAGCAGCTAGAAGGTACACAGATCTCTAAAACCCCTTCAGCATTTATAGTTTGTAGACACTTTGCTGATGGTAATGACTGGTGTGAGCTGAAACCTTTTTGAATTTGAATTTGTATGTGGCTAATAATTCCTTATACTAAGCTTTAGGCATGTCCTTTTTTTTCTTTTCCTTTTTTTTTTTAAAGAGTGAGTACAACTCCCCTCCTCTTATTGACTTCTTGAAAAATTTCTCATGTGTTGGATTTTCTTGCCTATTCCCTACCCCAGGGCAATTTTTGAGGGCCTGTGTCATTTACAGCCCTGCAGTCCTTGTGACTATATAAGCAACCATTGTCACTGGGTTTAAAGCTGCTGTTTTGGGAGACAGCCACAAGGCGGCAGCATTATTACGTTCTCAAGTCTTGTTACTAGGACAACAGAGTCTTCCTGGAGGTAGTGTTCCGAGCTTGTAAATTAGAGTGCAATGTGCTGGGACAAGCCCCCAGAAGTTTATGTCTCCTTACTTATGTTTGTTTTTTAAATTTAATTTGTCTTTCTTATCGGAGTAAATTTGATTAGAGTGTTTTGATTGTCTGGCTGTACAGAATCTGCTCAATGATTCACACATATGTCTGTTCATCTTCGGATCCTGTTACCATGTATGTGATTACAGAATGTATATTTTGAAGGTATTGGTGAATATATAATTCATATCATTTATATGTTATATGTTTATATACATTTAACTTACATTAGTATATGTATGTTAACCCCATAGTCCTAATTTACCCATCCTCCCACCTTTCATTTTGGCTAACCAGTAGTTTATTTGATAAGTCTGTGAGTGTCTTTTTCTGTGGAAATATGTTCATTGGTAGCAATCTTAGGAAAACTTGTATAAATAATATCATAGGATATTTGTAATACCCTTTTGTCTTACTTAACCTTATATGATTATTTCTAGTCTCAACTCTAGTCCTGAAAACGGCATTGTTCATTTTTTTCCCGAGGCTACTCTTCCATTCTGTCCATATACCACTTCTTCTTTGTCCATTCACCTGTTTATGGACCTTTTTTTGCTTCCATGTCTTTGCTATTTCAGTATTGTTGCAGTGCACATTTGCCTGCCTCTGTCTTTCCGATTCTGGTGGTCTTAGGTTATAGGCCCAAAAGGTGCCCTGCCGCATCATATGGTAGCTCAATTTTTACGTTTTCAAGCAGCTCGATTCAGTTTGCATTAGTGCTGTTACGACTTTATATCCCACCAGCAGCTAGAAGGTACACACTTCTCTAAAACCCCTTCAGCATTTATAGTTTGTAGACTTTTTGCTGATGGTCATGACTGGTGTGAGCTGAAACCTTTTTGGAGGTTGGATACGCATGTGGCTAATAATTCCTTATGCTGAGCTTTAGGCATGTCCTATTTTTTCTTTTCCTTTTTTTTAAAAAGAGTGAGTACAACTTCCCTCCTCTTATTGATTTCTTGAAAAGTTTCTTATGTGTTGAATTTTCTTGCCTATTCCCTACCCCAGGGCATTTTTTGAGTGCCTGTGTCATTTACAACCGTGCAGTCCTTGTGACTATATAAGCAACCATTGGCACTGGGTTTAAAGGTGCTGTTTTTGGAGACAGCCACAAGGCGGCAGCATTATTACGTTCTCAAGTCTTGTTACTAGGACAACAGAGTCTTCCTGGAGGTAGTGTTCCGAGCTTTTAAATTAGAGTGCAATGTGCTGGGACAAGCCCCCAGAAGTTTATGTCTCCTAACTTATGTTTGCTTTTTAAATATAATTTCTATTTCTTATCAGAGTCAATTTGCTTAGAGTGTTTTGATTGTCTGGCTGTACAGAATCTGTTCAATGATTCATACATATGTCTGTTCATCTTCGGATCCTGCTACCATGTACGTGATTACAAAATGTATATTTTTGAAGCTATTGGTGATGATATAATGCATATAGTTTATATGTGATATGTTTATATACATTTAACATACATTAGTATATGTATGTTAACCCCATTGTCCTAATTTACCCATCCTCCCACCTTTCATTTTGGCTAACCATTAGTTTATTTGATAAGTCTGTGAGTGTCTTTTTCTGTGGAAATATGTTCATTGGTAGCAATCTTAGGATAACATGTATTAATGATATCATAGGATATTTGTCATACCCTTTTGACTTACTTAACCTTATATGATTATTTCTAGGCTCATCTCTAGTCCTGAAAACGGCATTGTTCATTTTTTTCCAGAGGCTTCTATTCCATTTGGTACGTGTACCATTTCGTCTTTGTCCATTCATCTGTTTATGGACCTTTTTTTTGCTTCCATGTCTTGGCTATTTCAATATTGTTGCAGTGCACATTTGCCTGCCTCTGTCTTTCCGAATCCAGTTGTCTTAGGTTATAGGCCCAAAATGTGCCCTGCCGCATCATATGGTAGCTCAATGTTTACCTTTTCAAGCAGCTCGATTCAGTTTGCGTTACTGCTGTTACCACTTTACATCCCACCAGCAGCTAGAAGGTACACAGTTCTCTAAAACCCCTTCAGCATTTATAGTTTGTAGACTTTTTGCTGATGGTCATGACTGGTGTGAGCTGAAACCTTTTTGGAGGTTGGATACGCATGTGGCTAATAATTCCTTATGCTGAGCTTTAGGCATGTCCTTTTTTTCTTTTCCTTTTTTTTTAAAGAGTGACTACAACTTCCCTCCTCTTATTGACTTCTTGAAAATTTCTCATGTGTTGAATTTTCTTGCCAATTCCATACCCCAGGGCATTTTTTGAGGGCCTGTGTCTTTTACAGCCCTGCAGTCCTTGTGACTATATAAGCAACCATTGGCACTGGGTTTAAAGCTACTGTTGTGGGAAGCAGCCACAAGGCAGCAGCATTATTACGTTCTCAAGTCTTGTTACTAGGACAACACAGTCTTCCTGGAGGTAGTGTTCCGAGCTTTTAAATTAGAGTGCAATGTGCTGGGACAAGCCCCCAGAAGTTTATGTCTCCTTACTTATGTTTGTTTTTTAAATTTAATTTGTATTTTTTATCGGAGTAAATTTGATTAGAGTGTTTTGATTGTCTGGCTGTACAGAATCTGTTCAATGATTCATACATATGTCTGTTCATCTTCGGATCCTGTTACCATGTATGTGATCACAGAATATATATTTTGAAGGTATTGGTGATTATATAATTCATATCGTTTATATGTTATATGTTTATATACATTTAACTTACATTAGTATATGTATGTTAACCCCATAGTCCTAACTTACCCATCCCCCCACCTTTCATTTTGGCTAACCATTAGTTTATTTGATAAGTCTGTGAGTGTCTTTTTCTGTGGAAATATGTTCATTGGTAGCAATCTTAAGAAAACTTGTATAAATGATATCATAGGATATTTGTCATACCCTTTTGACTTACTTAACCTTATATGATTTTTTCTAGGCTCAACTGTAGTCCTGAAAACAGCATTGTTCATTTTTCTCCCGAGGCTACTATTCCATTCTGTCCGTATACCACTTCTTCTTTGTCCATTCATCTGTTTATGGACCTTTTTTTTGCTTCCATATCTTGGCTATTTCAGTATTGTTGCAGTGCATATTTGCCTGCCTCTGTCTTTCCAATTTTGGTGGTCTTAGGTTATAGGCCCAAAAGGTGCCCTGCCCCATCATTTGGTAGCTCAATTTTTACCTTTTCAAGCAGCTCGATTCATTTTGCGTTAGTGCTGTTTCCACTTTACATCCCACCAGCAGCTAGAAGGTACACAATGCTCTAAAACCCCTTCAGCATTTATAGTTTGTAGACTTTTTGCTGATGGTCATGACTGGTGTCACCTGAAACCTTTTTGAATTTGAATTTGCATGTGGCTAATAATTCCTTATACTGAGCTTTAGGCATGTCCTTTTTTATTCTTTTCCTTTTTTTTTTAAAGAGTGAGTACAACTTCCCTCCTCTTATTGACTTCTTGAAAATTTACTCATGTGTTGAATTTTTTTGCCTATTCCCTACTCCAGGGCATTCTTTGAGGACCGGTGTCATTTAGAGCCCTGCAGTCCTTGTGACTATTAAGCAACCTTTGGCACTGGGTTTAAAGCTGCTGTTGTGGGAAACAGCCACAAGGTGGCAGCATTATTACGTTCTCAACTCTTGTTACTAGGGCAACAGAGTCTTCCTGGAGGTAGTTTTCCAAGGTTGTAAATTAGAGTGGAATGTGCTGGGACAAGCCCCCAGAAGTTTATGTCTCCTAACTTATGTTTGCTTTTTAAATTTAATTTCTATTTCTTATCAGAGTCAGTTTGCTTAGAGTGTTTTGATTGTCTGGCTGTACAGAATCTGCTCAATGATTCTTACATATGTCTGTTCATCTTCGGATCCTGCTACCATGTACGTGATTACAGAATGTATATTTTTGAAGCTATTGGTGATGATATAATGCATATAGTTTATATGTGATATGTTTATATACATTTAACATACATTAGTATATGTATGTTAACCCCATTGTCCTAATTTACCCATCCTCCCACCTTTCATTTTGGCTAACCATTAGTTTATTTGATAAGTCTGTGAGTGTCTTTTTCTGTGGAAATATGTTCATTGGTAGCAATCTTAGGATAACATGTATTAATGATATCATAGGATATTTGTCATACCCTTTTGACTTACTTAACCTTATATGATTATTTCTAGGCTCAACTCTAGTCCTGAAAACGGCATTGTTCATTTTTTTCCAGAGGCTTCTATTCCATTTGGTACGTGTACCATTTCGTCTTTGTCCATTCATCTGTTTATGGACCTTTTTTTTGCTTCCATGTCTTGGCTATTTCAATATTGTTGCAGTGCACATTTGCCTGCCTCTGTCTTTCCGAATCCAGTTGTCTTAGGTTATAGGCCCAAAATGTGCCCTGCCGCATCATATGGTAGCTCAATGTTTACCTTTTCAAGCAGCTCGATTCAGTTTGCGTTACTGCTGTTACCACTTTACATCCCACCAGCAGCTAGAAGGTACACAGTTCTCTAAAACCCCTTCAGCATTTATAGTTTGTAGACTTTTTGCTGATGGTCATGACTGGTGTGAGCTGAAACCTTTTTGGAGGTTGGATACGCATGTGGCTAATAATTCCTTATGCTGAGCTTTAGGCATGTCCTTTTTTTCTTTTCCTTTTTTTTTAAAGAGTGACTACAACTTCCCTCCTCTTATTGACTTCTTGAAAATTTCTCATGTGTTGAATTTTCTTGCCAATTCCATACCCCAGGGCATTTTTTGAGGGCCTGTGTCTTTTACAGCCCTGCAGTCCTTGTGACTATATAAGCAACCATTGGCACTGGGTTTAAAGCTACTGTTGTGGGAAGCAGCCACAAGGCGGCAGCATTATTACGTTCTCAAGTCTTGTTACTAGGACAACACAGTCTTCCTGGAGGTAGTGTTCCGAGCTTGTAAATTAGAGTGCAATGTGCTGGGACAAGCCCCCAGAAGTTTATGTCTCCTAACTTATGTTTGTTTTTTAAATTTAATTTCTATTTCTTATCGGAGTAAATTTGATTAGAGTGTTGTGGTTTTCTGGCTGTACAGAATCTGCTCAATGATTCATACATATGTCTGTTCATCTTCGAACCTGTTAGCATGTATGTGATTACAGAATGTATATTTTAAAGGTATTGGTGATTATATAATTTATATATTTCATATGTTATATGTTTATATACATTTAACATACATTAGTATATGTATTTTAACCCCATAGTCCTAATTTACCCATCCTCCCACCTTTCATTTTGGCTAGCCATTAGTTTATTTGATAAGTCTGTGAGTGTCTTTTTCTGTGGAAATATGTTCATTGGTAGCAATCTTAGGATAACATGTATAAATGATGTCCTAGGATATTTGTCATACCCTTTTGACTTACTTAACCTTATATGATTATTTCTAGGCTCAACTGTAGTCCTGAAAACGGCATTGTTCATTTTTTTCCCGAGGCTACTATTCCATTTGGTACGTATCCCACTTCGTCTTTCTCCATTCATCTGTTTATGGACCTTTTTTTTGCTTCCATGTCTTGGCTATTTCAATATTGTTGCAATGCACATTTGCCTGCCTCTCTCTTTCCGAATCTGGTGGTCTTAGGTTATAGGCCCAAAAGGTGCCCTGCCGCATCATATGGTAGCTCAATTTTTACCTTTTCAAGCAGCTCCATTCAGTTTGCGTTAGTGCTGTTGCCACTTTACATCCCACCAGCAGCTAGAAGGTACACAGATCTCTAAAACCCCTTCAGCATTTATAGTTTGTAGACATTTTGCTGATGGTCATGACTGGTGTGAGCTGAAACCTTTTTGGAGGTTGGATACGCATGTGGCTAATAATTCCTTATGCTGAGCTTTAGGCATGTCCTATTTTTTCTTTTCCTTTTTTTTAAAAAGAGTGAGTACAACTTCCCTCCTCTTATTGATTTCTTGAAAAGTTTCTTATGTGTTGAATTTTCTTGCCTATTCCCTACCCCAGGGCATTTTTTGAGTGCCTGTGTCATTTACAACCGTACAGTCCTTGTGACTATATAAGCAACCATTGGCACTGGGTTTAAAGGTGCTGTTTTTGGAGACAGCCACAAGGCGGCAGCATTATTACGTTCTCAAGTCTTGTTACTAGGACAACAGAGTCTTCCTGGAGGTAGTGTTCCGAGCTTTTAAATTAGAGTGCAATGTGCTGGGACAAGCCCCCAGAAGTTTATGTCTCCTTACTTATGTTTGTTTTTTAAATTTAATTTGTATTTTTTATCGGAGTAAATTTGATTAGAGTGTTTTGATTGTCTGGCTGTACAGAATCTGTTCAATGATTCATACATATGTCTGTTCATCTTCGGATCCTGTTACCATGTATGTGATTACAGAATGTATATTTTGAAGGTATTGGTGATTATATAATTCATATCATTTATATGTTATATGTTTATATACATTTAACTTATATTAGTATATGTATGTTAACCCCATAGTCCTAATTTACCCATCCCCCCACCTTTCATTTTGGCTAACCATTAGTTTATTTGATAAGTCTGTGAGTGTCTTTTTCTGTGGAAATATGTTCATTGGTAGCAATCTTAGGATAACATGTATAAATGATATCATAGGATATTTGTCATACCCTTTTGACTTACTTAACCTTATATGATTATTTCTAGGCTCAACTCTAGTCCTGAAAACGGCATTGTTCATTTTTTTCCAGAGGCTACTATTCCATTTGGTACGTATACCATTTCGTCTTTGTCCATTCATCTGTTTATGGACCTTTTTTTTGCTTCCATGTCTTGGCTATTTCAATATTGTTGCAGTGCACATTTGCCTGCCTCTGTCTTTCCGAATCCGGTGGTCTTAGGTTATAGGCCCAAAAGGTGCCCTGCCGCATCATATGGTAGCTCAGTGTTTACCTTTTCAAGCAGCTCGATTCAGTTTGCGTTACTGCTGTTACCACTTTACATCCAAACAGCAGCTAGAAGGTACACAGTTCTCTAAAACCCCTTCAGCATTTATAGTTTGTAGACTTTTTGCTGATGGTCATGACTGGTGTGAGCTGAAACCTTTTTGGAGGTTGGATACGCATGTGGCTAATAATTCCTTATGCTGAGCTTTAGGCATGTCCTTTTTTTCTTTTCCTTTTTTTTAAAGAGTGAGTACAACTTCCGTACTCTTATTGACTTCTTGAAAATTTCTCATGTGTTGAATTTTCTTGCCAATTCCCTACACCAGGGTATTTTTTGAGGGCCTGTGTCTTTTACAGCCCTGCAGTCCTTGTGACTATATAAGCAACCATTGGCACTGGGTTTAAAGCTACTGTTGTGGGAAGCAGCCACAAGGCGGCAGCATTATTACGTTCTCAAGTCTTGTTACTAGGACAACACAGTCTTCCTGGAGGTAGTGTTCCGAGCTTGTAAATTAGAGTGCAATGTGCTGGGACAAGCCCCCAAAAGTTTATGTCTCCTAACTTATGTTTGTTTTTTAAATTTAATTTCTATTTCTTATCGGAGTAAATTTGATTAGAGTGTTTTGATTGTCTGGCTGTACAGAATCTGCTCAATGATTCATACATATGTCTGTTCATCTTCGGATCCTGTTACCATGTATGTGATTACAGAATGTATATTTTGAAGGTATTGGTGAATATATAATTCATATCATTTATATGTTATATGTTTATATACATTTAACATACATTAGTATATGTATGTTAACCCCATAGTCCTAATTTACCCATCCTCCCACCTTTCATTTTGGCTAACCATTAGTTTATATGATAAGTCTGTGAGTGTCTTTTTCTGTGGAAATATGTTCATTGGTAGCAATCTTAGGATAACATGTATAAATGATGTCATAGGATATTTGTCATACCCTTTTGACTTACTTAACCTTATATGATTATTTCTAGGCTCAACTCTAGTCCTGAAAATGGCATTGTTCATTTTTCTCCCGAGGCTACTATTCCATTCTGTCCGTATACCACTTCTTCTTTGTCCATTCATCTGTTTATGGACCTTTTTTTTGCTTCCATATCTTGGCTATTTCAGTATTGTTGCAGTGCATATTTGCCTGCCTCTGTCTTTCCAATTTTGGTGTTCTTAGGTTATAGGCCCAAAAGGTGCCCTGCCGCATCATTTGGTAGCTCAATTTTTACCTTTTCAAGCAGCTCGATTCAGTTTGCGTTAGTGCTGTTTCCACTTTACATCCCACCAGCAGCTAGAAGGTACACAGATCTCTAAAACCCCTTCAGCATTTATAGTTTGTAGACATTTTGCTGATGGTAATGACTGGTGTGAGCTGAAACCTTTTTGAATTTGAATTTGTATGTGGCTAATAATTCCTTATACTAAGCTTTAGGCATGTCCTTTTTTTTCTTTTCCTTTTTTTTTTAAAGAGTGAGTACAACTTCCCTCCTCTTATTGACTTCTTGGAAATTTCTCATGTGTTGAATGTTCTTGCCAATTCCCTACCCCAGGGCATATTTTGAGGGCTTGTGTCATTTACAGCCCTGCAGTCCTTGTGACTATATAAGCAATCATTGGCACTGGGTTTAAAGTGCTGTTGTGGGAAGCAGCCACAAGGCGGCAGCATTATTACGTTCTCAAGTCTTGTTACTAGGACAACACAGTCTTCCTGGAGGTAGTGTTCCGAGCTTGTAAATTAGAGTGCAATATGCTGGGACAAGCCCCCAGAAGTTTATGTCTCCTAACTTATGTTTGCTTTTTAAATTTAATTTCTATTTCTTATCGGAGTAAATTTGATTAGAGTGTTGTGGTTTTCTGGCTGTACAGAATCTGCTCAATGATTCATACATATGTCTGTTCATCTTCGAACCTGTTAGCATGTATGTGATTACAGAATGTATATTTTAAAGGTATTGGTGATTATATAATTTATATATTTCATATGTTATATGTTTATATACATTTAACATACATTAGTATATGTATTTTAACCCCATAGTCCTAATTTACCCATCCTCCCACCTTTCATTTTGGCTAGCAATTAGTTTATTTGATAAGTCTGTGAGTGTCTTTTTCTGTGGAAATATGTTCATTGGTAGCAATCTTAGGATAACATGTATAAATGATGTCCTAGGATATTTGTCATACCCTTTTGACTTACTTAACCTTATATGATTATTTCTAGGCTCAACTGTAGTCCTGAAAACGGCATTGTTCATTTTTTTCCCGAGGCTACTATTCCATTTGGTACGTATCCCACTTCGTCTTTGTCCATTCATCTGTTTATGGACCTTTTTTTGCTTCCATGTCTTGGCTATTTCAGTATTGTTGCAGTGCACATTTGCCTGCCTCTGTCTTTCCGATTCTGGTGGTCTTAGGTTATAGGCCCAAAAGGTGCCCTGCCGCATCGTATGGTAACTCAATTTTTACCTTTTGAAGCAGCTCCATTCAGTTTGCATTAGTGGTATTACTTCTTTACATCCCACCAGCAGCTAGAAGGTACACATTCCTCTAAAACCCCTTCAGCATTTATAGTTTGTAGACTTTTTGATGATGGTCATGACTGGTGTTACCTGAAACCTTTTTGAATTTGAATTTGCATGTGGCTAATAATTCCTTATACTGAGCTTTAGGCATGTCATTTTTTTCTTTTCCTTTTGTTTTAAAGAGTGAGTACAACTTCCCTCCTCTTATTGACTTCTTGAAAAGTTTCTCATGTGTTGAATTTTTTTGCCTATTCCCTACCCCAGGGCATTTTTTGAATGCAGGTGTCATTTAGAGCCCTTGAGTCCTTGTGACTATTAAGCAACCTTTGGCACTGGGTTTAAAGCTGCTGTTGTGGGAAACAGCCACAAGGCGGCAGCATTATTACGTTCTCCACTCTTCTTACTAGGGCAACAGAGTCTTCCTGGAGGTAGTTTTCCAAGGTTGTAAATTAGAGTGGAATGTGCTGGGACAAGCCCCCAGAAGTTTATGTCTCCTAACTTATGTTTGCTTTTTAAATTTAATTTCTATTTCTTATCGGAGTAAATTTGATTAGAGTGTTTTGATTGGCTGTACAGAATCTGCTCAATGATTCATACATATATCTGTTCATCTTCGGAACCTGTTATCATGTATGTGATTACAGAATGTATATTTTAAAGGTTTGGTGATTATATATTTTATATAGTTCATATGTTATATGTTTATATACATTTAACATACATTAGTATATGTATGTTAACCCCATAGTCCTAATTTACCCATCCTCCCACCTTTCATTTTGGCTAACCATTAGTTTATTTGATAAGTCTGTGAGTGTCTTTTTTTGTGGAAATATGTTCATTGGTAGCAATCTTAGGATAACATGTATAAATGATATCATAGGATATTTGTCATACCCTTTTGACTAACTTACCCTTATATGACTATTTCTAGTCTCAACTGTAGTTCTGAAAACGGCATTGTTCATTTTTTTCCCGAGGCTACTCTTCCATTCTGTCCATATACCACTTCTTCTTTGTCCATTCACCTGTTTATGGACCATTTTTTGCTTCCATGTCTTGGGTATTTCAGTATTGTTGCAGTGCACATTTGCCTGCCTCTGTATTTCCGATTTTGGTGGTCTTAGGTTATAGGCCCAAAAGGTGCCCTGCCGCATCATATGGTAACTCAATTTTTACCTTTTCAAGCAGCTCCATTCAGTATGCGTTAGTGCTGTTACCACTTTACATCCCACCAGCAGGTAGAATGTACACAATTCTCTAAAACCCCTTCAGCATTTAGAGTTTGTAGACTTTTTGCTGATGGTCATGACTGGTGTCACCTGAAACCTTTTTGAATTTGAATTTGCATGTGGCTAATAATTCCTTATACTGAGCTTTAGGCATGTCCTTTTTTTTTCTTTTCCTTTTTTTTTAAAGAGTGAGTACAACTTCCCTCCTCTTATTGACTTCTTGAAAAGTTACTCATGTGTTGAATTTTCTTGCCAATTCCATACCCCAGGGCATTTTTTGAGGGCCTGTGTCTTTTACAGCCCTGCAGTCCTTGTGACTATATAAGCAACCATTGGCACTGGGTTTAAAGCTACTGTTGTGGGAAGCAGCCAAAAGGCGGCAGCATTATTACGTTCTCAAGTCTTGTTACTAGGACAACACAGTCTTCCTGGAGGTAGTGTTCCGAGCTTGTAAATTAGAGTGCAATGTGCTGGGACAAGCCCCCAGAAGTTTATGTCTCCTAACTTATGTTTGTTTTTTAAATTTAATTTCTATTTCTTATCGGAGTAAATTTGATTAGAGTGTTGTGGTTTTCTGGCTGTACAGAATCTGCTCAATGATTCATACATATGTCTGTTCATCTTCGAACCTGTTAGCATGTATGTGATTACAGAATGTATATTTTAAAGGTATTGGTGATTATATTATTTATATATTTCATATGTTATATGTTTATATACATTTAACATACATTAGTATATGTATTTTAACCCCATTGTCCTAATTTACCCATCCTCCCACCTTTCATTTTGGCTAGCCATTAGTTTATTTGATAAGTCTGTGAGTGTCTTTTTCTGTGGAAATATGTTCATTGGTAGCAATCTTAGGATAACATGTATAAATGATGTCATAGGATATTTGTCATACCCTTTTGACTTACTTAACCTTATATGATTATTTCTAGGCTCAACTGTAGTCCTGAAAACGGCATTGTTCATTTTTTTCCCGAGGCTACTATTCCATTTGGTACGTATCCCACTTCGTCTTTGTCCATTCATCTGTTTATGGACCTTTTTTTTTGCTTCCATGTCTTTGCTATTTCAGTATTGTTGCAGTGCACATTTGCCTGCCTCTGTCTTTCCGATTCTGGTGGTCTTAGGTTATAGGCCCAAAAGGTGCCCTGCCGCATCATATGGTAGCTCAATTTTTACGTTTTCAAGCAGCTCGATTCAGTTTGCATTAGTGCTGTTACGACTTTATATCCCACCAGCAGCTAGAAGGTACACACTTCTCTAAAACCCCTTCAGCATTTATAGTTTGTAGACTTTTTGCTGATGGTCATGACTGGTGTGAGCTGAAACCTTTTTGGAGGTTGGATACGCATGTGGCTAATAATTCCTTATGCTGAGCTTTAGGCATGTCCTATTTTTTCTTTTCCTTTTTTTTAAAATGAGTGAGTACAACTTCCCTCCTCTTATTGATTTCTTGAAAAGTTTCTTATGTGTTGAATTTTCTTGCCTATTCCCTACCCCAGGGCATTTTTTGAGTGCCTGTGTCATTTACAACCGTGCAGTCCTTGTGACTATATAAGCAACCATTGGCACTGGGTTTAAAGGTGCTGTTTTTGGAGACAGCCACAAGGCGGCAGCATTATTACGTTCTCAAGTCTTGTTACTAGGACAACAGAGTCTTCCTGGAGGTATTGTTCCGAGCTTTTAAATTAGAGTGCAATGTGCTGGGACAAGCCCCCAGAAGTTTATGTCTCCTAACTTATGTTTGCTTTTTAAATATAATTTCTATTTCTTATCAGAGTCAATTTGCTTAGAGTGTTTTGATTGTCTGGCTGTACAGAATCTGTTCAATGATTCATACATATGTCTGTTCATCTTCGGATCCTGCTACCATGTACGTGATTACAGAATGTATATTTTTGAAGCTATTGGTGATGATATAATGCATATAGTTTATATGTGATATGTTTATATACATTTAACATACATTAGTATATGTATGTTAACCCCATTGTCCTAATTTACCCATCCTCCCACCTTTCATTTTGGCTAACCATTAGTTTATTTGATAAGTCTGTGAGTGTCTTTTTCTGTGGAAATATGTTCATTGGTAGCAATCTTAGGATAACATGTATTAATGATATCATAGGATATTTGTCATACCCTTTTGACTTACTTAACCTTATATGATTATTTCTAGGCTCATCTCTAGTCCTGAAAACGGCATTGTTCATTTTTTTCCAGAGGCTTCTATTCCATTTGGTACGTGTACCATTTCGTCTTTGTCCATTCATCTGTTTATGGACCTTTTTTTTGCTTCCATGTCTTGGCTATTTCAATATTGTTGCAGTGCACATTTGCCTGCCTCTGTCTTTCCGAATCCAGTTGTCTTAGGTTATAGGCCCAAAATGTGCCCTGCCGCATCATATGGTAGCTCAATGTTTACCTTTTCAAGCAGCTCGATTCAGTTTGCGTTACTGCTGTTACCACTTTACATCCCACCAGCAGCTAGAAGGTACACAGTTCTCTAAAACCCCTTCAGCATTTATAGTTTGTAGACTTTTTGCTGATGGTCATGACTGGTGTGAGCTGAAACCTTTTTGGAGGTTGGATACGCATGTGGCTAATAATTCCTTATGCTGAGCTTTAGGCATGTCCTTTTTTTCTTTTCCTTTTTTTTTAAAGAGTGACTACAACTTCCCTCCTCTTATTGACTTCTTGAAAATTTCTCATGTGTTGAATTTTCTTGCCAATTCCATACCCCAGGGCATTTTTTGAGGGCCTGTGTCTTTTACAGCCCTGCAGTCCTTGTGACTATATAAGCAACCATTGGCACTGGGTTTAAAGCTACTGTTGTGGGAAGCAGCCACAAGGCAGCAGCATTATTACGTTCTCAAGTCTTGTTACTAGGACAACACAGTCTTCCTGGAGGTAGTGTTCCGAGCTTTTAAATTAGAGTGCAATGTGCTGGGACAAGCCCCCAGAAGTTTATGTCTCCTTACTTATGTTTGTTTTTTAAATTTAATTTGTATTTTTTATCGGAGTAAATTTGATTAGAGTGTTTTGATTGTCTGGCTGTACAGAATCTGTTCAATGATTCATACATATGTCTGTTCATCTTCGGATCCTGTTACCATGTATGTGATCACAGAATATATATTTTGAAGGTATTGGTGATTATATAATTCATATCGTTTATATGTTATATGTTTATATACATTTAACTTACATTAGTATATGTATGTTAACCCCATAGTCCTAACTTACCCATCCCCCCACCTTTCATTTTGGCTAACCATTAGTTTATTTGATAAGTCTGTGAGTGTCTTTTTCTGTGGAAATATGTTCATTGGTAGCAATCTTAAGAAAACTTGTATAAATGATATCATAGGATATTTGTCATACCCTTTTGACTTACTTAACCTTATATGATTTTTTCTAGGCTCAACTGTAGTCCTGAAAACAGCATTGTTCATTTTTCTCCCGAGGCTACTATTCCATTCTGTCCGTATACCACTTCTTCTTTGTCCATTCATCTGTTTATGGACCTTTTTTTTGCTTCCATATCTTGGCTATTTCAGTATTGTTGCAGTGCATATTTGCCTGCCTCTGTCTTTCCAATTTTGGTGGTCTTAGGTTATAGGCCCAAAAGGTGCCCTGCCCCATCATTTGGTAGCTCAATTTTTACCTTTTCAAGCAGCTCGATTCATTTTGCGTTAGTGCTGTTTCCACTTTACATCCCACCAGCAGCTAGAAGGTACACAATGCTCTAAAACCCCTTCAGCATTTATAGTTTGTAGACTTTTTGCTGATGGTCATGACTGGTGTCACCTGAAACCTTTTTGAATTTGAATTTGCATGTGGCTAATAATTCCTTATACTGAGCTTTAGGCATGTCCTTTTTTATTCTTTTCCTTTTTTTTTTAAAGAGTGAGTACAACTTCCCTCCTCTTATTGACTTCTTGAAAATTTACTCATGTGTTGAATTTTTTTGCCTATTCCCTACTCCAGGGCATTCTTTGAGGGCCGGTGTCATTTAGAGCCCTGCAGTCCTTGTGACTATTAAGCAACCTTTGGCACTGGGTTTAAAGCTGCTGTTGTGGGAAACAGCCACAAGGTGGCAGCATTATTACGTTCTCAACTCTTGTTACTAGGGCAACAGAGTCTTCCTGGAGGTAGTTTTCCAAGGTTGTAAATTAGAGTGGAATGTGCTGGGACAAGCCCCCAGAAGTTTATGTCTCCTAACTTATGTTTGCTTTTTAAATTTAATTTCTATTTCTTATCAGAGTCAGTTTGCTTAGAGTGTTTTGATTGTCTGGCTGTACAGAATCTGCTCAATGATTCTTACATATGTCTGTTCATCTTCGGATCCTGCTACCATGTACGTGATTACAGAATGTATATTTTTGAAGCTATTGGTGATGATATAATGCATATAGTTTATATGTGATATGTTTATATACATTTAACATACATTAGTATATGTATGTTAACCCCATTGTCCTAATTTACCCATCCTCCCACCTTTCATTTTGGCTAACCATTAGTTTATTTGATAAGTCTGTGAGTGTCTTTTTCTGTGGAAATATGTTCATTGGTAGCAATCTTAGGATAACATGTATTAATGATATCATAGGATATTTGTCATACCCTTTTGACTTACTTAACCTTATATGATTATTTCTAGGCTCAACTGTAGTCCTGAAAACGGCATTGTTCATTTTTTTCCAGAGGCTTCTATTCCATTTGGTACGTGTACCATTTCGTCTTTGTCCATTCATCTGTTTATGGACCTTTTTTTTGCTTCCATGTCTTGGCTATTTCAATATTGTTGCAGTGCACATTTGCCTGCCTCTGTCTTTCCGAATCCAGTTGTCTTAGGTTATAGGCCCAAAATGTGCCCTGCCGCATCATATGGTAGCTCAATGTTTACCTTTTCAAGCAGCTCGATTCAGTTTGCGTTACTGCTGTTACCACTTTACATCCCACCAGCAGCTAGAAGGTACACAGTTCTCTAAAACCCCTTCAGCATTTATAGTTTGTAGACTTTTTGCTGATGGTCATGACTGGTGTGAGCTGAAACCTTTTTGGAGGTTGGATACGCATGTGGCTAATAATTCCTTATGCTGAGCTTTAGGCATGTCCTTTTTTTCTTTTCCTTTTTTTTTAAAGAGTGACTACAACTTCCCTCCTCTTATTGACTTCTTGAAAATTTCTCATGTGTTGAATTTTCTTGCCAATTCCATACCCCAGGGCATTTTTTGAGGGCCTGTGTCTTTTACAGCCCTGCAGTCCTTGTGACTATATAAGCAACCATTGGCACTGGGTTTAAAGCTACTGTTGTGGGAAGCAGCCACAAGGCGGCAGCATTATTACGTTCTCAAGTCTTGTTACTAGGACAACACAGTCTTCCTGGAGGTAGTGTTCCGAGCTTGTAAATTAGAGTGCAATGTGCTGGGACAAGCCCCCAGAAGTTTATGTCTCCTAACTTATGTTTGTTTTTTAAATTTAATTTCTATTTCTTATCGGAGTAAATTTGATTAGAGTGTTGTGGTTTTCTGGCTGTACAGAATCTGCTCAATGATTCATACATATGTCTGTTCATCTTCGAACCTGTTAGCATGTATGTGATTACAGAATGTATATTTTAAAGGTATTGGTGATTATATTATTTATATATTTCATATGTTATATGTTTATATACATTTAACATACATTAGTATATGTATTTTAACCCCATTGTCCTAATTTACCCATCCTCCCACCTTTCATTTTGGCTAGCCATTAGTTTATTTGATAAGTCTGTGAGTGTCTTTTTCTGTGGAAATATGTTCATTGGTAGCAATCTTAGGATAACATGTATAAATGATGTCATAGGATATTTGTCATACCCTTTTGACTTACTTAACCTTATATGATTATTTCTAGGCTCAACTGTAGTCCTGAAAACGGCATTGTTCATTTTTTTCCCGAGGCTACTATTCCATTTGGTACGTATCCCACTTCGTCTTTGTCCTTTCATCTGTTTATGGACCTTTTTTTTTGCTTCCATGTCTTTGCTATTTCAGTATTGTTGCAGTGCACATTTGCCTGCCTCTGTCTTTCCGATTCTGGTGGTCTTAGGTTATAGGCCCAAAAGGTGCCCTGCCGCATCATATGGTAGCTCAATTTTTACGTTTTCAAGCAGCTCGATTCAGTTTGCATTAGTGCTGTTACGACTTTATATCCCACCAGCAGCTAGAAGGTACACACTTCTCTAAAACCCCTTCAGCATTTATAGTTTGTAGACTTTTTGCTGATGGTCATGACTGGTGTGAGCTGAAACCTTTTTGGAGGTTGGATACGCATGTGGCTAATAATTCCTTATGCTGAGCTTTAGGCATGTCCTATTTTTTCTTTTCCTTTTTTTTAAAATGAGTGAGTACAACTTCCCTCCTCTTATTGATTTCTTGAAAAGTTTCTTATGTGTTGAATTTTCTTGCCTATTCCCTACCCCAGGGCATTTTTTGAGTGCCTGTGTCATTTACAACCGTGCAGTCCTTGTGACTATATAAGCAACCATTGGCACTGGGTTTAAAGGTGCTGTTTTTGGAGACAGCCACAAGGCGGCAGCATTATTACGTTCTCAAGTCTTGTTACTAGGACAACAGAGTCTTCCTGGAGGTAGTGTTCCGAGCTTTTAAATTAGAGTGCAATGTGCTGGGACAAGCCCCCAGAAGTTTATGTCTCCTAACTTATGTTTGCTTTTTAAATATAATTTCTATTTCTTATCAGAGTCAATTTGCTTAGAGTGTTTTGATTGTCTGGCTGTACAGAATCTGTTCAATGATTCATACATATGTCTGTTCATCTTCGGATCCTGCTACCATGTACGTGATTACAGAATGTATATTTTTGAAGCTATTGGTGATGATATAATGCATATAGTTTATATGTGATATGTTTATATACATTTAACATACATTAGTATATGTATGTTAACCCCATTGTCCTAATTTACCCATCCTCCCACCTTTCATTTTGGCTAACCATTAGTTTATTTGATAAGTCTGTGAGTGTCTTTTTCTGTGGAAATATGTTCATTGGTAGCAATCTTAGGATAACATGTATTAATGATATCATAGGATATTTGTCATACCCTTTTGACTTACTTAACCTTATATGATTATTTCTAGGCTCATCTCTAGTCCTGAAAACGGCATTGTTCATTTTTTTCCAGAGGCTTCTATTCCATTTGGTACGTGTACCATTTCGTCTTTGTCCATTCATCTGTTTATGGACCTTTTTTTTGCTTCCATGTCTTGGCTATTTCAATATTGTTGCAGTGCACATTTGCCTGCCTCTGTCTTTCCGAATCCAGTTGTCTTAGGTTATAGGCCCAAAATGTGCCCTGCCGCATCATATGGTAGCTCAATGTTTACCTTTTCAAGCAGCTCGATTCAGTTTGCGTTACTGCTGTTACCACTTTACATCCCACCAGCAGCTAGAAGGTACACAGTTCTCTAAAACCCCTTCAGCATTTATAGTTTGTAGACTTTTTGCTGATGGTCATGACTGGTGTGAGCTGAAACCTTTTTGGAGGTTGGATACGCATGTGGCTAATAATTCCTTATGCTGAGCTTTAGGCATGTCCTTTTTTTCTTTTCCTTTTTTTTTAAAGAGTGACTACAACTTCCCTCCTCTTATTGACTTCTTGAAAATTTCTCATGTGTTGAATTTTCTTGCCAATTCCATACCCCAGGGCATTTTTTGAGGGCCTGTGTCTTTTACAGCCCTGCAGTCCTTGTGACTATATAAGCAACCATTGGCACTGGGTTTAAAGCTACTGTTGTGGGAAGCAGCCACAAGGCAGCAGCATTATTACGTTCTCAAGTCTTGTTACTAGGACAACACAGTCTTCCTGGAGGTAGTGTTCCGAGCTTTTAAATTAGAGTGCAATGTGCTGGGACAAGCCCCCAGAAGTTTATGTCTCCTTACTTATGTTTGTTTTTTAAATTTAATTTGTATTTTTTATCGGAGTAAATTTGATTAGAGTGTTTTGATTGTCTGGCTGTACAGAATCTGTTCAATGATTCATACATATGTCTGTTCATCTTCGGATCCTGTTACCATGTATGTGATCACAGAATATATATTTTGAAGGTATTGGTGATTATATAATTCATATCGTTTATATGTTATATGTTTATATACATTTAACTTACATTAGTATATGTATGTTAACCCCATAGTCCTAACTTACCCATCCCCCCACCTTTCATTTTGGCTAACCATTAGTTTATTTGATAAGTCTGTGAGTGTCTTTTTCTGTGGAAATATGTTCATTGGTAGCAATCTTAAGAAAACTTGTATAAATGATATCATAGGATATTTGTCATACCCTTTTGACTTACTTAACCTTATATGATTTTTTCTAGGCTCAACTGTAGTCCTGAAAACAGCATTGTTCATTTTTCTCCCGAGGCTACTATTCCATTCTGTCCGTATACCACTTCTTCTTTGTCCATTCATCTGTTTATGGACCTTTTTTTTGCTTCCATATCTTGGCTATTTCAGTATTGTTGCAGTGCATATTTGCCTGCCTCTGTCTTTCCAATTTTGGTGGTCTTCGGTTATAGGCCCAAAAGGTGCCCTGCCCCATCATTTGGTAGCTCAATTTTTACCTTTTCAAGCAGCTCGATTCATTTTGCGTTAGTGCTGTTTCCACTTTACATCCCACCAGCAGCTAGAAGGTACACAATGCTCTAAAACCCCTTCAGCATTTATAGTTTGTAGACTTTTTGCTGATGGTCATGACTGGTGTCACCTGAAACCTTTTTGAATTTGAATTTGCATGTGGCTAATAATTCCTTATACTGAGCTTTAGGCATGTCCTTTTTTATTCTTTTCCTTTTTTTTTTAAAGAGTGAGTACAACTTCCCTCCTCTTATTGACTTCTTGAAAATTTACTCATGTGTTGAATTTTTTTGCCTATTCCCTACTCCAGGGCATTCTTTGAGGGCCGGTGTCATTTAGAGCCCTGCAGTCCTTGTGACTATTAAGCAACCTTTGGCACTGGGTTTAAAGCTGCTGTTGTGGGAAACAGCCACAAGGTGGCAGCATTATTACGTTCTCAACTCTTGTTACTAGGGCAACAGAGTCTTCCTGGAGGTAGTTTTCCAAGGTTGTAAATTAGAGTGGAATGTGCTGGGACAAGCCCCCAGAAGTTTATGTCTCCTAACTTATGTTTGCTTTTTAAATTTAATTTCTATTTCTTATCAGAGTCAGTTTGCTTAGAGTGTTTTGATTGTCTGGCTGTACAGAATCTGCTCAATGATTCTTACATATGTCTGTTCATCTTCGGATCCTGCTACCATGTACGTGATTACAGAATGTATATTTTTGAAGCTATTGGTGATGATATAATGCATATAGTTTATATGTGATATGTTTATATACATTTAACATACATTAGTATATGTATGTTAACCCCATTGTCCTAATTTACCCATCCTCCCACCTTTCATTTTGGCTAGCCATTAGTTTATTTGATAAGTCTGTGAGTGTCTTTTTCTGTGGAAATATGTTCATTGGTAGCAATCTTAGGATAACATGTATAAATGATGTCATAGGATATTTGTCATACCCTTTTGACTTACTTAACCTTATATGATTATTTCTAGGCTCAACTGTAGTCCTGAAAACGGCATTGTTCATTTTTTTCCCGAGGCTACTATTCCATTTGGTACGTATCCCACTTCGTCTTTGTCCATTCATCTGTTTATGGACCTTTTTTTTTGCTTCCATGTCTTTGCTATTTCAGTATTGTTGCAGTGCACATTTGCCTGCCTCTGTCTTTCCGATTCTGGTGGTCTTAGGTTATAGGCCCAAAAGGTGCCCTGCCGCATCATATGGTAGCTCAATTTTTACGTTTTCAAGCAGCTCGATTCAGTTTGCATTAGTGCTGTTACGACTTTATATCCCACCAGCAGCTAGAAGGTACACACTTCTCTAAAACCCCTTCAGCATTTATAGTTTGTAGACTTTTTGCTGATGGTCATGACTGGTGTGAGCTGAAACCTTTTTGGAGGTTGGATACGCATGTGGCTAATAATTCCTTATGCTGAGCTTTAGGCATGTCCTATTTTTTCTTTTCCTTTTTTTTAAAATGAGTGAGTACAACTTCCCTCCTCTTATTGATTTCTTGAAAAGTTTCTTATGTGTTGAATTTTCTTGCCTATTCCCTACCCCAGGGCATTTTTTGAGTGCCTGTGTCATTTACAACCGTGCAGTCCTTGTGACTATATAAGCAACCATTGGCACTGGGTTTAAAGGTGCTGTTTTTGGAGACAGCCACAAGGCGGCAGCATTATTACGTTCTCAAGTCTTGTTACTAGGACAACAGAGTCTTCCTGGAGGTAGTGTTCCGAGCTTTTAAATTAGAGTGCAATGTGCTGGGACAAGCCCCCAGAAGTTTATGTCTCCTAACTTATGTTTGTTTTTTAAATTTAATTTCTATTTCTTATCGGAGTAAATTTGATTAGAGTGTTGTGGTTTTCTGGCTGTACAGAATCTGCTCAATGATTCATACATATGTCTGTTCATCTTCGAACCTGTTAGCATGTATGTGATTACAGAATGTATATTTTAAAGGTATTGGTGATTATATAATTTATATATTTCATATGTTATATGTTTATATACATTTAACATACATTAGTATATGTATTTTAACCCCATAGTCCTAATTTACCCATCCTCCCACCTTTCATTTTGGCTAGCCATTAGTTTATTTGATAAGTCTGTGAGTGTCTTTTTCTGTGGAAATATGTTCATTGGTAGCAATCTTAGGATAACATGTATAAATGATGTCCTAGGATATTTGTCATACCCTTTTGACTTACTTAACCTTATATGATTATTTCTAGGCTCAACTGTAGTCCTGAAAACGGCATTGTTCATTTTTTTCCCGAGGCTACTATTCCATTTGGTACGTATCCCACTTCGTCTTTCTCCATTCATCTGTTTATGGACCTTTTTTTTGCTTCCATGTCTTGGCTATTTCAATATTGTTGCAATGCACATTTGCCTGCCTCTCTCTTTCCGAATCTGGTGGTCTTAGGTTATAGGCCCAAAAGGTGCCCTGCCGCATCATATGGTAGCTCAATTTTTACCTTTTCAAGCAGCTCCATTCAGTTTGCGTTAGTGCTGTTGCCACTTTACATCCCACCAGCAGCTAGAAGGTACACAGATCTCTAAAACCCCTTCAGCATTTATAGTTTGTAGACATTTTGCTGATGGTCATGACTGGTGTGAGCTGAAACCTTTTTGGAGGTTGGATACGCATGTGGCTAATAATTCCTTATGCTGAGCTTTAGGCATGTCCTATTTTTTCTTTTCCTTTTTTTTAAAAAGAGTGAGTACAACTTCCCTCCTCTTATTGATTTCTTGAAAAGTTTCTTATGTGTTGAATTTTCTTGCCTATTCCCTACCCCAGGGCATTTTTTGAGTGCCTGTGTCATTTACAACCGTACAGTCCTTGTGACTATATAAGCAACCATTGGCACTGGGTTTAAAGGTGCTGTTTTTGGAGACAGCCACAAGGCGGCAGCATTATTACGTTCTCAAGTCTTGTTACTAGGACAACAGAGTCTTCCTGGAGGTAGTGTTCCGAGCTTTTAAATTAGAGTGCAATGTGCTGGGACAAGCCCCCAGAAGTTTATGTCTCCTTACTTATGTTTGTTTTTTAAATTTAATTTGTATTTTTTATCGGAGTAAATTTGATTAGAGTGTTTTGATTGTCTGGCTGTACAGAATCTGTTCAATGATTCATACATATGTCTGTTCATCTTCGGATCCTGTTACCATGTATGTGATTACAGAATGTATATTTTGAAGGTATTGGTGATTATATAATTCATATCATTTATATGTTATATGTTTATATACATTTAACTTATATTAGTATATGTATGTTAACCCCATAGTCCTAATTTACCCATCCCCCCACCTTTCATTTTGGCTAACCATTAGTTTATTTGATAAGTCTGTGAGTGTCTTTTTCTGTGGAAATATGTTCATTGGTAGCAATCTTAGGATAACATGTATAAATGATATCATAGGATATTTGTCATACCCTTTTGACTTACTTAACCTTATATGATTATTTCTAGGCTCAACTCTAGTCCTGAAAACGGCATTGTTCATTTTTTTCCAGAGGCTACTATTCCATTTGGTACGTATACCATTTCGTCTTTGTCCATTCATCTGTTTATGGACCTTTTTTTTGCTTCCATGTCTTGGCTATTTCAATATTGTTGCAGTGCACATTTGCCTGCCTCTGTCTTTCCGAATCCGGTGGTCTTAGGTTATAGGCCCAAAAGGTGCCCTGCCGCATCATATGGTAGCTCAGTGTTTACCTTTTCAAGCAGCTCGATTCAGTTTGCGTTACTGCTGTTACCACTTTACATCCAAACAGCAGCTAGAAGGTACACAGTTCTCTAAAACCCCTTCAGCATTTATAGTTTGTAGACTTTTTGCTGATGGTCATGACTGGTGTGAGCTGAAACCTTTTTGGAGGTTGGATACGCATGTGGCTAATAATTCCTTATGCTGAGCTTTAGGCATGTCCTTTTTTTCTTTTCCTTTTTTTTAAAGAGTGAGTACAACTTCCGTACTCTTATTGACTTCTTGAAAATTTCTCATGTGTTGAATTTTCTTGCCAATTCCCTACACCAGGGTATTTTTTGAGGGCCTGTGTCTTTAACAGCCCTGCAGTCCTTGTGACTATATAAGCAACCATTGGCACTGGGTTTAAAGCTACTGTTGTGGGAAGCAGCCACAAGGCGGCAGCATTATTACGTTCTCAAGTCTTGTTACTAGGACAACACAGTCTTCCTGGAGGTAGTGTTCCGAGCTTGTAAATTAGAGTGCAATGTGCTGGGACAAGCCCCCAAAAGTTTATGTCTCCTAACTTATGTTTGTTTTTTAAATTTAATTTCTATTTCTTATCGGAGTAAATTTGATTAGAGTGTTTTGATTGTCTGGCTGTACAGAATCTGCTCAATGATTCATACATATGTCTGTTCATCTTCGGATCCTGTTACCATGTATGTGATTACAGAATGTATATTTTGAAGGTATTGGTGAATATATAATTCATATCATTTATATGTTATATGTTTATATACATTTAACAT
This sequence comes from Balaenoptera physalus, assembly GCF_965194825.1. Taxonomy (NCBI): domain Eukaryota; kingdom Metazoa; phylum Chordata; class Mammalia; order Artiodactyla; family Balaenopteridae; genus Balaenoptera; species Balaenoptera physalus. The sequence goes on along the minus strand of NW_028125707.1, from coordinate 75,333 downwards.
ACATTAGTATATGTATGTTAACCCCATAGTCCTAATTTACCCATCCTCCCACCTTTCATTTTGGCTAACCATTAGTTTATATGATAAGTCTGTGAGTGTCTTTTTCTGTGGAAATATGTTCATTGGTAGCAATCTTAGGATAACATGTATAAATGATGTCATAGGATATTTGTCATACCCTTTTGACTTACTTAACCTTATATGATTATTTCTAGGCTCAACTCTAGTCCTGAAAATGGCATTGTTCATTTTTCTCCCGAGGCTACTATTCCATTCTGTCCGTATACCACTTCTTCTTTGTCCATTCATCTGTTTATGGACCTTTTTTTTGCTTCCATATCTTGGCTATTTCAGTATTGTTGCAGTGCATATTTGCCTGCCTCTGTCTTTCCAATTTTGGTGTTCTTAGGTTATAGGCCCAAAAGGTGCCCTGCCGCATCATTTGGTAGCTCAATTTTTACCTTTTCAAGCAGCTCGATTCAGTTTGCGTTAGTGCTGTTTCCACTTTACATCCCACCAGCAGCTAGAAGGTACACAGATCTCTAAAACCCCTTCAGCATTTATAGTTTGTAGACATTTTGCTGATGGTAATGACTGGTGTGAGCTGAAACCTTTTTGAATTTGAATTTGTATGTGGCTAATAATTCCTTATACTAAGCTTTAGGCATGTCCTTTTTTTTCTTTTCCTTTTTTTTTTAAAGAGTGAGTACAACTTCCCTCCTCTTATTGACTTCTTGGAAATTTCTCATGTGTTGAATGTTCTTGCCAATTCCCTACCCCAGGGCATAGTTTGAGGGCTTGTGTCATTTACAGCCCTGCAGTCCTTGTGACTATATAAGCAATCATTGGCACTGGGTTTAAAGTGCTGTTGTGGGAAGCAGCCACAAGGCGGCAGCAGTATTGCGTTCTCAAGTCTTGTTACTAGGAGAACAGAGTCTTCCTGGAGGTAGTGTTCTGAGCTTGTAAATTAGAGTGCAATATGCTGGGACAAGCCCCCAGAAGTTTATGTCTCCTAACTTATGTTTGCTTTTTAAATTTAATTTCTATTTCTTATCGGAGTAAATTTGATTAGAGTGTTGTGGTTTTCTGGCTGTACAGAATCTGCTCAATGATTCATACATATGTCTGTTCATCTTCGAACCTGTTAGCATGTATGTGATTACAGAATGTATATTTTAAAGGTATTGGTGATTATATAATTTATATATTTCATATGTTATATGTTTATATACATTTAACATACATTAGTATATGTATTTTAACCCCATAGTCCTAATTTACCCATCCTCCCACCTTTCATTTTGGCTAGCAATTAGTTTATTTGATAAGTCTGTGAGTGTCTTTTTCTGTGGAAATATGTTCATTGGTAGCAATCTTAGGATAACATGTATAAATGATGTCCTAGGATATTTGTCATACCCTTTTGACTTACTTAACCTTATATGATTATTTCTAGGCTCAACTGTAGTCCTGAAAACGGCATTGTTCATTTTTTTCCCGAGGCTACTATTCCATTTGGTACGTATCCCACTTCGTCTTTGTCCATTCATCTGTTTATGGACCTTTTTTTGCTTCCATGTCTTGGCTATTTCAGTATTGTTGCAGTGCACATTTGCCTGCCTCTGTCTTTCCGATTCTGGTGGTCTTAGGTTATAGGCCCAAAAGGTGCCCTGCCGCATCGTATGGTAACTCAATTTTTACCTTTTGAAGCAGCTCCATTCAGTTTGCATTAGTGGTATTACTTCTTTACATCCCACCAGCAGCTAGAAGGTACACATTCCTCTAAAACCCCTTCAGCATTTATAGTTTGTAGACTTTTTGATGATGGTCATGACTGGTGTTACCTGAAACCTTTTTGAATTTGAATTTGCATGTGGCTAATAATTCCTTATACTGAGCTTTAGGCATGTCATTTTTTTCTTTTCCTTTTGTTTTAAAGAGTGAGTACAACTCCCCTCCTCTTATTGACTTCTTGAAAAGTTTCTCATGTGTTGAATTTTTTTGCCTATTCCCTACCCCAGGGCATTTTTTGAATGCAGGTGTCATTTAGAGCCCTTGAGTCCTTGTGACTATTAAGCAACCTTTGGCACTGGGTTTAAAGCTGCTGTTGTGGGAAACAGCCACAAGGCGGCAGCATTATTACGTTCTCCACTCTTCTTACTAGGGCAACAGAGTCTTCCTGGAGGTAGTTTTCCAAGGTTGTAAATTAGAGTGGAATGTGCTGGGACAAGCCCCCAGAAGTTTATGTCTCCTAACTTATGTTTGCTTTTTAAATTTAATTTCTATTTCTTATCGGAGTAAATTTGATTAGAGTGTTTTGATTGGCTGTACAGAATCTGCTCAATGATTCATACATATATCTGTTCATCTTCGGAACCTGTTATCATGTATGTGATTACAGAATGTATATTTTAAAGGTTTGGTGATTATATATTTTATATAGTTCATATGTTATATGTTTATATACATTTAACATACATTAGTATATGTATGTTAACCCCATAGTCCTAATTTACCCATCCTCCCACCTTTCATTTTGGCTAACCATTAGTTTATTTGATAAGTCTGTGAGTGTCTTTTTTTGTGGAAATATGTTCATTGGTAGCAATCTTAGGATAACATGTATAAATGATATCATAGGATATTTGTCATACCCTTTTGACTAACTTACCCTTATATGACTATTTCTAGTCTCAACTGTAGTTCTGAAAACGGCATTGTTCATTTTTTTCCCGAGGCTACTCTTCCATTCTGTCCATATACCAATTCTTCTTTGTCCATTCACCTGTTTATGGACCATTTTTTGCTTCCATGTCTTGGGTATTTCAGTATTGTTGCAGTGCACATTTGCCTGCCTCTGTATTTCCGATTTTGGTGGTCTTAGGTTATAGGCCCAAAAGGTGCCCTGCCGCATCATATGGTAACTCAATTTTTACCTTTTCAAGCAGCTCCATTCACTATGCGTTAGTGCTGTTACCACTTTACATCCCACCAGCAGGTAGAATGTACACAATTCTCTAAAACCCCTTCAGCATTTAGAGTTTGTAGACTTTTTGCTGATGGTCATGACTGGTGTCACCTGAAACCTTTTTGAATTTGAATTTGCATGTGGCTAATAATTCCTTATACTGAGCTTTAGGCATGTCCTTTTTTTTTCTTTTCCTTTTTTTTTAAAGAGTGAGTACAACTTCCCTCCTCTTATTGACTTCTTGAAAAGTTACTCATGTGTTGAATTTTCTTGCCAATTCCATACCCCAGGGCATTTTTTGAGGGCCTGTGTCTTTTACAGCCCTGCAGTCCTTGTGACTATATAAGCAACCATTGGCACTGGGTTTAAAGCTACTGTTGTGGGAAGCAGCCACAAGGCGGCAGCATTATTACGTTCTCAAGTCTTGTTACTAGGACAACACAGTCTTCCTGGAGGTAGTGTTCCGAGCTTGTAAATTAGAGTGCAATGTGCTGGGACAAGCCCCCAGAAGTTTATGTCTCCTAACTTATGTTTGTTTTTTAAATTTAATTTCTATTTCTTATCGGAGTAAATTTGATTAGAGTGTTGTGGTTTTCTGGCTGTACAGAATCTGCTCAATGATTCATACATATGTCTGTTCATCTTCGAACCTGTTAGCATGTATGTGATTACAGAATGTATATTTTAAAGGTATTGGTGATTATATTATTTATATATTTCATATGTTATATGTTTATATACATTTAACATACATTAGTATATGTATTTTAACCCCATTGTCCTAATTTACCCATCCTCCCACCTTTCATTTTGGCTAGCCATTAGTTTATTTGATAAGTCTGTGAGTGTCTTTTTCTGTGGAAATATGTTCATTGGTAGCAATCTTAGGATAACATGTATAAATGATGTCATAGGATATTTGTCATACCCTTTTGACTTACTTAACCTTATATGATTATTTCTAGGCTCAACTGTAGTCCTGAAAACGGCATTGTTCATTTTTTTCCCGAGGCTACTATTCCATTTGGTACGTATCCCACTTCGTCTTTGTCCATTCATCTGTTTATGGACCTTTTTTTTTGCTTCCATGTCTTTGCTATTTCAGTATTGTTGCAGTGCACATTTGCCTGCCTCTGTCTTTCCGATTCTGGTGGTCTTAGGTTATAGGCCCAAAAGGTGCCCTGCCGCATCATATGGTAGCTCAATTTTTACGTTTTCAAGCAGCTCGATTCAGTTTGCATTAGTGCTGTTACGACTTTATATCCCACCAGCAGCTAGAAGGTACACACTTCTCTAAAACCCCTTCAGCATTTATAGTTTGTAGACTTTTTGCTGATGGTCATGACTGGTGTGAGCTGAAACCTTTTTGGAGGTTGGATACGCATGTGGCTAATAATTCCTTATGCTGAGCTTTAGGCATGTCCTATTTTTTCTTTTCCTTTTTTTTAAAATGAGTGAGTACAACTTCCCTCCTCTTATTGATTTCTTGAAAAGTTTCTTATGTGTTGAATTTTCTTGCCTATTCCCTACCCCAGGGCATTTTTTGAGTGCCTGTGTCATTTACAACCGTGCAGTCCTTGTGACTATATAAGCAACCATTGGCACTGGGTTTAAAGGTGCTGTTTTTGGAGACAGCCACAAGGCGGCAGCATTATTACGTTCTCAAGTCTTGTTACTAGGACAACAGAGTCTTCCTGGAGGTAGTGTTCCGAGCTTTTAAATTAGAGTGCAATGTGCTGGGACAAGCCCCCAGAAGTTTATGTCTCCTAACTTATGTTTGCTTTTTAAATATAATTTCTATTTCTTATCAGAGTCAATTTGCTTAGAGTGTTTTGATTGTCTGGCTGTACAGAATCTGTTCAATGATTCATACATATGTCTGTTCATCTTCGGATCCTGCTACCATGTACGTGATTACAGAATGTATATTTTTGAAGCTATTGGTGATGATATAATGCATATAGTTTATATGTGATATGTTTATATACATTTAACATACATTAGTATATGTATGTTAACCCCATTGTCCTAATTTACCCATCCTCCCACCTTTCATTTTGGCTAACCATTAGTTTATTTGATAAGTCTGTGAGTGTCTTTTTCTGTGGAAATATGTTCATTGGTAGCAATCTTAGGATAACATGTATTAATGATATCATAGGATATTTGTCATACCCTTTTGACTTACTTAACCTTATATGATTATTTCTAGGCTCATCTCTAGTCCTGAAAACGGCATTGTTCATTTTTTTCCAGAGGCTTCTATTCCATTTGGTACGTGTACCATTTCGTCTTTGTCCATTCATCTGTTTATGGACCTTTTTTTTGCTTCCATGTCTTGGCTATTTCAATATTGTTGCAGTGCACATTTGCCTGCCTCTGTCTTTCCGAATCCAGTTGTCTTAGGTTATAGGCCCAAAATGTGCCCTGCCGCATCATATGGTAGCTCAATGTTTACCTTTTCAAGCAGCTCGATTCAGTTTGCGTTACTGCTGTTACCACTTTACATCCCACCAGCAGCTAGAAGGTACACAGTTCTCTAAAACCCCTTCAGCATTTATAGTTTGTAGACTTTTTGCTGATGGTCATGACTGGTGTGAGCTGAAACCTTTTTGGAGGTTGGATACGCATGTGGCTAATAATTCCTTATGCTGAGCTTTAGGCATGTCCTTTTTTTCTTTTCCTTTTTTTTTAAAGAGTGACTACAACTTCCCTCCTCTTATTGACTTCTTGAAAATTTCTCATGTGTTGAATTTTCTTGCCAATTCCATACCCCAGGGCATTTTTTGAAGGCCTGTGTCTTTTACAGCCCTGCAGTCCTTGTGACTATATAAGCAACCATTGGCACTGGGTTTAAAGCTACTGTTGTGGGAAGCAGCCACAAGGCAGCAGCATTATTACGTTCTCAAGTCCTGTTACTAGGACAACACAGTCTTCCTGGAGGTAGTGTTCCGAGCTTTTAAATTAGAGTGCAATGTGCTGGGACAAGCCCCCAGAAGTTTATGTCTCCTTACTTATGTTTGTTTTTTAAATTTAATTTGTATTTTTTATCGGAGTAAATTTGATTAGAGTGTTTTGATTGTCTGGCTGTACAGAATCTGTTCAATGATTCATACATATGTCTGTTCATCTTCGGATCCTGTTACCATGTATGTGATCACAGAATATATATTTTGAAGGTATTGGTGATTATATAATTCATATCGTTTATATGTTATATGTTTATATACATTTAACTTACATTAGTATATGTATGTTAACCCCATAGTCCTAACTTACCCATCCCCCCACCTTTCATTTTGGCTAACCATTAGTTTATTTGATAAGTCTGTGAGTGTCTTTTTCTGTGGAAATATGTTCATTGGTAGCAATCTTAAGAAAACTTGTATAAATGATATCATAGGATATTTGTCATACCCTTTTGACTTACTTAACCTTATATGATTTTTTCTAGGCTCAACTGTAGTCCTGAAAACAGCATTGTTCATTTTTCTCCCGAGGCTACTATTCCATTCTGTCCGTATACCACTTCTTCTTTGTCCATTCATCTGTTTATGGACCTTTTTTTTGCTTCCATATCTTGGCTATTTCAGTATTGTTGCAGTGCATATTTGCCTGCCTCTGTCTTTCCAATTTTGGTGGTCTTAGGTTATAGGCCCAAAAGGTGCCCTGCCCCATCATTTGGTAGCTCAATTTTTACCTTTTCAAGCAGCTCGATTCATTTTGCGTTAGTGCTGTTTCCACTTTACATCCCACCAGCAGCTAGAAGGTACACAATGCTCTAAAACCCCTTCAGCATTTATAGTTTGTAGACTTTTTGCTGATGGTCATGACTGGTGTCACCTGAAACCTTTTTGAATTTGAATTTGCATGTGGCTAATAATTCCTTATACTGAGCTTTAGGCATGTCCTTTTTTATTCTTTTCCTTTTTTTTTTAAAGAGTGAGTACAACTTCCCTCCTCTTATTGACTTCTTGAAAATTTACTCATGTGTTGAATTTTTTTGCCTATTCCCTACTCCAGGGCATTCTTTGAGGGCCGGTGTCATTTAGAGCCCTGCAGTCCTTGTGACTATTAAGCAACCTTTGGCACTGGGTTTAAAGCTGCTGTTGTGGGAAACAGCCACAAGGTGGCAGCATTATTACGTTCTCAACTCTTGTTACTAGGGCAACAGAGTCTTCCTGGAGGTAGTTTTCCAAGGTTGTAAATTAGAGTGGAATGTGCTGGGACAAGCCCCCAGAAGTTTATGTCTCCTAACTTATGTTTGCTTTTTAAATTTAATTTCTATTTCTTATCAGAGTCAGTTTGCTTAGAGTGTTTTGATTGTCTGGCTGTACAGAATCTGCTCAATGATTCATACATATGTCTGTTCATCTTCGGATCCTGCTACCATGTACGTGATTACAGAATGTATATTTTTGAAGCTATTGGTGATGATATAATGCATATAGTTTATATGTGATATGTTTATATACATTTAACATACATTAGTATATGTATGTTAACCCCATTGTCCTAATTTACCCATCCTCCCACCTTTCATTTTGGCTAACCATTAGTTTATTTGATAAGTCTGTGAGTGTCTTTTTCTGTGGAAATATGTTCATTGGTAGCAATCTTAGGATAACATGTATTAATGATATCATAGGATATTTGTCATACCCTTTTGACTTACTTAACCTTATATGATTATTTCTAGGCTCAACTCTAGTCCTGAAAACGGCATTGTTCATTTTTTTCCAGAGGCTTCTATTCCATTTGGTACGTGTACCATTTCGTCTTTGTCCATTCATCTGTTTATGGACCTTTTTTTTGCTTCCATGTCTTGGCTATTTCAATATTGTTGCAGTGCACATTTGCCTGCCTCTGTCTTTCCGAATCCAGTTGTCTTAGGTTATAGGCCCAAAATGTGCCCTGCCGCATCATATGGTAGCTCAATGTTTACCTTTTCAAGCAGCTCGATTCAGTTTGCGTTACTGCTGTTACCACTTTACATCCCACCAGCAGCTAGAAGGTACACAGTTCTCTAAAACCCCTTCAGCATTTATAGTTTGTAGACTTTTTGCTGATGGTCATGACTGGTGTGAGCTGAAACCTTTTTGGAGGTTGGATACGCATGTGGCTAATAATTCCTTATGCTGAGCTTTAGGCATGTCCTTTTTTTCTTTTCCTTTTTTTTTAAAGAGTGACTACAACTTCCCTCCTCTTATTGACTTCTTGAAAATTTCTCATGTGTTGAATTTTCTTGCCAATTCCATACCCCAGGGCATTTTTTGAGGGCCTGTGTCTTTTACAGCCCTGCAGTCCTTGTGACTATATAAGCAACCATTGGCACTGGGTTTAAAGCTACTGTTGTGGGAAGCAGCCACAAGGCGGCAGCATTATTACGTTCTCAAGTCTTGTTACTAGGACAACACAGTCTTCCTGGAGGTAGTGTTCCGAGCTTGTAAATTAGAGTGCAATGTGCTGGGACAAGCCCCCAGAAGTTTATGTCTCCTAACTTATGTTTGTTTTTTAAATTTAATTTCTATTTCTTATCGGAGTAAATTTGATTAGAGTGTTGTGGTTTTCTGGCTGTACAGAATCTGCTCAATGATTCATACATATGTCTGTTCATCTTCGAACCTGTTAGCATGTATGTGATTACAGAATGTATATTTTAAAGGTATTGGTGATTATATAATTTATATATTTCATATGTTATATGTTTATATACATTTAACATACATTAGTATATGTATTTTAACCCCATAGTCCTAATTTACCCATCCTCCCACCTTTCATTTTGGCTAGCCATTAGTTTATTTGATAAGTCTGTGAGTGTCTTTTTCTGTGGAAATATGTTCATTGGTAGCAATCTTAGGATAACATGTATAAATGATGTCCTAGGATATTTGTCATACCCTTTTGACTTACTTAACCTTATATGATTATTTCTAGGCTCAACTGTAGTCCTGAAAACGGCATTGTTCATTTTTTTCCCGAGGCTACTATTCCATTTGGTACGTATCCCACTTCGTCTTTGTCCATTCATCTGTTTATGGACCTTTTTTTTTGCTTCCATGTCTTTGCTATTTCAGTATTGTTGCAGTGCACATTTGCCTGCCTCTGTCTTTCCGATTCTGGTGGTCTTAGGTTATAGGCCCAAAAGGTGCCCTGCCGCATCATATGGTAGCTCAATTTTTACGTTTTCAAGCAGCTCGATTCAGTTTGCATTAGTGCTGTTACGACTTTATATCCCACCAGCAGCTAGAAGGTACACACTTCTCTAAAACCCCTTCAGCATTTATAGTTTGTAGACTTTTTGCTGATGGTCATGACTGGTGTGAGCTGAAACCTTTTTGGAGGTTGGATACGCATGTGGCTAATAATTCCTTATGCTGAGCTTTAGGCATGTCCTATTTTTTCTTTTCCTTTTTTTTAAAATGAGTGAGTACAACTTCCCTCCTCTTATTGATTTCTTGAAAAGTTTCTTATGTGTTGAATTTTCTTGCCTATTCCCTACCCCAGGGCATTTTTTGAGTGCCTGTGTCATTTACAACCGTGCAGTCCTTGTGACTATATAAGCAACCATTGGCACTGGGTTTAAAGGTGCTGTTTTTGGAGACAGCCACAAGGCGGCAGCATTATTACGTTCTCAAGTCTTGTTACTAGGACAACAGAGTCTTCCTGGAGGTATTGTTCCGAGCTTTTAAATTAGAGTGCAATGTGCTGGGACAAGCCCCCAGAAGTTTATGTCTCCTAACTTATGTTTGCTTTTTAAATATAATTTCTATTTCTTATCAGAGTCAATTTGCTTAGAGTGTTTTGATTGTCTGGCTGTACAGAATCTGTTCAATGATTCATACATATGTCTGTTCATCTTCGGATCCTGCTACCATGTACGTGATTACAGAATGTATATTTTTGAAGCTATTGGTGATGATATAATGCATATAGTTTATATGTGATATGTTTATATACATTTAACATACATTAGTATATGTATGTTAACCCCATTGTCCTAATTTACCCATCCTCCCACCTTTCATTTTGGCTAACCATTAGTTTATTTGATAAGTCTGTGAGTGTCTTTTTCTGTGGAAATATGTTCATTGGTAGCAATCTTAGGATAACATGTATTAATGATATCATAGGATATTTGTCATACCCTTTTGACTTACTTAACCTTATATGATTATTTCTAGGCTCATCTCTAGTCCTGAAAACGGCATTGTTCATTTTTTTCCAGAGGCTTCTATTCCATTTGGTACGTGTACCATTTCGTCTTTGTCCATTCATCTGTTTATGGACCTTTTTTTTGCTTCCATGTCTTGGCTATTTCAATATTGTTGCAGTGCACATTTGCCTGCCTCTGTCTTTCCGAATCCAGTTGTCTTAGGTTATAGGCCCAAAATGTGCCCTGCCGCATCATATGGTAGCTCAATGTTTACCTTTTCAAGCAGCTCGATTCAGTTTGCGTTACTGCTGTTACCACTTTACATCCCACCAGCAGCTAGAAGGTACACAGTTCTCTAAAACCCCTTCAGCATTTATAGGTTGTAGACTTTTTGCTGATGGTCATGACTGGTGTGAGCTGAAACCTTTTTGGAGGTTGGATACGCATGTGGCTAATAATTCCTTATGCTGAGCTTTAGGCATGTCCTTTTTTTCTTTTCCTTTTTTTTTAAAGAATGACTACAACTTCCCTCCTCTTATTGACTTCTTGAAAATTTCTCATGTGTTGAATTTTCTTGCCAATTCCATACCCCAGGGCATTTTTTGAGGGCCTGTGTCTTTTAAAGCCCTGCAGTCCTTGTGACTATATAAGCAACCATTGGCACTGGGTTTAAAGCTACTGTTGTGGGAAGCAGCCACAAGGCGGCAGCATTATTACGTTCTCAAGTCTTGTTACTAGGACAACACAGTCTTCCTGGAGGTAGTGTTCCGAGCTTGTAAATTAGAGTGCAATGTGCTGGGACAAGCCCCCAGAAGTTTATGTCTCCTTACTTATGTTTGTTTTTTAAATTTAATTTGTATTTTTTATCGGAGTAAATTTGATTAGAGTGTTTTGATTGTCTGGCTGTACAGAATCTGTTCAATGATTCATACATATGTCTGTTCATCTTCGGATCCTGTTACCATGTATGTGATCACAGAATATATATTTTGAAGGTATTGGTGATTATATAATTCATATCGTTTATATGTTATATGTTTATATACATTTAACTTACATTAGTATATGTATGTTAACCCCATAGTCCTAACTTACCCATCCCCCCACCTTTCATTTTGGCTAACCATTAGTTTATTTGATAAGTCTGTGAGTGTCTTTTTCTGTGGAAATATGTTCATTGGTAGCAATCTTAAGAAAACTTGTATAAATGATATCATAGGATATTTGTCATACCCTTTTGACTTACTTAACCTTATATGATTTTTTCTAGGCTCAACTGTAGTCTTGAAAACAGCATTGTTCATTTTTCTCCCGAGGCTACTATTCCATTCTGTCCGTATACCACTTCTTCTTTGTCCATTCATCTGTTTATGGACCTTTTTTTTGCTTCCATATCTTGGCTATTTCAGTATTGTTGCAGTGCATATTTGCCTGCCTCTGTCTTTCCAATTTTGGTGGTCTTAGGTTATAGGCCCAAAAGGTGCCCTGCCCCATCATTTGGTAGCTCAATTTTTACCTTTTCAAGCAGCTCGATTCATTTTGCGTTAGTGCTGTTTCCACTTTACATCCCACCAGCAGCTAGAAGGTACACAATGCTCTAAAACCCCTTCAGCATTTATAGTTTGTAGACTTTTTGCTGATGGTCATGACTGGTGTCACCTGAAACCTTTTTGAATTTGAATTTGCATGTGGCTAATAATTCCTTATACTGAGCTTTAGGCATGTCCTTTTTTATTCTTTTCCTTTTTTTTTTAAAGAGTGAGTACAACTTCCCTCCTCTTATTGACTTCTTGAAAATTTACTCATGTGTTGAATTTTTTTGCCTATTCCCTACTCCAGGGCATTCTTTGAGGGCCGGTGTCATTTAGAGCCCTGCAGTCCTTGTGACTATTAAGCAACCTTTGGCACTGGGTTTAAAGCTGCTGTTGTGGGAAACAGCCACAAGGTGGCAGCATTATTACGTTCTCAACTCTTGTTACTAGGGCAACAGAGTCTTCCTGGAGGTAGTTTTCCAAGGTTGTAAATTAGAGTGGAATGTGCTGGGACAAGCCCCCAGAAGTTTATGTCTCCTAACTTATGTTTGCTTTTTAAATTTAATTTCTATTTCTTATCAGAGTCAGTTTGCTTAGAGTGTTTTGATTGTCTGGCTGTACAGAATCTGCTCAATGATTCATACATATGTCTGTTCATCTTCGGATCCTGCTACCATGTACGTGATTACAGAATGTATATTTTTGAAGCTATTGGTGATGATATAATGCATATAGTTTATATGTGATATGTTTATATACATTTAACATACATTAGTATATGTATGTTAACCCCATTGTCCTAATTTACCCATCCTCCCACCTTTCATTTTGGCTAACCATTAGTTTATTTGATAAGTCTGTGAGTGTCTTTTTCTGTGGAAATATGTTCATTGGTAGCAATCTTAGGATAACATGTATTAATGATATCATAGGATATTTGTCATACCCTTTTGACTTACTTAACCTTATATGATTATTTCTAGGCTCAACTCTAGTCCTGAAAACGGCATTGTTCATTTTTTTCCAGAGGCTTCTATTCCATTTGGTACGTGTACCATTTCGTCTTTGTCCATTCATCTGTTTATGGACCTTTTTTTTGCTTCCATGTCTTGGCTATTTCAATATTGTTGCAGTGCACATTTGCCTGCCTCTGTCTTTCCGAATCCAGTTGTCTTAGGTTATAGGCCCAAAATGTGCCCTGCCGCATCATATGGTAGCTCAATGTTTACCTTTTCAAGCAGCTCGATTCAGTTTGCGTTACTGCTGTTACCACTTTACATCCCACCAGCAGCTAGAAGGTACACAGTTCTCTAAAACCCCTTCAGCATTTATAGTTTGTAGACTTTTTGCTGATGGTCATGACTGGTGTGAGCTGAAACCTTTTTGGAGGTTGGATACGCATGTGGCTAATAATTCCTTATGCTGAGCTTTAGGCATGTCCTTTTTTTCTTTTCCTTTTTTTTTAAAGAGTGACTACAACTTCCCTCCTCTTATTGACTTCTTGAAAATTTCTCATGTGTTGAATTTTCTTGCCAATTCCATACCCCAGGGCATTTTTTGAGGGCCTGTGTCTTTTACAGCCCTGCAGTCCTTGTGACTATATAAGCAACCATTGGCACTGGGTTTAAAGCTACTGTTGTGGGAAGCAGCCACAAGGCGGCAGCATTATTACGTTCTCAAGTCTTGTTACTAGGACAACACAGTCTTCCTGGAGGTAGTGTTCCGAGCTTGTAAATTAGAGTGCAATGTGCTGGGACAAGCCCCCAGAAGTTTATGTCTCCTAACTTATGTTTGTTTTTTAAATTTAATTTCTATTTCTTATCGGAGTAAATTTGATTAGAGTGTTGTGGTTTTCTGGCTGTACAGAATCTGCTCAATGATTCATACATATGTCTGTTCATCTTCGAACCTGTTAGCATGTATGTGATTACAGAATGTATATTTTAAAGGTATTGGTGATTATATAATTTATATATTTCATATGTTATATGTTTATATACATTTAACATACATTAGTATATGTATTTTAACCCCATAGTCCTAATTTACCCATCCTCCCACCTTTCATTTTGGCTAGCCATTAGTTTATTTGATAAGTCTGTGAGTGTCTTTTTCTGTGGAAATATGTTCATTGGTAGCAATCTTAGGATAACATGTATAAATGATGTCCTAGGATATTTGTCATACCCTTTTGACTTACTTAACCTTATATGATTATTTCTAGGCTCAACTGTAGTCCTGAAAACGGCATTGTTCATTTTTTTCCCGAGGCTACTATTCCATTTGGTACGTATCCCACTTCGTCTTTGTCCATTCATCTGTTTATGGACCTTTTTTTTTGCTTCCATGTCTTTGCTATTTCAGTATTGTTGCAGTGCACATTTGCCTGCCTCTGTCTTTCCGATTCTGGTGGTCTTAGGTTATAGGCCCAAAAGGTGCCCTGCCGCATCATATGGTAGCTCAATTTTTACGTTTTCAAGCAGCTCGATTCAGTTTGCATTAGTGCTGTTACGACTTTATATCCCACCAGCAGCTAGAAGGTACACACTTCTCTAAAACCCCTTCAGCATTTATAGTTTGTAGACTTTTTGCTGATGGTCATGACTGGTGTGAGCTGAAACCTTTTTGGAGGTTGGATACGCATGTGGCTAATAATTCCTTATGCTGAGCTTTAGGCATGTCCTATTTTTTCTTTTCCTTTTTTTTAAAATGAGTGAGTACAACTTCCCTCCTCTTATTGATTTCTTGAAAAGTTTCTTATGTGTTGAATTTTCTTGCCTATTCCCTACCCCAGGGCATTTTTTGAGTGCCTGTGTCATTTACAACCGTGCAGTCCTTGTGACTATATAAGCAACCATTGGCACTGGGTTTAAAGGTGCTGTTTTTGGAGACAGCCACAAGGCGGCAGCATTATTACGTTCTCAAGTCTTGTTACTAGGACAACAGAGTCTTCCTGGAGGTATTGTTCCGAGCTTTTAAATTAGAGTGCAATGTGCTGGGACAAGCCCCCAGAAGTTTATGTCTCCTAACTTATGTTTGCTTTTTAAATATAATTTCTATTTCTTATCAGAGTCAATTTGCTTAGAGTGTTTTGATTGTCTGGCTGTACAGAATCTGTTCAATGATTCATACATATGTCTGTTCATCTTCGGATCCTGCTACCATGTACGTGATTACAGAATGTATATTTTTGAAGCTATTGGTGATGATATAATGCATATAGTTTATATGTGATATGTTTATATACATTTAACATACATTAGTATATGTATGTTAACCCCATTGTCCTAATTTACCCATCCTCCCACCTTTCATTTTGGCTAACCATTAGTTTATTTGATAAGTCTGTGAGTGTCTTTTTCTGTGGAAATATGTTCATTGGTAGCAATCTTAGGATAACATGTATTAATGATATCATAGGATATTTGTCATACCCTTTTGACTTACTTAACCTTATATGATTATTTCTAGGCTCATCTCTAGTCCTGAAAACGGCATTGTTCATTTTTTTCCAGAGGCTTCTATTCCATTTGGTACGTGTACCATTTCGTCTTTGTCCATTCATCTGTTTATGGACCTTTTTTTTGCTTCCATGTCTTGGCTATTTCAATATTGTTGCAGTGCACATTTGCCTGCCTCTGTCTTTCCGAATCCAGTTGTCTTAGGTTATAGGCCCAAAATGTGCCCTGCCGCATCATATGGTAGCTCAATGTTTACCTTTTCAAGCAGCTCGATTCAGTTTGCGTTACTGCTGTTACCACTTTACATCCCACCAGCAGCTAGAAGGTACACAGTTCTCTAAAACCCCTTCAGCATTTATAGTTTGTAGACTTTTTGCTGATGGTCATGACTGGTGTGAGCTGAAACCTTTTTGGAGGTTGGATACGCATGTGGCTAATAATTCCTTATGCTGAGCTTTAGGCATGTCCTTTTTTTCTTTTCCTTTTTTTTTAAAGAGTGACTACAACTTCCCTCCTCTTATTGACTTCTTGAAAATTTCTCATGTGTTGAATTTTCTTGCCAATTCCATACCCCAGGGCATTTTTTGAGGGCCTGTGTCTTTTACAGCCCTGCAGTCCTTGTGACTATATAAGCAACCATTGGCACTGGGTTTAAAGCTACTGTTGTGGGAAGCAGCCACAAGGCGGCAGCATTATTACGTTCTCAAGTCTTGTTACTAGGACAACACAGTCTTCCTGGAGGTAGTGTTCCGAGCTTGTAAATTAGAGTGCAATGTGCTGGGACAAGCCCCCAGAAGTTTATGTCTCCTAACTTATGTTTGTTTTTTAAATTTAATTTCTATTTCTTATCGGAGTAAATTTGATTAGAGTGTTGTGGTTTTCTGGCTGTACAGAATCTGCTCAATGATTCATACATATGTCTGTTCATCTTCGAACCTGTTAGCATGTATGTGATTACAGAATGTATATTTTAAAGGTATTGGTGATTATATAATTTATATATTTCATATGTTATATGTTTATATACATTTAACATACATTAGTATATGTATTTTAACCCCATAGTCCTAATTTACCCATCCTCCCACCTTTCATTTTGGCTAGCCATTAGTTTATTTGATAAGTCTGTGAGTGTCTTTTTCTGTGGAAATATGTTCATTGGTAGCAATCTTAGGATAACATGTATAAATGATGTCCTAGGATAT
The DNA here is from genome assembly GCF_965194825.1 of Balaenoptera physalus. Lineage (NCBI taxonomy): Eukaryota > Metazoa > Chordata > Mammalia > Artiodactyla > Balaenopteridae > Balaenoptera > Balaenoptera physalus. The sequence continues at coordinate 59,008 of NW_028125707.1, read as the reverse complement.
TTGTCATACCCGTTTGACTTACTTAACCTTATATGATTATTTCTAGGCTCAACTGTAGTCCTGAAAACGGCATTGTTCATTTTTTTCCCGAGGCTACTATTCCATTTGGTACGTATCCCACTTCGTCTTTGTCCATTCATCTGTTTATGGACCTTTTTTTTTGCTTCCATGTCTTTGCTATTTCAGTATTGTTGCAGTGCACATTTGCCTGCCTCTGTCTTTCCGATTCTGGTGGTCTTAGGTTATAGGCCCAAAAGGTGCCCTGCCGCATCATATGGTAGCTCAGTGTTTACCTTTTCAAGCAGCTCGATTCAGTTTGCGTTACTGCTGTTACCACTTTACATCCAAACAGCAGCTAGAAGGTACACAGTTCTCTAAAACCCCTTCAGCATTTATAGTTTGTAGACTTTTTGCTGATGGTCATGACTGGTGTGAGCTGAAACCTTTTTGGAGGTTGGATACGCATGTGGCTAATAATTCCTTATGCTGAGCTTTAGGCATGTCCTTTTTTTCTTTTCCTTTTTTTTAAAGAGTGAGTACAACTTCCGTACTCTTATTGACTTCTTGAAAATTTCTCATGTGTTGAATTTTCTTGCCAATTCCCTACACCAGGGTATTTTTTGAGGGCCTGTGTCTTTTACAGCCCTGCAGTCCTTGTGACTATATAAGCAACCATTGGCACTGGGTTTAAAGCTACTGTTGTGGGAAGCAGCCACAAGGCGGCAGCATTATTACGTTCTCAAGTCTTGTTACTAGGACAACACAGTCTTCCTGGAGGTAGTGTTCCGAGCTTGTAAATTAGAGTGCAATGTGCTGGGACAAGCCCCCAAAAGTTTATGTCTCCTAACTTATGTTTGTTTTTTAAATTTAATTTCTATTTCTTATCGGAGTAAATTTGATTAGAGTGTTTTGATTGTCTGGCTGTACAGAATCTGCTCAATGATTCATACATATGTCTGTTCATCTTCGGATCCTGTTACCATGTATGTGATTACTGAATGTATATTTTGAAGGTATTGGTGAATATATAATTCATATCATTTATATGTTATATGTTTATATACATTTAACATACATTAGTATATGTATGTTAACCCCATAGTCCTAATTTACCCATCCTCCCACCTTTCATTTTGGCTAACCATTAGTTTATATGATAAGTCTGTGAGTGTCTTTTTCTGTGGAAATATGTTCATTGGTAGCAATCTTAGGATAACATGTATAAATGATGTCATAGGATATTTGTCATACCCTTTTGACTTACTTAACCTTATATGATTATTTCTAGGCTCAACTCTAGTCCTGAAAATGGCATTGTTCATTTTTCTCCCGAGGCTACTATTCCATTCTGTCCGTATACCACTTCTTCTTTGTCCATTCATCTGTTTATGGACCTTTTTTTTGCTTCCATATCTTGGCTATTTCAGTATTGTTGCAGTGCATATTTGCCTGCCTCTGTCTTTCCAATTTTGGTGTTCTTAGGTTATAGGCCCAAAAGGTGCCCTGCCGCATCATTTGGTAGCTCAATTTTTACCTTTTCAAGCAGCTCGATTCAGTTTGCGTTAGTGCTGTTTCCACTTTACATCCCACCAGCAGCTAGAAGGTACACAGATCTCTAAAACCCCTTCAGCATTTATAGTTTGTAGACATTTTGCTGATGGTAATGACTGGTGTGAGCTGAAACCTTTTTGAATTTGAATTTGTATGTGGCTAATAATTCCTTATACTAAGCTTTAGGCATGTCCTTTTTTTTCTTTTCCTTTTTTTTTTAAAGAGTGAGTACAACTTCCCTCCTCTTATTGACTTCTTGGAAATTTCTCATGTGTTGAATGTTCTTGCCAATTCCCTACCCCAGGGCATATTTTGAGGGCTTGTGTCATTTACAGCCCTGCAGTCCTTGTGACTATATAAGCAATCATTGGCACTGGGTTTAAAGTGCTGTTGTGGGAAGCAGCCACAAGGCGGCAGCATTATTGCGTTCTCAAGTCTTGTTACTAGGAGAACAGAGTCTTCCTGGAGGTAGTGTTCTGAGCTTGTAAATTAGAGTGCAATATGCTGGGACAAGCCCCCAGAAGTTTATGTCTCCTAACTTATGTTTGCTTTTTAAATTTAATTTCTATTTCTTATCGGAGTAAATTTGATTAGAGTGTTGTGGTTTTCTGGCTGTACAGAATCTGCTCAATGATTCATACATATGTCTGTTCATCTTCGAACCTGTTAGCATGTATGTGATTACAGAATGTATATTTTAAAGGTATTGGTGATTATATAATTTATATATTTCATATGTTATATGTTTATATACATTTAACATACATTAGTATATGTATTTTAACCCCATAGTCCTAATTTACCCATCCTCCCACCTTTCATTTTGGCTAGCAATTAGTTTATTTGATAAGTCTGTGAGTGTCTTTTTCTGTGGAAATATGTTCATTGGTAGCAATCTTAGGATAACATGTATAAATGATGTCCTAGGATATTTGTCATACCCTTTTGACTTACTTAACCTTATATGATTATTTCTAGGCTCAACTGTAGTCCTGAAAACGGCATTGTTCATTTTTTTCCCGAGGCTACTATTCCATTTGGTACGTATCCCACTTCGTCTTTGTCCATTCATCTGTTTATGGACCTTTTTTTGCTTCCATGTCTTGGCTATTTCAGTATTGTTGCAGTGCACATTTGCCTGCCTCTGTCTTTCCGATTCTGGTGGTCTTAGGTTATAGGCCCAAAAGGTGCCCTGCCGCATCGTATGGTAACTCAATTTTTACCTTTTGAAGCAGCTCCATTCAGTTTGCATTAGTGGTATTACTTCTTTACATCCCACCAGCAGCTAGAAGGTACACATTCCTCTAAAACCCCTTCAGCATTTATAGTTTGTAGACTTTTTGATGATGGTCATGACTGGTGTTACCTGAAACCTTTTTGAATTTGAATTTGCATGTGGCTAATAATTCCTTATACTGAGCTTTAGGCATGTCATTTTTTTCTTTTCCTTTTGTTTTAAAGAGTGAGTACAACTTCCCTCCTCTTATTGACTTCTTGAAAAGTTTCTCATGTGTTGAATTTTTTTGCCTATTCCCTACCCCAGGGCATTTTTTGAATGCAGGTGTCATTTAGAGCCCTTGAGTCCTTGTGACTATTAAGCAACCTTTGGCACTGGGTTTAAAGCTGCTGTTGTGGGAAACAGCCACAAGGCGGCAGCATTATTACGTTCTCCACTCTTCTTACTAGGGCAACAGAGTCTTCCTGGAGGTAGTTTTCCAAGGTTGTAAATTAGAGTGCAATGTGCTGGGACAAGCCCCCAGAAGTTTATGTCTCCTAACTTATGTTTGCTTTTTAAATTTAATTTCTATTTCTTATCGGAGTAAATTTGATTAGAGTGTTTTGATTGGCTGTACAGAATCTGCTCAATGATTCATACATATATCTGTTCATCTTCGGAACCTGTTATCATGTATGTGATTACAGAATGTATATTTTAAAGGTTTGGTGATTATATATTTTATATAGTTCATATGTTATATGTTTATATACATTTAACATACATTAGTATATGTATGTTAACCCCATAGTCCTAATTTACCCATCCTCCCACCTTTCATTTTGGCTAACCATTAGTTTATTTGATAAGTCTGTGAGTGTCTTTTTTTGTGGAAATATGTTCATTGGTAGCAATCTTAGGATAACATGTATAAATGATATCATAGGATATTTGTCATACCCTTTTGACTAACTTACCCTTATATGACTATTTCTAGTCTCAACTGTAGTTCTGAAAACGGCATTGTTCATTTTTTTCCCGAGGCTACTCTTCCATTCTGTCCATATACCACTTCTTCTTTGTCCATTCACCTGTTTATGGACCATTTTTTGCTTCCATGTCTTGGGTATTTCAGTATTGTTGCAGTGCACATTTGCCTGCCTCTGTATTTCCGATTTTGGTGGTCTTAGGTTATAGGCCCAAAAGGTGCCCTGCCGCATCATATGGTAACTCAATTTTTACCTTTTCAAGCAGCTCCATTCAGTATGCGTTAGTGCTGTTACCACTTTACATCCCACCAGCAGGTAGAATGTACACAATTCTCTAAAACCCCTTCAGCATTTATAGTTTGTAGACTTTTTGCTGATGGTCATGACTGGTGTCACCTGAAACCTTTTTGAATTTGAATTTGCATGTGGCTAATAATTCCTTATACTGAGCTTTAGGCATGTCCTTTTTTTTTCTTTTCCTTTTTTTTTAAAGAGTGAGTACAACTTCCCTCCTCTTATTGACTTCTTGAAAAGTTACTCATGTGTTGAATTTTCTTGCCAATTCCATACCCCAGGGCATTTTTTGAGGGCCTGTGTCTTTTACAGCCCTGCAGTCCTTGTGACTATATAAGCAACCATTGGCACTGGGTTTAAAGCTACTGTTGTGGGAAGCAGCCAAAAGGCGGCAGCATTATTACGTTCTCAAGTCTTGTTACTAGGACAACACAGTCTTCCTGGAGGTAGTGTTCCGAGCTTGTAAATTAGAGTGCAATGTGCTGGGACAAGCCCCCAGAAGTTTATGTCTCCTAACTTATGTTTGTTTTTTAAATTTAATTTCTATTTCTTATCGGAGTAAATTTGATTAGAGTGTTGTGGTTTTCTGGCTGTACAGAATCTGCTCAATGATTCATACATATGTCTGTTCATCTTCGAACCTGTTAGCATGTATGTGATTACAGAATGTATATTTTAAAGGTATTGGTGATTATATTATTTATATATTTCATATGTTATATGTTTATATACATTTAACATACATTAGTATATGTATTTTAACCCCATTGTCCTAATTTACCCATCCTCCCACCTTTCATTTTGGCTAGCCATTAGTTTATTTGATAAGTCTGTGAGTGTCTTTTTCTGTGGAAATATGTTCATTGGTAGCAATCTTAGGATAACATGTATAAATGATGTCATAGGATATTTGTCATACCCTTTTGACTTACTTAACCTTATATGATTATTTCTAGGCTCAACTGTAGTCCTGAAAACGGCATTGTTCATTTTTTTCCCGAGGCTACTATTCCATTTGGTACGTATCCCACTTCGTCTTTGTCCATTCATCTGTTTATGGACCTTTTTTTTTGCTTCCATGTCTTTGCTATTTCAGTATTGTTGCAGTGCACATTTGCCTGCCTCTGTCTTTCCGATTCTGGTGGTCTTAGGTTATAGGCCCAAAAGGTGCCCTGCCGCATCATATGGTAGCTCAATTTTTACGTTTTCAAGCAGCTCGATTCAGTTTGCATTAGTGCTGTTACGACTTTATATCCCACCAGCAGCTAGAAGGTACACACTTCTCTAAAACCCCTTCAGCATTTATAGTTTGTAGACTTTTTGCTGATGGTCATGACTGGTGTGAGCTGAAACCTTTTTGGAGGTTGGATACGCATGTGGCTAATAATTCCTTATGCTGAGCTTTAGGCATGTCCTATTTTTTCTTTTCCTTTTTTTTAAAATGAGTGAGTACAACTTCCCTCCTCTTATTGATTTCTTGAAAAGTTTCTTATGTGTTGAATTTTCTTGCCTATTCCCTACCCCAGGGCATTTTTTGAGTGCCTGTGTCATTTACAACCGTGCAGTCCTTGTGACTATATAAGCAACCATTGGCACTGGGTTTAAAGCTACTGTTGTGGGAAGCAGCCACAAGGCAGCAGCATTATTACGTTCTCAAGTCTTGTTACTAGGACAACACAGTCTTCCTGGAGGTAGTGTTCCGAGCTTTTAAATTAGAGTGCAATGTGCTGGGACAAGCCCCCAGAAGTTTATGTCTCCTAACTTATGTTTGCTTTTTAAATATAATTTCTATTTCTTATCAGAGTCAATTTGCTTAGAGTGTTTTGATTGTCTGGCTGTACAGAATCTGTTCAATGATTCATACATATGTCTGTTCATCTTCGGATCCTGCTACCATGTACGTGATTACAGAATGTATATTTTTGAAGCTATTGGTGATGATATAATGCATATAGTTTATATGTGATATGTTTATATACATTTAACATACATTAGTATATGTATGTTAACCCCATTGTCCTAATTTACCCATCCTCCCACCTTTCATTTTGGCTAACCATTAGTTTATTTGATAAGTCTGTGAGTGTCTTTTTCTGTGGAAATATGTTCATTGGTAGCAATCTTAGGATAACATGTATTAATGATATCATAGGATATTTGTCATACCCTTTTGACTTACTTAACCTTATATGATTATTTCTAGGCTCATCTCTAGTCCTGAAAACGGCATTGTTCATTTTTTTCCAGAGGCTTCTATTCCATTTGGTACGTGTACCATTTCGTCTTTGTCCATTCATCTGTTTATGGACCTTTTTTTTGCTTCCATGTCTTGGCTATTTCAATATTGTTGCAGTGCACATTTGCCTGCCTCTGTCTTTCCGAATCCAGTTGTCTTAGGTTATAGGCCCAAAATGTGCCCTGCCGCATCATATGGTAGCTCAATGTTTACCTTTTCAAGCAGCTCGATTCAGTTTGCGTTACTGCTGTTACCACTTTACATCCCACCAGCAGCTAGAAGGTACACAGTTCTCTAAAACCCCTTCAGCATTTATAGTTTGTAGACTTTTTGCTGATGGTCATGACTGGTGTGAGCTGAAACCTTTTTGGAGGTTGGATACGCATGTGGCTAATAATTCCTTATGCTGAGCTTTAGGCATGTCCTTTTTTTCTTTTCCTTTTTTTTTAAAGAGTGACTACAACTTCCCTCCTCTTATTGACTTCTTGAAAATTTCTCATGTGTTGAATTTTCTTGCCAATTCCATACCCCAGGGCATTTTTTGAGGGCCTGTGTCTTTTACAGCCCTGCAGTCCTTGTGACTATATAAGCAACCATTGGCACTGGGTTTAAAGCTACTGTTGTGGGAAGCAGCCACAAGGCGGCAGCATTATTACGTTCTCAAGTCTTGTTACTAGGACAACACAGTCTTCCTGGAGGTAGTGTTCCGAGCTTGTAAATTAGAGTGCAATGTGCTGGGACAAGCCCCCAGAAGTTTATGTCTCCTAACTTATGTTTGTTTTTTAAATTTAATTTCTATTTCTTATCGGAGTAAATTTGATTAGAGTGTTGTGGTTTTCTGGCTGTACAGAATCTGCTCAATGATTCATACATATGTCTGTTCATCTTCGAACCTGTTAGCATGTATGTGATTACAGAATGTATATTTTAAAGGTATTGGTGATTATATAATTTATATATTTCATATGTTATATGTTTATATACATTTAACATACATTAGTATATGTATTTTAACCCCATAGTCCTAATTTACCCATCCTCCCACCTTTCATTTTGGCTAGCCATTAGTTTATTTGATAAGTCTGTGAGTGTCTTTTTCTGTGGAAATATGTTCATTGGTAGCAATCTTAGGATAACATGTATAAATGATGTCCTAGGATATTTGTCATACCCGTTTGACTTACTTAACCTTATATGATTATTTCTAGGCTCAACTGTAGTCCTGAAAACGGCATTGTTCATTTTTTTCCCGAGGCTACTATTCCATTTGGTACGTATCCCACTTCGTCTTTGTCCATTCATCTGTTTATGGACCTTTTTTTTTGCTTCCATGTCTTTGCTATTTCAGTATTGTTGCAGTGCACATTTGCCTGCCTCTGTCTTTCCGATTCTGGTGGTCTTAGGTTATAGGCCCAAAAGGTGCCCTGCCGCATCATATGGTAGCTCAATTTTTACGTTTTCAAGCAGCTCGATTCAGTTTGCATTAGTGCTGTTACGACTTTATATCCCACCAGCAGCTAGAAGGTACACACTTCTCTAAAACCCCTTCAGCATTTATAGTTTGTAGACTTTTTGCTGATGGTCATGACTGGTGTGAGCTGAAACCTTTTTGGAGGTTGGATACGCATGTGGCTAATAATTCCTTATGCTGAGCTTTAGGCATGTCCTATTTTTTCTTTTCCTTTTTTTTAAAATGAGTGAGTACAACTTCCCTCCTCTTATTGATTTCTTGAAAAGTTTCTTATGTGTTGAATTTTCTTGCCTATTCCCTACCCCAGGGCATTTTTTGAGTGCCTGTGTCATTTACAACCGTGCAGTCCTTGTGACTATATAAGCAACCATTGGCACTGGGTTTAAAGGTGCTGTTTTTGGAGACAGCCACAAGGCGGCAGCATTATTACGTTCTCAAGTCTTGTTACTAGGACAACAGAGTCTTCCTGGAGGTATTGTTCCGAGCTTTTAAATTAGAGTGCAATGTGCTGGGACAAGCCCCCAGAAGTTTATGTCTCCTAACTTATGTTTGCTTTTTAAATATAATTTCTATTTCTTATCAGAGTCAATTTGCTTAGAGTGTTTTGATTGTCTGGCTGTACAGAATCTGTTCAATGATTCATACATATGTCTGTTCATCTTCGGATCCTGCTACCATGTACGTGATTACAGAATGTATATTTTTGAAGCTATTGGTGATGATATAATGCATATAGTTTATATGTGATATGTTTATATACATTTAACATACATTAGTATATGTATGTTAACCCCATTGTCCTAATTTACCCATCCTCCCACCTTTCATTTTGGCTAACCATTAGTTTATTTGATAAGTCTGTGAGTGTCTTTTTCTGTGGAAATATGTTCATTGGTAGCAATCTTAGGATAACATGTATTAATGATATCATAGGATATTTGTCATACCCTTTTGACTTACTTAACCTTATATGATTATTTCTAGGCTCATCTCTAGTCCTGAAAACGGCATTGTTCATTTTTTTCCAGAGGCTTCTATTCCATTTGGTACGTGTACCATTTCGTCTTTGTCCATTCATCTGTTTATGGACCTTTTTTTTGCTTCCATGTCTTGGCTATTTCAATATTGTTGCAGTGCACATTTGCCTGCCTCTGTCTTTCCGAATCCAGTTGTCTTAGGTTATAGGCCCAAAATGTGCCCTGCCGCATCATATGGTAGCTCAATGTTTACCTTTTCAAGCAGCTCGATTCAGTTTGCGTTACTGCTGTTACCACTTTACATCCCACCAGCAGCTAGAAGGTACACAGTTCTCTAAAACCCCTTCAGCATTTATAGTTTGTAGACTTTTTGCTGATGGTCATGACTGGTGTGAGCTGAAACCTTTTTGGAGGTTGGATACGCATGTGGCTAATAATTCCTTATGCTGAGCTTTAGGCATGTCCTTTTTTTCTTTTCCTTTTTTTTTAAAGAGTGACTACAACTTCCCTCCTCTTATTGACTTCTTGAAAATTTCTCATGTGTTGAATTTTCTTGCCAATTCCATACCCCAGGGCATTTTTTGAGGGCCTGTGTCTTTTACAGCCCTGCAGTCCTTGTGACTATATAAGCAACCATTGGCACTGGGTTTAAAGCTACTGTTGTGGGAAGCAGCCACAAGGCGGCAGCATTATTACGTTCTCAAGTCTTGTTACTAGGACAACACAGTCTTCCTGGAGGTAGTGTTCCGAGCTTGTAAATTAGAGTGCAATGTGCTGGGACAAGCCCCCAGAAGTTTATGTCTCCTAACTTATGTTTGTTTTTTAAATTTAATTTCTATTTCTTATCGGAGTAAATTTGATTAGAGTGTTGTGGTTTTCTGGCTGTACAGAATCTGCTCAATGATTCATACATATGTCTGTTCATCTTCGAACCTGTTAGCATGTATGTGATTACAGAATGTATATTTTAAAGGTATTGGTGATTATATAATTTATATATTTCATATGTTATATGTTTATATACATTTAACATACATTAGTATATGTATTTTAACCCCATAGTCCTAATTTACCCATCCTCCCACCTTTCATTTTGGCTAGCCATTAGTTTATTTGATAAGTCTGTGAGTGTCTTTTTCTGTGGAAATATGTTCATTGGTAGCAATCTTAGGATAACATGTATAAATGATGTCCTAGGATATTTGTCATACCCGTTTGACTTACTTAACCTTATATGATTATTTCTAGGCTCAACTGTAGTCCTGAAAACGGCATTGTTCATTTTTTTCCCGAGGCTACTATTCCATTTGGTACGTATCCCACTTCGTCTTTGTCCATTCATCTGTTTATGGACCTTTTTTTTTGCTTCCATGTCTTTGCTATTTCAGTATTGTTGCAGTGCACATTTGCCTGCCTCTGTCTTTCCGATTCTGGTGGTCTTAGGTTATAGGCCCAAAAGGTGCCCTGCCGCATCATATGGTAGCTCAATTTTTACGTTTTCAAGCAGCTCGATTCAGTTTGCATTAGTGCTGTTACGACTTTATATCCCACCAGCAGCTAGAAGGTACACACTTCTCTAAAACCCCTTCAGCATTTATAGTTTGTAGACTTTTTGCTGATGGTCATGACTGGTGTGAGCTGAAACCTTTTTGGAGGTTGGATACGCATGTGGCTAATAATTCCTTATGCTGAGCTTTAGGCATGTCCTATTTTTTCTTTTCCTTTTTTTTAAAATGAGTGAGTACAACTTCCCTCCTCTTATTGATTTCTTGAAAAGTTTCTTATGTGTTGAATTTTCTTGCCTATTCCCTACCCCAGGGCATTTTTTGAGTGCCTGTGTCATTTACAACCGTGCAGTCCTTGTGACTATATAAGCAACCATTGGCACTGGGTTTAAAGGTGCTGTTTTTGGAGACAGCCACAAGGCGGCAGCATTATTACGTTCTCAAGTCTTGTTACTAGGACAACAGAGTCTTCCTGGAGGTATTGTTCCGAGCTTTTAAATTAGAGTGCAATGTGCTGGGACAAGCCCCCAGAAGTTTATGTCTCCTAACTTATGTTTGCTTTTTAAATATAATTTCTATTTCTTATCAGAGTCAATTTGCTTAGAGTGTTTTGATTGTCTGGCTGTACAGAATCTGTTCAATGATTCATACATATGTCTGTTCATCTTCGGATCCTGCTACCATGTACGTGATTACAGAATGTATATTTTTGAAGCTATTGGTGATGATATAATGCATATAGTTTATATGTGATATGTTTATATACATTTAACATACATTAGTATATGTATGTTAACCCCATTGTCCTAATTTACCCATCCTCCCACCTTTCATTTTGGCTAACCATTAGTTTATTTGATAAGTCTGTGAGTGTCTTTTTCTGTGGAAATATGTTCATTGGTAGCAATCTTAGGATAACATGTATTAATGATATCATAGGATATTTGTCATACCCTTTTGACTTACTTAACCTTATATGATTATTTCTAGGCTCATCTCTAGTCCTGAAAACGGCATTGTTCATTTTTTTCCAGAGGCTTCTATTCCATTTGGTACGTGTACCATTTCGTCTTTGTCCATTCATCTGTTTATGGACCTTTTTTTTGCTTCCATGTCTTGGCTATTTCAATATTGTTGCAGTGCACATTTGCCTGCCTCTGTCTTTCCGAATCCAGTTGTCTTAGGTTATAGGCCCAAAATGTGCCCTGCCGCATCATATGGTAGCTCAATGTTTACCTTTTCAAGCAGCTCGATTCAGTTTGCGTTACTGCTGTTACCACTTTACATCCCACCAGCAGCTAGAAGGTACACAGTTCTCTAAAACCCCTTCAGCATTTATAGTTTGTAGACTTTTTGCTGATGGTCATGACTGGTGTGAGCTGAAACCTTTTTGGAGGTTGGATACGCATGTGGCTAATAATTCCTTATGCTGAGCTTTAGGCATGTCCTTTTTTTCTTTTCCTTTTTTTTTAAAGAGTGACTACAACTTCCCTCCTCTTATTGACTTCTTGAAAATTTCTCATGTGTTGAATTTTCTTGCCAATTCCATACCCCAGGGCATTTTTTGAGGGCCTGTGTCTTTTACAGCCCTGCAGTCCTTGTGACTATATAAGCAACCATTGGCACTGGGTTTAAAGCTACTGTTGTGGGAAGCAGCCACAAGGCGGCAGCATTATTACGTTCTCAAGTCTTGTTACTAGGACAACACAGTCTTCCTGGAGGTAGTGTTCCGAGCTTGTAAATTAGAGTGCAATGTGCTGGGACAAGCCCCCAGAAGTTTATGTCTCCTAACTTATGTTTGTTTTTTAAATTTAATTTCTATTTCTTATCGGAGTAAATTTGATTAGAGTGTTGTGGTTTTCTGGCTGTACAGAATCTGCTCAATGATTCATACATATGTCTGTTCATCTTCGAACCTGTTAGCATGTATGTGATTACAGAATGTATATTTTAAAGGTATTGGTGATTATATAATTTATATATTTCATATGTTATATGTTTATATACATTTAACATACATTAGTATATGTATTTTAACCCCATAGTCCTAATTTACCCATCCTCCCACCTTTCATTTTGGCTAGCCATTAGTTTATTTGATAAGTCTGTGAGTGTCTTTTTCTGTGGAAATATGTTCATTGGTAGCAATCTTAGGATAACATGTATAAATGATGTCCTAGGATATTTGTCATACCCGTTTGACTTACTTAACCTTATATGATTATTTCTAGGCTCAACTGTAGTCCTGAAAACGGCATTGTTCATTTTTTTCCCGAGGCTACTATTCCATTTGGTACGTATCCCACTTCGTCTTTGTCCATTCATCTGTTTATGGACCTTTTTTTTTGCTTCCATGTCTTTGCTATTTCAGTATTGTTGCAGTGCACATTTGCCTGCCTCTGTCTTTCCGATTCTGGTGGTCTTAGGTTATAGGCCCAAAAGGTGCCCTGCCGCATCATATGGTAGCTCAATTTTTACGTTTTCAAGCAGCTCGATTCAGTTTGCATTAGTGCTGTTACGACTTTATATCCCACCAGCAGCTAGAAGGTACACACTTCTCTAAAACCCCTTCAGCATTTATAGTTTGTAGACTTTTTGCTGATGGTCATGACTGGTGTGAGCTGAAACCTTTTTGGAGGTTGGATACGCATGTGGCTAATAATTCCTTATGCTGAGCTTTAGGCATGTCCTATTTTTTCTTTTCCTTTTTTTTAAAATGAGTGAGTACAACTTCCCTCCTCTTATTGATTTCTTGAAAAGTTTCTTATGTGTTGAATTTTCTTGCCTATTCCCTACCCCAGGGCATTTTTTGAGTGCCTGTGTCATTTACAACCGTGCAGTCCTTGTGACTATATAAGCAACCATTGGCACTGGGTTTAAAGGTGCTGTTTTTGGAGACAGCCACAAGGCGGCAGCATTATTACGTTCTCAAGTCTTGTTACTAGGACAACAGAGTCTTCCTGGAGGTATTGTTCCGAGCTTTTAAATTAGAGTGCAATGTGCTGGGACAAGCCCCCAGAAGTTTATGTCTCCTAACTTATGTTTGCTTTTTAAATATAATTTCTATTTCTTATCAGAGTCAATTTGCTTAGAGTGTTTTGATTGTCTGGCTGTACAGAATCTGTTCAATGATTCATACATATGTCTGTTCATCTTCGGATCCTGCTACCATGTACGTGATTACAGAATGTATATTTTTGAAGCTATTGGTGATGATATAATGCATATAGTTTATATGTGATATGTTTATATACATTTAACATACATTAGTATATGTATGTTAACCCCATTGTCCTAATTTACCCATCCTCCCACCTTTCATTTTGGCTAACCATTAGTTTATTTGATAAGTCTGTGAGTGTCTTTTTCTGTGGAAATATGTTCATTGGTAGCAATCTTAGGATAACATGTATTAATGATATCATAGGATATTTGTCATACCCTTTTGACTTACTTAACCTTATATGATTATTTCTAGGCTCATCTCTAGTCCTGAAAACGGCATTGTTCATTTTTTTCCAGAGGCTTCTATTCCATTTGGTACGTGTACCATTTCGTCTTTGTCCATTCATCTGTTTATGGACCTTTTTTTTGCTTCCATGTCTTGGCTATTTCAATATTGTTGCAGTGCACATTTGCCTGCCTCTGTCTTTCCGAATCCAGTTGTCTTAGGTTATAGGCCCAAAATGTGCCCTGCCGCATCATATGGTAGCTCAATGTTTACCTTTTCAAGCAGCTCGATTCAGTTTGCGTTACTGCTGTTACCACTTTACATCCCACCAGCAGCTAGAAGGTACACAGTTCTCTAAAACCCCTTCAGCATTTATAGTTTGTAGACTTTTTGCTGATGGTCATGACTGGTGTGAGCTGAAACCTTTTTGGAGGTTGGATACGCATGTGGCTAATAATTCCTTATGCTGAGCTTTAGGCATGTCCTTTTTTTCTTTTCCTTTTTTTTTAAAGAATGACTACAACTTCCCTCCTCTTATTGACTTCTTGAAAATTTCTCATGTGTTGAATTTTCTTGCTAATTCCATACCCCAGGGCATTTTTTGAGGGCCTGTGTCTTTTACAGCCCTGCAGTCCTTGTGACTATATAAGCAACCATTGGCAGTGGGTTTAAAGCTACTGTTGTGGGAAGCAGCCACAAGGCGGCAGCATTATTACGTTCTCAAGTCTTGTTACTAGGACAACACAGTCTTCCTGGAGGTAGTGTTCCGAGCTTGTAAATTAGAGTGCAATGTGCTGGGACAAGCCCCCAGAAGTTTATGTCTCCTTACTTATGTTTGTTTTTTAAATTTAATTTGTATTTTTTATCGGAGTAAATTTGATTAGAGTGTTTTGATTGTCTGGCTGTACAGAATCTGTTCAATGATTCATACATATGTCTGTTCATCTTCGGATCCTGTTACCATGTATGTGATCACAGAATATATATTTTGAAGGTATTGGTGATTATATAATTCATATCGTTTATATGTTATATGTTTATATACATTTAACTTACATTAGTATATGTATGTTAACCCCATAGTCCTAACTTACCCATCCCCCCACCTTTCATTTTGGCTAACCATTAGTTTATTTGATAAGTCTGTGAGTGTCTTTTTCTGTGGAAATATGTTCATTGGTAGCAATCTTAAGAAAACTTGTATAAATGATATCATAGGATATTTGTCATACCCTTTTGACTTACTTAACCTTATATGATTTTTTCTAGGCTCAACTGTAGTCTTGAAAACAGCATTGTTCATTTTTCTCCCGAGGCTACTATTCCATTCTGTCCGTATACCACTTCTTCTTTGTCCATTCATCTGTTTATGGACCTTTTTTTTGCTTCCATATCTTGGCTATTTCAGTATTGTTGCAGTGCATATTTGCCTGCCTCTGTCTTTCCAATTTTGGTGGTCTTAGGTTATAGGCCCAAAAGGTGCCCTGCCCCATCATTTGGTAGCTCAATTTTTACCTTTTCAAGCAGCTCGATTCATTTTGCGTTAGTGCTGTTTCCACTTTACATCCCACCAGCAGCTAGAAGGTACACAATGCTCTAAAACCCCTTCAGCATTTATAGTTTGTAGACTTTTTGCTGATGGTCATGACTGGTGTCACCTGAAACCTTTTTGAATTTGAATTTGCATGTGGCTAATAATTCCTTATACTGAGCTTTAGGCATGTCCTTTTTTATTCTTTTCCTTTTTTTTTTAAAGAGTGAGTACAACTTCCCTCCTCTTATTGACTTCTTGAAAATTTACTCATGTGTTGAATTTTTTTGCCTATTCCCTACTCCAGGGCATTCTTTGAGGGCCGGTGTCATTTAGAGCCCTGCAGTCCTTGTGACTATTAAGCAACCTTTGGCACTGGGTTTAAAGCTGCTGTTGTGGGAAACAGCCACAAGGTGGCAGCATTATTACGTTCTCAACTCTTGTTACTAGGGCAACAGAGTCTTCCTGGAGGTAGTTTTCCAAGGTTGTAAATTAGAGTGGAATGTGCTGGGACAAGCCCCCAGAAGTTTATGTCTCCTAACTTATGTTTGCTTTTTAAATTTAATTTCTATTTCTTATCAGAGTCAGTTTGCTTAGAGTGTTTTGATTGTCTGGCTGTACAGAATCTGCTCAATGATTCATACATATGTCTGTTCATCTTCGGATCCTGCTACCATGTACGTGATTACAGAATGTATATTTTTGAAGCTATTGGTGATGATATAATGCATATAGTTTATATGTGATATGTTTATATACATTTAACATACATTAGTATATGTATGTTAACCCCATTGTCCTAATTTACCCATCCTCCCACCTTTCATTTTGGCTAACCATTAGTTTATTTGATAAGTCTGTGAGTGTCTTTTTCTGTGGAAATATGTTCATTGGTAGCAATCTTAGGATAACATGTATTAATGATATCATAGGATATTTGTCATACCCTTTTGACTTACTTAACCTTATATGATTATTTCTAGGCTCAACTCTAGTCCTGAAAACGGCATTGTTCATTTTTTTCCAGAGGCTTCTATTCCATTTGGTACGTGTACCATTTCGTCTTTGTCCATTCATCTGTTTATGGACCTTTTTTTTGCTTCCATGTCTTGGCTATTTCAATATTGTTGCAGTGCACATTTGCCTGCCTCTGTCTTTCCGAATCCAGTTGTCTTAGGTTATAGGCCCAAAATGTGCCCTGCCGCATCATATGGTAGCTCAATGTTTACCTTTTCAAGCAGCTCCTTTCAGTTTGCGTTACTGCTGTTACCACTTTACATCCCACCAGCAGCTAGAAGGTACACAGTTCTCTAAAACCCCTTCAGCATTTATAGTTTGTAGACTTTTTGCTGATGGTCATGACTGGTGTGAGCTGAAACCTTTTTGGAGGTTGGATACGCATGTGGCTAATAATTCCTTATGCTGAGCTTTAGGCATGTCCTTTTTTTCTTTTCCTTTTTTTTTAAAGAGTGACTACAACTTCCCTCCTCTTATTGACTTCTTGAAAATTTCTCATGTGTTGAATTTTCTTGCCAATTCCATACCCCAGGGCATTTTTTGAGGGCCTGTGTCTTTTACAGCCCTGCAGTCCTTGTGACTATATAAGCAACCATTGGCACTGGGTTTAAAGCTACTGTTGTGGGAAGCAGCCACAAGGCGGCAGCATTATTACGTTCTCAAGTCTTGTTACTAGGACAACACAGTCTTCCTGGAGGTAGTGTTCCGAGCTTGTAAATTAGAGTGCAATGTGCTGGGACAAGCCCCCAGAAGTTTATGTCTCCTAACTTATGTTTGTTTTTTAAATTTAATTTCTATTTCTTATCGGAGTAAATTTGATTAGAGTGTTGTGGTTTTCTGGCTGTACAGAATCTGCTCAATGATTCATACATATGTCTGTTCATCTTCGAACCTGTTAGCATGTATGTGATTACAGAATGTATATTTTAAAGGTATTGGTGATTATATAATTTATATATTTCATATGTTATATGTTTATATACATTTAACATACATTAGTATATGTATTTTAACCCCATAGTCCTAATTTACCCATCCTCCCACCTTTCATTTTGGCTAGCCATTAGTTTATTTGATAAGTCTGTGAGTGTCTTTTTCTGTGGTAATATGTTCATTGGTAGCAATCTTAGGATAACATGTATAAATGATGTCCTAGGATATTTGTCATACCCGTTTGACTTACTTAACCTTATATGATTATTTCTAGGCTCAACTGTAGTCCTGAAAACGGCATTGTTCATTTTTTTCCCGAGGCTACTATTCCATTTGGTACGTATCCCACTTCGTCTTTCTCCATTCATCTGTTTATGGACCTTTTTTTTGCTTCCATGTCTTGGCTATTTCAATATTGTTGCAATGCACATTTGCCTGCCTCTCTCTTTCCGAATCTGGTGGTCTTAGGTTATAGGCCCAAAAGGTGCCCTGCCGCATCATATGGTAGCTCAATTTTTACCTTTTCAAGCAGCTCCATTCAGTTTGCGTTAGTGCTGTTGCCACTTTACATCCCACCAGCAGCTAGAAGGTACACAGATCTCTAAAACCCCTTCAGCATTTATAGTTTGTAGACATTTTGCTGATGGTCATGACTGGTGTGAGCTGAAACCTTTTTGGAGGTTGGATACGCATGTGGCTAATAATTCCTTATGCTGAGCTTTAGGCATGTCCTATTTTTTCTTTTCCTTTTTTTTAAAAAGAGTGAGTACAACTTCCCTCCTCTTATTGATTTCTTGAAAAGTTTCTTATGTGTTGAATTTTCTTGCCTATTCCCTACCCCAGGGCATTTTTTGAGTGCCTGTGTCATTTACAACCGTACAGTCCTTGTGACTATATAAGCAACCATTGGCACTGGGTTTAAAGGTGCTGTTTTTGGAGACAGCCACAAGGCGGCAGCATTATTACGTTCTCAAGTCTTGTTACTAGGACAACAGAGTCTTCCTGGAGGTAGTGTTCCGAGCTTTTAAATTAGAGTGCAATGTGCTGGGACAAGCCCCCAGAAGTTTATGTCTCCTTACTTATGTTTGTTTTTTAAATTTAATTTGTATTTTTTATCGGAGTAAATTTGATTAGAGTGTTTTGATTGTCTGGCTGTACAGAATCTGTTCAATGATTCATACATATGTCTGTTCATCTTCGGATCCTGTTACCATGTATGTGATTACAGAATGTATATTTTGAAGGTATTGGTGATTATATAATTCATATCATTTATATGTTATATGTTTATATACATTTAACTTATATTAGTATATGTATGTTAACCCCATAGTCCTAATTTACCCATCCCCCCACCTTTCATTTTGGCTAACCATTAGTTTATTTGATAAGTCTGTGAGTGTCTTTTTCTGTGGAAATATGTTCATTGGTAGCAATCTTAGGATAACATGTATAAATGATATCATAGGATATTTGTCATACCCTTTTGACTTACTTAACCTTATATGATTATTTCTAGGCTCAACTCTAGTCCTGAAAACGGCATTGTTCATTTTTTTCCAGAGGCTACTATTCCATTTGGTACGTATACCATTTCGTCTTTGTCCATTCATCTGTTTATGGACCTTTTTTTTGCTTCCATGTCTTGGCTATTTCAATATTGTTGCAGTGCACATTTGCCTGCCTCTGTCTTTCCGAATCCGGTGGTCTTAGGTTATAGGCCCAAAAGGTGCCCTGCCGCATCATATGGTAGCTCAGTGTTTACCTTTTCAAGCAGCTCGATTCAGTTTGCGTTACTGCTGTTACCACTTTACATCCAAACAGCAGCTAGAAGGTACACAGTTCTCTAAAACCCCTTCAGCATTTATAGTTTGTAGACTTTTTGCTGATGGTCATGACTGGTGTGAGCTGAAACCTTTTTGGAGGTTGGATACGCATGTGGCTAATAATTCCTTATGCTGAGCTTTAGGCATGTCCTTTTTTTCTTTTCCTTTTTTTTAAAGAGTGAGTACAACTTCCGTACTCTTATTGACTTCTTGAAAATTTCTCATGTGTTGAATTTTCTTGCCAATTCCCTACACCAGGGTATTTTTTGAGGGCCTGTGTCTTTTACAGCCCTGCAGTCCTTGTGACTATATAAGCAACCATTGGCACTGGGTTTAAAGCTACTGTTGTGGGAAGCAGCCACAAGGCGGCAGCATTATTACGTTCTCAAGTCTTGTTACTAGGACAACACAGTCTTCCTGGAGGTAGTGTTCCGAGCTTGTAAATTAGAGTGCAATGTGCTGGGACAAGCCCCCAAAAGTTTATGTCTCCTAACTTATGTTTGTTTTTTAAATTTAATTTCTATTTCTTATCGGAGTAAATTTGATTAGAGTGTTTTGATTGTCTGGCTGTACAGAATCTGCTCAATGATTCATACATATGTCTGTTCATCTTCGGATCCTGTTACCATGTATGTGATTACAGAATGTATATTTTGAAGGTATTGGTGAATATATAATTCATATCATTTATATGTTATATGTTTATATACATTTAACATACATTAGTATATGTATGTTAACCCCATAGTCCTAATTTACCCATCCTCCCACCTTTCATTTTGGCTAACCATTAGTTTATATGATAAGTCTGTGAGTGTCTTTTTCTGTGGAAATATGTTCATTGGTAGCAATCTTAGGATAACATGTATAAATGATGTCATAGGATATTTGTCATACCCTTTTGACTTACTTAACCTTATATGATTATTTCTAGGCTCAACTCTAGTCCTGAAAATGGCATTGTTCATTTTTCTCCCGAGGCTACTATTCCATTCTGTCCGTATACCACTTCTTCTTTGTCCATTCATCTGTTTATGGACCTTTTTTTTGCTTCCATATCTTGGCTATTTCAGTATTGTTGCAGTGCATATTTGCCTGCCTCTGTCTTTCCAATTTTGGTGTTCTTAGGTTATAGGCCCAAAAGGTGCCCTGCCGCATCATTTGGTAGCTCAATTTTTACCTTTTCAAGCAGCTCGATTCAGTTTGCGTTAGTGCTGTTTCCACTTTACATCCCACCAGCAGCTAGAAGGTACACAGATCTCTAAAACCCCTTCAGCATTTATAGTTTGTAGACATTTTGCTGATGGTAATGACTGGTGTGAGCTGAAACCTTTTTGAATTTGAATTTGTATGTGGCTAATTATTCCTTATACTAAGCTTTAGGCATGTCCTTTTTTTTCTTTTCCTTTTTTTTTTAAAGAGTGAGTACAACTTCCCTCCTCTTATTGACTTCTTGGAAATTTCTCATGTGTTGAATGTTCTTGCCAATTCCCTACCCCAGGGCATATTTTGAGGGCTTGTGTCATTTACAGCCCTGCAGTCCTTGTGACTATATAAGCAATCATTGGCACTGGGTTTAAAGTGCTGTTGTGGGAAGCAGCCACAAGGTGGCAGCATTATTGCGTTCTCAAGTCTTGTTACTAGGAGAACAGAGTCTTCCTGGAGGTAGTGTTCTGAGCTTGTAAATTAGAGTGCAATATGCTGGGACAAGCCCCCAGAAGTTTATGTCTCCTAACTTATGTTTGCTTTTTAAATTTAATTTCTATTTCTTATCGGAGTAAATTTGATTAGAGTGTTGTGGTTTTCTGGCTGTACAGAATCTGCTCAATGATTCATACATATGTCTGTTCATCTTCGAACCTGTTAGCATGTATGTGATTACAGAATGTATATTTTAAAGGTATTGGTGATTATATAATTTATATATTTCATATGTTATATGTTTATATACATTTAACATACATTAGTATATGTATTTTAACCCCATAGTCCTAATTTACCCATCCTCCCACCTTTCATTTTGGCTAGCAATTAGTTTATTTGATAAGTCTGTGAGTGTCTTTTTCTGTGGAAATATGTTCATTGGTAGCAATCTTAGGATAACATGTATAAATGATGTCCTAGGATATTTGTCATACCCTTTTGACTTACTTAACCTTATATGATTATTTCTAGGCTCAACTGTAGTCCTGAAAACGGCATTGTTCATTTTTTTCCCGAGGCTACTATTCCATTTGGTACGTATCCCACTTCGTCTTTGTCCATTCATCTGTTTATGGACCTTTTTTTGCTTCCATGTCTTGGCTATTTCAGTATTGTTGCAGTGCACATTTGCCTGCCTCTGTCTTTCCGATTCTGGTGGTCTTAGGTTATAGGCCCAAAAGGTGCCCTGCCGCATCGTATGGTAACTCAATTTTTACCTTTTGAAGCAGCTCCATTCAGTTTGCATTAGTGGTATTACTTCTTTACATCCCACCAGCAGCTAGAAGGTACACATTCCTCTAAAACCCCTTCAGCATTTATAGTTTGTAGACTTTTTGATGATGGTCATGACTGGTGTTACCTGAAACCTTTTTGAATTTGAATTTGCATGTGGCTAATAATTCCTTATACTGAGCTTTAGGCATGTCATTTTTTTCTTTTCCTTTTGTTTTAAAGAGTGAGTACAACTTCCCTCCTCTTATTGACTTCTTGAAAAGTTTCTCATGTGTTGAATTTTTTTGCCTATTCCCTACCCCAGGGCATTTTTTGAATGCAGGTGTCATTTAGAGCCCTTGAGTCCTTGTGACTAATAAGCAACCTTTGGCACTGGGTTTAAAGCTGCTGTTGTGGGAAACAGCCACAAGGCGGCAGCATTATTACGTTCTCCACTCTTCTTACCTAGGGCAACAGAGTCTTCCTGGAGGTAGTTTTCCAAGGTTGTAAATTAGAGTGGAATGTGCTGGGACAAGCCCCCAGAAGTTTATGTCTCCTAACTTATGTTTGCTTTTTAAATTTAATTTCTATTTCTTATCGGAGTAAATTTGATTAGAGTGTTTTGATTGGCTGTACAGAATCTGCTCAATGATTCATACATATATCTGTTCATCTTCGGAACCTGTTATCATGTATGTGATTACAGAATGTATATTTTAAAGGTTTGGTGATTATATATTTTATATAGTTCATATGTTATATGTTTATATACATTTAACATACATTAGTATATGTATGTTAACCCCATAGTCCTAATTTACCCATCCTCCCACCTTTCATTTTGGCTAACCATTAGTTTATTTGATAAGTCTGTGAGTGTCTTTTTTTGTGGAAATATGTTCATTGGTAGCAATCTTAGGATAACATGTATAAATGATATCATAGGATATTTGTCATACCCTTTTGACTAACTTACCCTTATATGACTATTTCTAGTCTCAACTGTAGTTCTGAAAACGGCATTGTTCATTTTTTTCCCGAGGCTACTCTTCCATTCTGTCCATATACCACTTCTTCTTTGTCCATTCACCTGTTTATGGACCATTTTTTGCTTCCATGTCTTGGGTATTTCAGTATTGTTGCAGTGCACATTTGCCTGCCTCTGTATTTCCGATTTTGGTGGTCTTAGGTTATAGGCCCAAAAGGTGCCCTGCCGCATCATATGGTAACTCAATTTTTACCTTTTCAAGCAGCTCCATTCAGTATGCGTTAGTGCTGTTACCACTTTACATCCCACCAGCAGGTAGAATGTACACAATTCTCTAAAACCCCTTCAGCATTTATAGTTTGTAGACTTTTTGCTGATGGTCATGACTGGTGTCACCTGAAACCTTTTTGAATTTGAATTTGCATGTGGCTAATAATTCCTTATACTGAGCTTTAGGCATGTCCTTTTTTTTTCTTTTCCTTTTTTTTTAAAGAGTGAGTACAACTTCCCTCCTCTTATTGACTTCTTGAAAAGTTACTCATGTGTTGAATTTTCTTGCCAATTCCATACCCCAGGGCATTTTTTGAGGGCCTGTGTCTTTTACAGCCCTGCAGTCCTTGTGACTATATAAGCAACCATTGGCACTGGGTTTAAAGCTACTGTTGTGGGAAGCAGCCAAAAGGCGGCAGCATTATTACGTTCTCAAGTCTTGTTACTAGGACAACACAGTCTTCCTGGAGGTAGTGTTCCGAGCTTGTAAATTAGAGTGCAATGTGCTGGGACAAGCCCCCAGAAGTTTATGTCTCCTAACTTATGTTTGTTTTTTAAATTTAATTTCTATTTCTTATCGGAGTAAATTTGATTAGAGTGTTGTGGTTTTCTGGCTGTACAGAATCTGCTCAATGATTCATACATATGTCTGTTCATCTTCGAACCTGTTAGCATGTATGTGATTACAGAATGTATATTTTAAAGGTATTGGTGATTATATTATTTATATATTTCATATGTTATATGTTTATATACATTTAACATACATTAGTATATGTATTTTAACCCCATTGTCCTAATTTACCCATCCTCCCACCTTTCATTTTGGCTAGCCATTAGTTTATTTGATAAGTCTGTGAGTGTCTTTTTCTGTGGAAATATGTTCATTGGTAGCAATCTTAGGATAACATGTATAAATGATGTCATAGGATATTTGTCATACCCTTTTGACTTACTTAACCTTATATGATTATTTCTAGGCTCAACTGTAGTCCTGAAAACGGCATTGTTCATTTTTTTCCCGAGGCTACTATTCCATTTGGTACGTATCCCACTTCGTCTTTGTCCATTCATCTGTTTATGGACCTTTTTTTTTGCTTCCATGTCTTTGCTATTTCAGTATTGTTGCAGTGCACATTTGCCTGCCTCTGTCTTTCCGATTCTGGTGGTCTTAGGTTATAGGCCCAAAAGGTGCCCTGCCGCATCATATGGTAGCTCAATTTTTACGTTTTCAAGCAGCTCGATTCAGTTTGCATTAGTGCTGTTACGACTTTATATCCCACCAGCAGCTAGAAGGTACACACTTCTCTAAAACCCCTTCAGCATTTATAGTTTGTAGACTTTTTGCTGATGGTCATGACTGGTGTGAGCTGAAACCTTTTTGGAGGTTGGATACGCATGTGGCTAATAATTCCTTATGCTGAGCTTTAGGCATGTCCTATTTTTTCTTTTCCTTTTTTTTAAAATGAGTGAGTACAACTTCCCTCCTCTTATTGATTTCTTGAAAAGTTTCTTATGTGTTGAATTTTCTTGCCTATTCCCTACCCCAGGGCATTTTTTGAGTGCCTGTGTCATTTACAACCGTGCAGTCCTTGTGACTATATAAGCAACCATTGGCACTGGGTTTAAAGCTACTGTTGTGGGAAGCAGCCACAAGGCAGCAGCATTATTACGTTCTCAAGTCTTGTTACTAGGACAACACAGTCTTCCTGGAGGTAGTGTTCCGAGCTTTTAAATTAGAGTGCAATGTGCTGGGACAAGCCCCCAGAAGTTTATGTCTCCTAACTTATGTTTGCTTTTTAAATATAATTTCTATTTCTTATCAGAGTCAATTTGCTTAGAGTGTTTTGATTGTCTGGCTGTACAGAATCTGTTCAATGATTCATACATATGTCTGTTCATCTTCGGATCCTGCTACCATGTACGTGATTACAGAATGTATATTTTTGAAGCTATTGGTGATGATATAATGCATATAGTTTATATGTGATATGTTTATATACATTTAACATACATTAGTATATGTATGTTAACCCCATTGTCCTAATTTACCCATCCTCCCACCTTTCATTTTGGCTAACCATTAGTTTATTTGATAAGTCTGTGAGTGTCTTTTTCTGTGGAAATATGTTCATTGGTAGCAATCTTAGGATAACATGTATTAATGATATCATAGGATATTTGTCATACCCTTTTGACTTACTTAACCTTATATGATTATTTCTAGGCTCATCTCTAGTCCTGAAAACGGCATTGTTCATTTTTTTCCAGAGGCTTCTATTCCATTTGGTACGTGTACCATTTCGTCTTTGTCCATTCATCTGTTTATGGACCTTTTTTTTGCTTCCATGTCTTGGCTATTTCAATATTGTTGCAGTGCACATTTGCCTGCCTCTGTCTTTCCGAATCCAGTTGTCTTAGGTTATAGGCCCAAAATGTGCCCTGCCGCATCATATGGTAGCTCAATGTTTACCTTTTCAAGCAGCTCGATTCAGTTTGCGTTACTGCTGTTACCACTTTACATCCCACCAGCAGCTAGAAGGTACACAGTTCTCTAAAACCCCTTCAGCATTTATAGTTTGTAGACTTTTTGCTGATGGTCATGACTGGTGTGAGCTGAAACCTTTTTGGAGGTTGGATACGCATGTGGCTAATAATTCCTTATGCTGAGCTTTAGGCATGTCCTTTTTTTCTTTTCCTTTTTTTTTAAAGAGTGACTACAACTTCCCTCCTCTTATTGACTTCTTGAAAATTTCTCATGTGTTGAATTTTCTTGCCAATTCCATACCGCAGGGCATTTTTTGAGGGTCTGTGTCTTTTACAGCCCTGCAGTCCTTGTGACTATATAAGCAACCATTGGCACTGGGTTTAAAGCTACTGTTGTGGGAAGCAGCCACAAGGCGGCAGCATTATTACGTTCTCAAGTCTTGTTACTAGGACAACACAGTCTTCCTGGAGGTAGTGTTCCGAGCTTGTAAATTAGAGTGCAATGTGCTGGGACAAGCCCCCAGAAGTTTATGTCTCCTAACTTATGTTTGTTTTTTAAATTTAATTTCTATTTCTTATCGGAGTAAATTTGATTAGAGTGTTGTGGTTTTCTGGCTGTACAGAATCTGCTCAATGATTCATACATATGTCTGTTCATCTTCGAACCTGTTAGCATGTATGTGATTACAGAATGTATATTTTAAAGGTATTGGTGATTATATAATTTATATATTTCATATGTTATATGTTTATATACATTTAACATACATTAGTATATGTATTTTAACCCCATAGTCCTAATTTACCCATCCTCCCACCTTTCATTTTGGCTAGCCATTAGTTTATTTGATAAGTCTGTGAGTGTCTTTTTCTGTGGAAATATGTTCATTGGTAGCAATCTTAGGATAACATGTATAAATGATGTCCTAGGATATTTGTCATACCCGTTTGACTTACTTAACCTTATATGATTATTTCTAGGCTCAACTGTAGTCCTGAAAACGGCATTGTTCATTTTTTTCCCGAGGCTACTATTCCATTTGGTACGTATCCCACTTCGTCTTTCTCCATTCATCTGTTTATGGACCTTTTTTTTGCTTCCATGTCTTGGCTATTTCAATATTGTTGCAATGCACATTTGCCTGCCTCTCTCTTTCCGAATCTGGTGGTCTTAGGTTATAGGCCCAAAAGGTGCCCTGCCGCATCATATGGTAGCTCAATTTTTACCTTTTCAAGCAGCTCCATTCAGTTTGCGTTAGTGCTGTTGCCACTTTACATCCCACCAGCAGCTAGAAGGTACACAGATCTCTAAAACCCCTTCAGCATTTATAGTTTGTAGACATTTTGCTGATGGTCATGACTGGTGTGAGCTGAAACCTTTTTGGAGGTTGGATACCCATGTGGCTAATAATTCCTTATGCTGAGCTTTAGGCATGTCCTATTTTTTCTTTTCCTTTTTTTTAAAAAGAGTGAGTACAACTTCCCTCCTCTTATTGATTTCTTGAAAAGTTTCTTATGTGTTGAATTTTCTTGCCTATTCCCTACCCCAGGGCATTTTTTGAGTGCCTGTGTCATTTACAACCGTACAGTCCTTGTGACTATATAAGCAACCATTGGCACTGGGTTTAAAGGTGCTGTTTTTGGAGACAGCCACAAGGCGGCAGCATTATTACGTTCTCAAGTCTTGTTACTAGGACAACAGAGTCTTCCTGGAGGTAGTGTTCCGAGCTTTTAAATTAGAGTGCAATGTGCTGGGACAAGCCCCCAGAAGTTTATGTCTCCTTACTTATGTTTGTTTTTTAAATTTAATTTGTATTTTTTATCGGAGTAAATTTGATTAGAGTGTTTTGATTGTCTGGCTGTACAGAATCTGTTCAATGATTCATACATATGTCTGTTCATCTTCGGATCCTGTTACCATGTATGTGATTACAGAATGTATATTTTGAAGGTATTGGTGATTATATAATTCATATCATTTATATGTTATATGTTTATATACATTTAACTTATATTAGTATATGTATGTTAACCCCATAGTCCTAATTTACCCATCCCCCCACCTTTCATTTTGGCTAACCATTAGTTTATTTGATAAGTCTGTGAGTGTCTTTTTCTGTGGAAATATGTTCATTGGTAGCAATCTTAGGATAACATGTATAAATGATATCATAGGATATTTGTCATACCCTTTTGACTTACTTAACCTTATATGATTATTTCTAGGCTCAACTCTAGTCCTGAAAACGGCATTGTTCATTTTTTTCCAGAGGCTACTATTCCATTTGGTACGTATACCATTTCGTCTTTGTCCATTCATCTGTTTATGGACCTTTTTTTTGCTTCCATGTCTTGGCTATTTCAATATTGTTGCAGTGCACATTTGCCTGCCTCTGTCTTTCCGAATCCGGTGGTCTTAGGTTATAGGCCCAAAAGGTGCCCTGCCGCATCATATGGTAGCTCAGTGTTTACCTTTTCAAGCAGCTCGATTCAGTTTGCGTTACTGCTGTTACCACTTTACATCCAAACAGCAGCTAGAAGGTACACAGTTCTCTAAAACCCCTTCAGCATTTATAGTTTGTAGACTTTTTGCTGATGGTCATGACTGGTGTGAGCTGAAACCTTTTTGGAGGTTGGATACGCATGTGGCTAATAATTCCTTATGCTGAGCTTTAGGCATGTCCTTTTTTTCTTTTCCTTTTTTTTAAAGAGTGAGTACAACTTCCGTACTCTTATTGACTTCTTGAAAATTTCTCATGTGTTGAATTTTCTTGCCAATTCCCTACACCAGGGTATTTTTTGAGGGCCTGTGTCTTTTACAGCCCTGCAGTCCTTGTGACTATATAAGCAACCATTGGCACTGGGTTTAAAGCTACTGTTGTGGGAAGCAGCCACAAGGCGGCAGCATTATTACGTTCTCAAGTCTTGTTACTAGGACAACACAGTCTTCCTGGAGGTAGTGTTCCGAGCTTGTAAATTAGAGTGCAATGTGCTGGGACAAGCCCCCAAAAGTTTATGTCTCCTAACTTACGTTTGTTTTTTAAATTTAATTTCTATTTCTTATCGGAGTAAATTTGATTAGAGTGTTTTGATTGTCTGGCTGTACAGAATCTGCTCAATAATTCATACATATGTCTGTTCATCTTCGGATCCTGTTACCATGTATGTGATTACAGAATGTATATTTTGAAGGTATTGGTGAATATATAATTCATATCATTTATATGTTATATGTTTATATACATTTAACATACATTAGTATATGTATGTTAACCCCATAGTCCTAATTTACCCATCCTCCCACCTTTCATTTTGGCTAACCATTAGTTTATATGATAAGTCTGTGAGTGTCTTTTTCTGTGGAAATATGTTCATTGGTAGCAATCTTAGGATAACATGTATAAATGATGTCATAGGATATTTGTCATACCCTTTTGACTTACTTAACCTTATATGATTATTTCTAGGCTCAACTCTAGTCCTGAAAATGGCATTGTTCATTTTTCTCCCGAGGCTACTATTCCATTCTGTCCGTATACCACTTCTTCTTTGTCCATTCATCTGTTTATGGACCTTTTTTTTGCTTCCATATCTTGGCTATTTCAGTATTGTTGCAGTGCATATTTGCCTGCCTCTGTCTTTCCAATTTTGGTGTTCTTAGGTTATAGGCCCAAAAGGTGCCCTGCCGCATCATTTGGTAGCTCAATTTTTACCTTTTCAAGCAGCTCGATTCAGTTTGCGTTAGTGCTGTTTCCACTTTACATCCCACCAGCAGCTAGAAGGTACACAGATCTCTAAAACCCCTTCAGCATTTATAGTTTGTAGACATTTTGCTGATGGTAATGACTGGTGTGAGCTGAAACCTTTTTGAATTTGAATTTGTATGTGGCTAATAATTCCTTATACTAAGCTTTAGGCATGTCCTTTTTTTTCTTTTCCTTTTTTTTTTAAAGAGTGAGTACAACTTCCCTCCTCTTATTGACTTCTTGGAAATTTCTCATGTGTTGAATGTTCTTGCCAATTCCCTACCCCAGGGCATATTTTGAGGGCTTGTGTCATTTACAGCCCTGCAGTCCTTGTGACTATATAAGCAATCATTGGCACTGGGTTTAAAGTGCTGTTGTGGGAAGCAGCCACAAGGCGGCAGCATTATTGCGTTCTCAAGTCTTGTTACTAGGAGAACAGAGTCTTCCTGGAGGTAGTGTTCTGAGCTTGTAAATTAGAGTGCAATATGCTGGGACAAGCCCCCAGAAGTTTATGTCTCCTAACTTATGTTTGCTTTTTAAATTTAATTTCTATTTCTTATCGGAGTAAATTTGATTAGAGTGTTGTGGTTTTCTGGCTGTACAGAATCTGCTCAATGATTCATACATATGTCTGTTCATCTTCGAACCTGTTAGCATGTATGTGATTACAGAATGTATATTTTAAAGGTATTGGTGATTATATAATTTATATATTTCATATGTTATATGTTTATATACATTTAACATACATTAGTATATGTATTTTAACCCCATAGTCCTAATTTACCCATCCTCCCACCTTTCATTTTGGCTAGCAATTAGTTTATTTGATAAGTCTGTGAGTGTCTTTTTCTGTGGAAATATGTTCATTGGTAGCAATCTTAGGATAACATGTATAAATGATGTCCTAGGATATTTGTCATACCCTTTTGACTTACTTAACCTTATATGATTATTTCTAGGCTCAACTGTAGTCCTGAAAACGGCATTGTTCATTTTTTTCCCGAGGCTACTATTCCATTTGGTACGTATCCCACTTCGTCTTTGTCCATTCATCTGTTTATGGACCTTTTTTTGCTTCCATGTCTTGGCTATTTCAGTATTGTTGCAGTGCACATTTGCCTGCCTCTGTCTTTCCGATTCTGGTGGTCTTAGGTTATAGGCCCAAAAGGTGCCCTGCCGCATCGTATGGTAACTCAATTTTTACCTTTTGAAGCAGCTCCATTCAGTTTGCATTAGTGGTATTACTTCTTTACATCCCACCAGCAGCTAGAAGGTACACATTCCTCTAAAACCCCTTCAGCATTTATAGTTTGTAGACTTTTTGATGATGGTCATGACTGGTGTTACCTGAAACCTTTTTGAATTTGAATTTGCATGTGGCTAATAATTCCTTATACTGAGCTTTAGGCATGTCATTTTTTTCTTTTCCTTTTGTTTTAAAGAGTGAGTACAACTTCCCTCCTCTTATTGACTTCTTGAAAAGTTTCTCATGTGTTGAATTTTTTTGCCTATTCCCTACCCCAGGGCATTTTTTGAATGCAGGTGTCATTTAGAGCCCTTGAGTCCTTGTGACTATTAAGCAACCTTTGGCACTGGGTTTAAAGCTGCTGTTGTGGGAAACAGCCACAAGGCGGCAGCATTATTACGTTCTCCACTCTTCTTACTAGGGCAACAGAGTCTTCCTGGAGGTAGTTTTCCAAGGTTGTAAATTAGAGTGCAATGTGCTGGGACAAGCCCCCAGAAGTTTATGTCTCCTAACTTATGTTTGCTTTTTAAATTTAATTTCTATTTCTTATCGGAGTAAATTTGATTAGAGTGTTTTGATTGGCTGTACAGAATCTGCTCAATGATTCATACATATATCTGTTCATCTTCGGAACCTGTTATCATGTATGTGATTACAGAATGTATATTTTAAAGGTTTGGTGATTATATATTTTATATAGTTCATATGTTATATGTTTATATACATTTAACATACATTAGTATATGTATGTTAACCCCATAGTCCTAATTTACCCATCCTCCCACCTTTCATTTTGGCTAACCATTAGTTTATTTGATAAGTCTGTGAGTGTCTTTTTTTGTGGAAATATGTTCATTGGTAGCAATCTTAGGATAACATGTATAAATGATATCATAGGATATTTGTCATACCCTTTTGACTAACTTACCCTTATATGACTATTTCTAGTCTCAACTGTAGTTCTGAAAACGGCATTGTTCATTTTTTTCCCGAGGCTACTCTTCCATTCTGTCCATATACCACTTCTTCTTTGTCCATTCACCTGTTTATGGACCATTTTTTGCTTCCATGTCTTGGGTATTTCAGTATTGTTGCAGTGCACATTTGCCTGCCTCTGTATTTCCGATTTTGGTGGTCTTAGGTTATAGGCCCAAAAGGTGCCCTGCCGCATCATATGGTAACTCAATTTTTACCTTTTCAAGCAGCTCCATTCAGTATGCGTTAGTGCTGTTACCACTTTACATCCCACCAGCAGGTAGAATGTACACAATTCTCTAAAACCCCTTCAGCATTTATAGTTTGTAGACTTTTTGCTGATGGTCATGACTGGTGTCACCTGAAACCTTTTTGAATTTGAATTTGCATGTGGCTAATAATTCCTTATACTGAGCTTTAGGCATGTCCTTTTTTTTTCTTTTCCTTTTTTTTTAAAGAGTGAGTACAACTTCCCTCCTCTTATTGACTTCTTGAAAAGTTACTCATGTGTTGAATTTTCTTGCCAATTCCATACCCCAGGGCATTTTTTGAGGGCCTGTGTCTTTTACAGCCCTGCAGTCCTTGTGACTATATAAGCAACCATTGGCACTGGGTTTAAAGCTACTGTTGTGGGAAGCAGCCACAAGGCGGCAGCATTATTACGTTCTCAAGTCTTGTTACTAGGACAACACAGTCTTCCTGGAGGTAGTGTTCCGAGCTTGTAAATTAGAGTGCAATGTGCTGGGACAAGCCCCCAGAAGTTTATGTCTCCTAACTTATGTTTGTTTTTTAAATTTAATTTCTATTTCTTATCGGAGTAAATTTGATTAGAGTGTTGTGGTTTTCTGGCTGTACAGAATCTGCTCAATGATTCATACATATGTCTGTTCATCTTCGAACCTGTTAGCATGTATGTGATTACAGAATGTATATTTTAAAGGTATTGGTGATTATATTATTTATATATTTCATATGTTATACGTTTATATACATTTAACATACATTAGTATATGTATTTTAACCCCATTGTCCTAATTTACCCATCCTCCCACCTTTCATTTTGGCTAGCCATTAGTTTATTTGATAAGTCTGTGAGTGTCTTTTTCTGTGGAAATATGTTCATTGGTAGCAATCTTAGGATAACATGTATAAATGATGTCATAGGATATTTGTCATACCCTTTTGACTTACTTAACCTTATATGATTATTTCTAGGCTCAACTGTAGTCCTGAAAACGGCATTGTTCATTTTTTTCCCGAGGCTACTATTCCATTTGGTACGTATCCCACTTCGTCTTTGTCCATTCATCTGTTTATGGACCTTTTTTTTTCCTTCCATGTCTTTGCTTTTTCATTATTGTTGCAGTGCACATTTGCCTGCCTCTGTCTTTCCGATTCTGGTGGTCTTAGGTTATAGGCCCAAAAGGTGCCCTGCCGCATCATATGGTAGCTCAATTTTTACGTTTTCAAGCAGCTCGATTCAGTTTGCATTAGTGCTGTTACGACTTTATATCCCACCAGCAGCTAGAAGGTACACACTTCTCTAAAACCCCTTCAGCATTTATAGTTTGTAGACTTTTTGCTGATGGTCATGACTGGTGTGAGCTGAAACCTTTTTGGAGGTTGGATACGCATGTGGCTAATAATTCCTTATGCTGAGCTTTAGGCATGTCCTATTTTTTCTTTTCCTTTTTTTTAAAATGAGTGAGTACAACTTCCCTCCTCTTATTGATTTCTTGAAAAGTTTCTTATGTGTTGAATTTTCTTGCCTATTCCCTACCCCAGGGCATTTTTTGAGTGCCTGTGTCATTTACAACCGTGCAGTCCTTGTGACTATATAAGCAACCATTGGCACTGGGTTTAAAGGTGCTGTTTTTGGAGACAGCCACAAGGCGGCAGCATTATTACGTTCTCAAGTCTTGTTACTAGGACAACAGAGTCTTCCTGGAGGTATTGTTCCGAGCTTTTAAATTAGAGTGCAATGTGCTGGGACAAGCCCCCAGAAGTTTATGTCTCCTAACTTATGTTTGCTTTTTAAATATAATTTCTATTTCTTATCAGAGTCAATTTGCTTAGAGTGTTTTGATTGTCTGGCTGTACAGAATCTGTTCAATGATTCATACATATGTCTGTTCATCTTCGGATCCTGCTACCATGTACGTGATTACAGAATGTATATTTTTGAAGCTATTGGTGATGATATAATGCATATAGTTTATATGTGATATGTTTATATACATTTAACATACATTAGTATATGTATGTTAACCCCATTGTCCTAATTTACCCATCCTCCCACCTTTCATTTTGGCTAACCATTAGTTTATTTGATAAGTCTGTGAGTGTCTTTTTCTGTGGAAATATGTTCATTGGTAGCAATCTTAGGATAACATGTATTAATGATATCATAGGATATTTGTCATACCCTTTTGACTTACTTAACCTTATATGATTATTTCTAGGCTCATCTCTAGTCCTGAAAACGGCATTGTTCATTTTTTTCCAGAGGCTTCTATTCCATTTGGTACGTGTACCATTTCGTCTTTGTCCATTCATCTGTTTATGGACCTTTTTTTTGCTTCCATGTCTTGGCTATTTCAATATTGTTGCAGTGCACATTTGCCTGCCTCTGTCTTTCCGAATCCAGTTGTCTTAGGTTATAGGCCCAAAATGTGCCCTGCCGCATCATATGGTAGCTCAATGTTTACCTTTTCAAGCAGCTCGATTCAGTTTGCGTTACTGCTGTTACCACTTTACATCCCACCAGCAGCTAGAAGGTACACAGTTCTCTAAAACCCCTTCAGCATTTATAGTTTGTAGACTTTTTGCTGATGGTCATGACTGGTGTGAGCTGAAACCTTTTTGGAGGTTGGATACGCATGTGGCTAATAATTCCTTATGCTGAGCTTTAGGCATGTCCTTTTTTTCTTTTCCTTTTTTTTTAAAGAGTGACTACAACTTCCCTCCTCTTATTGACTTCTTGAAAATTTCTCATGTGTTGAATTTTCTTGCCAATTCCATACCCCAGGGCATTTTTTGAGGGCCTGTGTCTTTTACAGCCCTGCAGTCCTTGTGACTATATAAGCAACCATTGGCACTGGGTTTAAAGCTACTGTTGTGGGAAGCAGCCACAAGGCGGCAGCATTATTACGTTCTCAAGTCTTGTTACTAGGACAACACAGTCTTCCTGGAGGTAGTGTTCCGAGCTTGTAAATTAGAGTGCAGTGTGCTGGGACAAGCCCCCAGAAGTTTATGTCTCCTAACTTATGTTTGTTTTTTAAATTTAATTTCTATTTCTTATCGGAGTAAATTTGATTAGAGTGTTGTGGTTTTCTGGCTGTACAGAATCTGCTCAATGATTCATACATATGTCTGTTCATCTTCGAACCTGTTAGCATGTATGTGATTACAGAATGTATATTTTAAAGGTATTGGTGATTATATAATTTATATATTTCATATGTTATATGTTTATATACATTTAACATACATTAGTATATGTATTTTAACCCCATAGTCCTAATTTACCCATCCTCCCACCTTTCATTTTGGCTAGCCATTAGTTTATTTGATAAGTCTGTGAGTGTCTTTTTCTGTGGAAATATGTTCATTGGTAGCAATCTTAGGATAACATGTATAAATGATGTCCTAGGATATTTGTCATACCCGTTTGACTTACTTAACCTTATATGATTATTTCTAGGCTCAACTGTAGTCCTGAAAACGGCATTGTTCATTTTTTTCCCGAGGCTACTATTCCATTTGGTACGTATCCCACTTCGTCTTTGTCCATTCATCTGTTTATGGACCTTTTTTTTTGCTTCCATGTCTTTGCTATTTCAGTATTGTTGCAGTGCACATTTGCCTGCCTCTGTCTTTCCGATTCTGGTGGTCTTAGGTTATAGGCCCAAAAGGTGCCCTGCCGCATCATATGGTAGCTCAATTTTTACGTTTTCAAGCAGCTCGATTCAGTTTGCATTAGTGCTGTTACGACTTTATATCCCACCAGCAGCTAGAAGGTACACACTTCTCTAAAACCCCTTCAGCATTTATAGTTTGTAGACTTTTTGCTGATGGTCATGGCTGGTGTGAGCTGAAACCTTTTTGGAGGTTGGATACGCATGTGGCTAATAATTCCTTATGCTGAGCTTTAGGCATGTCCTATTTTTTCTTTTCCTTTTTTTTAAAATGAGTGAGTACAACTTCCCTCCTCTTATTGATTTCTTGAAAAGTTTCTTATGTGTTGAATTTTCTTGCCTATTCCCTACCCCAGGGCATTTTTTGAGTGCCTGTGTCATTTACAACCGTGCAGTCCTTGTGACTATATAAGCAACCATTGGCACTGGGTTTAAAGGTGCTGTTTTTGGAGACAGCCACAAGGCGGCAGCATTATTACGTTCTCAAGTCTTGTTACTAGGACAACAGAGTCTTCCTGGAGGTATTGTTCCGAGCTTTTAAATTAGAGTGCAATGTGCTGGGACAAGCCCCCAGAAGTTTATGTCTCCTAACTTATGTTTGCTTTTTAAATATAATTTCTATTTCTTATCAGAGTCAATTTGCTTAGAGTGTTTTGATTGTCTGGCTGTACAGAATCTGTTCAATGATTCATACATATGTCTGTTCATCTTCGGATCCTGCTACCATGTACGTGATTACAGAATGTATATTTTTGAAGCTATTGGTGATGATATAATGCATATAGTTTATATGTGATATGTTTATATACATTTAACATACATTAGTATATGTATGTTAACCCCATTGTCCTAATTTACCCATCCTCCCACCTTTCATTTTGGCTAACCATTAGTTTATTTGATAAGTCTGTGAGTGTCTTTTTCTGTGGAAATATGTTCATTGGTAGCAATCTTAGGATAACATGTATTAATGATATCATAGGATATTTGTCATACCCTTTTGACTTACTTAACCTTATATGATTATTTCTAGGCTCATCTCTAGTCCTGAAAACGGCATTGTTCATTTTTTTCCAGAGGCTTCTATTCCATTTGGTACGTGTACCATTTCGTCTTTGTCCATTCATCTGTTTATGGACCTTTTTTTTGCTTCCATGTCTTGGCTATTTCAATATTGTTGCAGTGCACATTTGCCTGCCTCTGTCTTTCCGAATCCAGTTGTCTTAGGTTATAGGCCCAAAATGTGCCCTGCCGCATCATATGGTAGCTCAATGTTTACCTTTTCAAGCAGCTCGATTCAGTTTGCGTTACTGCTGTTACCACTTTACATCCCACCAGCAGCTAGAAGGTACACAGTTCTCTAAAACCCCTTCAGCATTTATAGTT
This sequence comes from Balaenoptera physalus, assembly GCF_965194825.1. Taxonomy (NCBI): domain Eukaryota; kingdom Metazoa; phylum Chordata; class Mammalia; order Artiodactyla; family Balaenopteridae; genus Balaenoptera; species Balaenoptera physalus. The sequence continues at coordinate 22,578 of NW_028125707.1, read as the reverse complement.
TGTAGACTTTTTGCTGATGGTCATGACTGGTGTGAGCTGAAACCTTTTTGGAGGTTGGATACGCATGTGGCTAATAATTCCTTATGCTGAGCTTTAGGCATGTCCTTTTTTTCTTTTCCTTTTTTTTTAAAGAATGACTACAACTTCCCTCCTCTTATTGACTTCTTGAAAATTTCTCATGTGTTGAATTTTCTTGCTAATTCCATACCCCAGGGCATTTTTTGAGGGCCTGTGTCTTTTACAGCCCTGCAGTCCTTGTGACTATATAAGCAACCATTGGCACTGGGTTTAAAGCTACTGTTGTGGGAAGCAGCCACAAGGCGGCAGCATTATTACGTTCTCAAGTCTTGTTACTAGGACAACACAGTCTTCCTGGAGGTAGTGTTCCGAGCTTGTAAATTAGAGTGCAATGTGCTGGGACAAGCCCCCAGAAGTTTATGTCTCCTTACTTATGTTTGTTTTTTAAATTTAATTTGTATTTTTTATCGGAGTAAATTTGATTAGAGTGTTTTGATTGTCTGGCTGTACAGAATCTGTTCAATGATTCATACATATGTCTGTTCATCTTCGGATCCTGTTACCATGTATGTGATCACAGAATATATATTTTGAAGGTATTGGTGATTATATAATTCATATCGTTTATATGTTATATGTTTATATACATTTAACTTACATTAGTATATGTATGTTAACCCCATAGTCCTAACTTACCCATCCCCCCACCTTTCATTTTGGCTAACCATTAGTTTATTTGATAAGTCTGTGAGTGTCTTTTTCTGTGGAAATATGTTCATTGGTAGCAATCTTAAGAAAACTTGTATAAATGATATCATAGGATATTTGTCATACCCTTTTGACTTACTTAACCTTATATGATTTTTTCTAGGCTCAACTGTAGTCCTGAAAACAGCATTGTTCATTTTTCTCCCGAGGCTACTATTCCATTCTGTCCGTATACCACTTCTTCTTTGTCCATTCATCTGTTTATGGACCTTTTTTTTGCTTCCATATCTTGGCTATTTCAGTATTGTTGCAGTGCATATTTGCCTGCCTCTGTCTTTCCAATTTTGGTGGTCTTAGGTTATAGGCCCAAAAGGTGCCCTGCCCCATCATTTGGTAGCTCAATTTTTACCTTTTCAAGCAGCTCGATTCATTTTGCGTTAGTGCTGTTTCCACTTTACATCCCACCAGCAGCTAGAAGGTACACAATGCTCTAAAACCCCTTCAGCATTTATAGTTTGTAGACTTTTTGCTGATGGTCATGACTGGTGTCACCTGAAACCTTTTTGAATTTGAATTTGCATGTGGCTAATAATTCCTTATACTGAGCTTTAGGCATGTCCTTTTTTATTCTTTTCCTTTTTTTTTTAAAGAGTGAGTACAACTTCCCTCCTCTTATTGACTTCTTGAAAATTTACTCATGTGTTGAATTTTTTTGCCTATTCCCTACTCCAGGGCATTCTTTGAGGGCCGGTGTCATTTAGAGCCCTGCAGTCCTTGTGACTATTAAGCAACCTTTGGCACTGGGTTTAAAGCTGCTGTTGTGGGAAACAGCCACAAGGTGGCAGCATTATTACGTTCTCAACTCTTGTTACTAGGGCAACAGAGTCTTCCTGGAGGTAGTTTTCCAAGGTTGTAAATTAGAGTGGAATGTGCTGGGACAAGCCCCCAGAAGTTTATGTCTCCTAACTTATGTTTGCTTTTTAAATTTAATTTCTATTTCTTATCAGAGTCAGTTTGCTTAGAGTGTTTTGATTGTCTGGCTGTACAGAATCTGCTCAATGATTCATACATATGTCTGTTCATCTTCGGATCCTGCTACCATGTACGTGATTACAGAATGTATATTTTTGAAGCTATTGGTGATGATATAATGCATATAGTTTATATGTGATATGTTTATATACATTTAACATACATTAGTATATGTATGTTAACCCCATTGTCCTAATTTACCCATCCTCCCACCTTTCATTTTGGCTAACCATTAGTTTATTTGATAAGTCTGTGAGTGTCTTTTTCTGTGGAAATATGTTCATTGGTAGCAATCTTAGGATAACATGTATTAATGATATCATAGGATATTTGTCATACCCTTTTGACTTACTTAACCTTATATGATTATTTCTAGGCTCAACTCTAGTCCTGAAAACGGCATTGTTCATTTTTTTCCAGAGGCTTCTATTCCATTTGGTACGTGTACCATTTCGTCTTTGTCCATTCATCTGTTTATGGACCTTTTTTTTGCTTCCATGTCTTGGCTATTTCAATATTGTTGCAGTGCACATTTGCCTGCCTCTGTCTTTCCGAATCCAGTTGTCTTAGGTTATAGGCCCAAAATGTGCCCTGCCGCATCATATGGTAGCTCAATGTTTACCTTTTCAAGCAGCTCCTTTCAGTTTGCGTTACTGCTGTTACCACTTTACATCCCACCAGCAGCTAGAAGGTACACAGTTCTCTAAAACCCCTTCAGCATTTATAGTTTGTAGACTTTTTGCTGATGGTCATGACTGGTGTGAGCTGAAACCTTTTTGGAGGTTGGATACGCATGTGGCTAATAATTCCTTATGCTGAGCTTTAGGCATGTCCTTTTTTTCTTTTCCTTTTTTTTTAAAGAGTGACTACAACTTCCCTCCTCTTATTGACTTCTTGAAAATTTCTCATGTGTTGAATTTTCTTGCCAATTCCATACCCCAGGGCATTTTTTGAGGGCCTGTGTCTTTTACAGCCCTGCAGTCCTTGTGACTATATAAGCAACCATTGGCACTGGGTTTAAAGCTACTGTTGTGGGAAGCAGCCACAAGGCGGCAGCATTATTACGTTCTCAAGTCTTGTTACTAGGACAACACAGTCTTCCTGGAGGTAGTGTTCCGAGCTTGTAAATTAGAGTGCAATGTGCTGGGACAAGCCCCCAGAAGTTTATGTCTCCTAACTTATGTTTGTTTTTTAAATTTAATTTCTATTTCTTATCGGAGTAAATTTGATTAGAGTGTTGTGGTTTTCTGGCTGTACAGAATCTGCTCAATGATTCATACATATGTCTGTTCATCTTCGAACCTGTTAGCATGTATGTGATTACAGAATGTATATTTTAAAGGTATTGGTGATTATATAATTTATATATTTCATATGTTATATGTTTATATACATTTAACATACATTAGTATATGTATTTTAACCCCATAGTCCTAATTTACCCATCCTCCCACCTTTCATTTTGGCTAGCCATTAGTTTATTTGATAAGTCTGTGAGTGTCTTTTTCTGTGGAAATATGTTCATTGGTAGCAATCTTAGGATAACATGTATAAATGATGTCCTAGGATATTTGTCATACCCGTTTGACTTACTTAACCTTATATGATTATTTCTAGGCTCAACTGTAGTCCTGAAAACGGCATTGTTCATTTTTTTCCCGAGGCTACTATTCCATTTGGTACGTATCCCACTTCGTCTTTCTCCATTCATCTGTTTATGGACCTTTTTTTTGCTTCCATGTCTTGGCTATTTCAATATTGTTGCAATGCACATTTGCCTGCCTCTCTCTTTCCGAATCTGGTGGTCTTAGGTTATAGGCCCAAAAGGTGCCCTGCCGCATCATATGGTAGCTCAATTTTTACCTTTTCAAGCAGCTCCATTCAGTTTGCGTTAGTGCTGTTGCCACTTTACATCCCACCAGCAGCTAGAAGGTACACAGATCTCTAAAACCCCTTCAGCATTTATAGTTTGTAGACATTTTGCTGATGGTCATGACTGGTGTGAGCTGAAACCTTTTTGGAGGTTGGATACGCATGTGGCTAATAATTCCTTATGCTGAGCTTTAGGCATGTCCTATTTTTTCTTTTCCTTTTTTTTAAAAAGAGTGAGTACAACTTCCCTCCTCTTATTGATTTCTTGAAAAGTTTCTTATGTGTTGAATTTTCTTGCCTATTCCCTACCCCAGGGCATTTTTTGAGTGCCTGTGTCATTTACAACCGTACAGTCCTTGTGACTATATAAGCAACCATTGGCACTGGGTTTAAAGGTGCTGTTTTTGGAGACAGCCACAAGGCGGCAGCATTATTACGTTCTCAAGTCTTGTTACTAGGACAACAGAGTCTTCCTGGAGGTAGTGTTCCGAGCTTTTAAATTAGAGTGCAATGTGCTGGGACAAGCCCCCAGAAGTTTATGTCTCCTTACTTATGTTTGTTTTTTAAATTTAATTTGTATTTTTTATCGGAGTAAATTTGATTAGAGTGTTTTGATTGTCTGGCTGTACAGAATCTGTTCAATGATTCATACATATGTCTGTTCATCTTCGGATCCTGTTACCATGTATGTGATTACAGAATGTATATTTTGAAGGTATTGGTGATTATATAATTCATATCATTTATATGTTATATGTTTATATACATTTAACTTATATTAGTATATGTATGTTAACCCCATAGTCCTAATTTACCCATCCCCCCACCTTTCATTTTGGCTAACCATTAGTTTATTTGATAAGTCTGTGAGTGTCTTTTTCTGTGGAAATATGTTCATTGGTAGCAATCTTAGGATAACATGTATAAATGATATCATAGGATATTTGTCATACCCTTTTGACTTACTTAACCTTATATGATTATTTCTAGGCTCAACTCTAGTCCTGAAAACGGCATTGTTCATTTTTTTCCAGAGGCTACTATTCCATTTGGTACGTATACCATTTCGTCTTTGTCCATTCATCTGTTTATGGACCTTTTTTTTGCTTCCATGTCTTGGCTATTTCAATATTGTTGCAGTGCACATTTGCCTGCCTCTGTCTTTCCGAATCCGGTGGTCTTAGGTTATAGGCCCAAAAGGTGCCCTGCCGCATCATATGGTAGCTCAGTGTTTACCTTTTCAAGCAGCTCGATTCAGTTTGCGTTACTGCTGTTACCACTTTACATCCAAACAGCAGCTAGAAGGTACACAGTTCTCTAAAACCCCTTCAGCATTTATAGTTTGTAGACTTTTTGCTGATGGTCATGACTGGTGTGAGCTGAAACCTTTTTGGAGGTTGGATACGCATGTGGCTAATAATTCCTTATGCTGAGCTTTAGGCATGTCCTTTTTTTCTTTTCCTTTTTTTTAAAGAGTGAGTACAACTTCCGTACTCTTATTGACTTCTTGAAAATTTCTCATGTGTTGAATTTTCTTGCCAATTCCCTACACCAGGGTATTTTTTGAGGGCCTGTGTCTTTTACAGCCCTGCAGTCCTTGTGACTATATAAGCAACCATTGGCACTGGGTTTAAAGCTACTGTTGTGGGAAGCAGCCACAAGGCGGCAGCATTATTACGTTCTCAAGTCTTGTTACTAGGACAACACAGTCTTCCTGGAGGTAGTGTTCCGAGCTTGTAAATTAGAGTGCAATGTGCTGGGACAAGCCCCCAAAAGTTTATGTCTCCTAACTTATGTTTGTTTTTTAAATTTAATTTCTATTTCTTATCGGAGTAAATTTGATTAGAGTGTTTTGATTGTCTGGCTGTACAGAATCTGCTCAATGATTCATACATATGTCTGTTCATCTTCGGATCCTGTTACCATGTATGTGATTACAGAATGTATATTTTGAAGGTATTGGTGAATATATAATTCATATCATTTATATGTTATATGTTTATATACATTTAACATACATTAGTATATGTATGTTAACCCCATAGTCCTAATTTACCCATCCTCCCACCTTTCATTTTGGCTAACCATTAGTTTATATGATAAGTCTGTGAGTGTCTTTTTCTGTGGAAATATGTTCATTGGTAGCAATCTTAGGATAACATGTATAAATGATGTCATAGGATATTTGTCATACCCTTTTGACTTACTTAACCTTATATGATTATTTCTAGGCTCAACTCTAGTCCTGAAAATGGCATTGTTCATTTTTCTCCCGAGGCTACTATTCCATTCTGTCCGTATACCACTTCTTCTTTGTCCATTCATCTGTTTATGGACCTTTTTTTTGCTTCCATATCTTGGCTATTTCAGTATTGTTGCAGTGCATATTTGCCTGCCTCTGTCTTTCCAATTTTGGTGTTCTTAGGTTATAGGCCCAAAAGGTGCCCTGCCGCATCATTTGGTAGCTCAATTTTTACCTTTTCAAGCAGCTCGATTCAGTTTGCGTTAGTGCTGTTTCCACTTTACATCCCACCAGCAGCTAGAAGGTACACAGATCTCTAAAACCCCTTCAGCATTTATAGTTTGTAGACATTTTGCTGATGGTAATGACTGGTGTGAGCTGAAACCTTTTTGAATTTGAATTTGTATGTGGCTAATAATTCCTTATACTAAGCTTTAGGCATGTCCTTTTTTTTCTTTTCCTTTTTTTTTTAAAGAGTGAGTACAACTTCCCTCCTCTTATTGACTTCTTGGAAATTTCTCATGTGTTGAATGTTCTTGCCAATTCCCTACCCCAGGGCATATTTTGAGGGCTTGTGTCATTTACAGCCCTGCAGTCCTTGTGACTATATAAGCAATCATTGGCACTGGGTTTAAAGTGCTGTTGTGGGAAGCAGCCACAAGGTGGCAGCATTATTGCGTTCTCAAGTCTTGTTACTAGGAGAACAGAGTCTTCCTGGAGGTAGTGTTCTGAGCTTGTAAATTAGAGTGCAATATGCTGGGACAAGCCCCCAGAAGTTTATGTCTCCTAACTTATGTTTGCTTTTTAAATTTAATTTCTATTTCTTATCGGAGTAAATTTGATTAGAGTGTTGTGGTTTTCTGGCTGTACAGAATCTGCTCAATGATTCATACATATGTCTGTTCATCTTCGAACCTGTTAGCATGTATGTGATTACAGAATGTATATTTTAAAGGTATTGGTGATTATATAATTTATATATTTCATATGTTATATGTTTATATACATTTAACATACATTAGTATATGTATTTTAACCCCATAGTCCTAATTTACCCATCCTCCCACCTTTCATTTTGGCTAGCAATTAGTTTATTTGATAAGTCTGTGAGTGTCTTTTTCTGTGGAAATATGTTCATTGGTAGCAATCTTAGGATAACATGTATAAATGATGTCCTAGGATATTTGTCATACCCTTTTGACTTACTTAACCTTATATGATTATTTCTAGGCTCAACTGTAGTCCTGAAAACGGCATTGTTCATTTTTTTCCCGAGGCTACTATTCCATTTGGTACGTATCCCACTTCGTCTTTGTCCATTCATCTGTTTATGGACCTTTTTTTGCTTCCATGTCTTGGCTATTTCAGTATTGTTGCAGTGCACATTTGCCTGCCTCTGTCTTTCCGATTCTGGTGGTCTTAGGTTATAGGCCCAAAAGGTGCCCTGCCGCATCGTATGGTAACTCAATTTTTACCTTTTGAAGCAGCTCCATTCAGTTTGCATTAGTGGTATTACTTCTTTACATCCCACCAGCAGCTAGAAGGTACACATTCCTCTAAAACCCCTTCAGCATTTATAGTTTGTAGACTTTTTGATGATGGTCATGACTGGTGTTACCTGAAACCTTTTTGAATTTGAATTTGCATGTGGCTAATAATTCCTTATACTGAGCTTTAGGCATGTCATTTTTTTCTTTTCCTTTTGTTTTAAAGAGTGAGTACAACTTCCCTCCTCTTATTGACTTCTTGAAAAGTTTCTCATGTGTTGAATTTTTTTGCCTATTCCCTACCCCAGGGCATTTTTTGAATGCAGGTGTCATTTAGAGCCCTTGAGTCCTTGTGACTAATAAGTAACCTTTGGCACTGGGTTTAAAGCTGCTGTTGTGGGAAACAGCCACAAGGCGGCAGCATTATTACGTTCTCCACTCTTCTTACTAGGGCAACAGAGTCTTCCTGGAGGTAGTTTTCCAAGGTTGTAAATTAGAGTGGAATGTGCTGGGACAAGCCCCCAGAAGTTTATGTCTCCTAACTTATGTTTGCTTTTTAAATTTAATTTCTATTTCTTATCGGAGTAAATTTGATTAGAGTGTTTTGATTGGCTGTACAGAATCTGCTCAATGATTCATACATATATCTGTTCATCTTCGGAACCTGTTATCATGTATGTGATTACAGAATGTATATTTTAAAGGTTTGGTGATTATATATTTTATATAGTTCATATGTTATATGTTTATATACATTTAACATACATTAGTATATGTATGTTAACCCCATAGTCCTAATTTACCCATCCTCCCACCTTTCATTTTGGCTAACCATTAGTTTATTTGATAAGTCTGTGAGTGTCTTTTTTTGTGGAAATATGTTCATTGGTAGCAATCTTAGGATAACATGTATAAATGATATCATAGGATATTTGTCATACCCTTTTGACTAACTTACCCTTATATGACTATTTCTAGTCTCAACTGTAGTTCTGAAAACGGCATTGTTCATTTTTTTCCCGAGGCTACTCTTCCATTCTGTCCATATACCACTTCTTCTTTGTCCATTCACCTGTTTATGGACCATTTTTTGCTTCCATGTCTTGGGTATTTCAGTATTGTTGCAGTGCACATTTGCCTGCCTCTGTATTTCCGATTTTGGTGGTCTTAGGTTATAGGCCCAAAAGGTGCCCTGCCGCATCATATGGTAACTCAATTTTTACCTTTTCAAGCAGCTCCATTCAGTATTCGTTAGTGCTGTTACCACTTTACATCCCACCAGCAGGTAGAATGTACACAATTCTCTAAAACCCCTTCAGCATTTATAGTTTGTAGACTTTTTGCTGATGGTCATGACTGGTGTCACCTGAAACCTTTTTGAATTTGAATTTGCATGTGGCTAATAATTCCTTATACTGAGCTTTAGGCATGTCCTTTTTTTTTCTTTTCCTTTTTTTTTAAAGAGTGAGTACAACTTCCCTCCTCTTATTGACTTCTTGAAAAGTTACTCATGTGTTGAATTTTCTTGCCAATTCCATACCCCAGGGCATTTTTTGAGGGCCTGTGTCTTTTACAGCCCTGCAGTCCTTGTGACTATATAAGCAACCATTGGCACTGGGTTTAAAGCTACTGTTGTGGGAAGCAGCCAAAAGGCGGCAGCATTATTACGTTCTCAAGTCTTGTTACTAGGACAACACAGTCTTCCTGGAGGTAGTGTTCCGAGCTTGTAAATTAGAGTGCAATGTGCTGGGACAAGCCCCCAGAAGTTTATGTCTCCTAACTTATGTTTGTTTTTTAAATTTAATTTCTATTTCTTATCGGAGTAAATTTGATTAGAGTGTTGTGGTTTTCTGGCTGTACAGAATCTGCTCAATGATTCATACATATGTCTGTTCATCTTCGAACCTGTTAGCATGTATGTGATTACAGAATGTATATTTTAAAGGTATTGGTGATTATATTATTTATATATTTCATATGTTATATGTTTATATACATTTAACATACATTAGTATATGTATTTTAACCCCATTGTCCTAATTTACCCATCCTCCCACCTTTCATTTTGGCTAGCCATTAGTTTATTTGATAAGTCTGTGAGTGTCTTTTTCTGTGGAAATATGTTCATTGGTAGCAATCTTAGGATAACATGTATAAATGATGTCATAGGATATTTGTCATACCCTTTTGACTTACTTAACCTTATATGATTATTTCTAGGCTCAACTGTAGTCCTGAAAACGGCATTGTTCATTTTTTTCCCGAGGCTACTATTCCATTTGGTACGTATCCCACTTCGTCTTTGTCCATTCATCTGTTTATGGACCTTTTTTTTTGCTTCCATGTCTTTGCTATTTCAGTATTGTTGCAGTGCACATTTGCCTGCCTCTGTCTTTCCGATTCTGGTGGTCTTAGGTTATAGGCCCAAAAGGTGCCCTGCCGCATCATATGGTAGCTCAATTTTTACGTTTTCAAGCAGCTCGATTCAGTTTGCATTAGTGCTGTTACGACTTTATATCCCACCAGCAGCTAGAAGGTACACACTTCTCTAAAACCCCTTCAGCATTTATAGTTTGTAGACTTTTTGCTGATGGTCATGACTGGTGTGAGCTGAAACCTTTTTGGAGGTTGGATACGCATGTGGCTAATAATTCCTTATGCTGAGCTTTAGGCATGTCCTATTTTTTCTTTTCCTTTTTTTTAAAATGAGTGAGTACAACTTCCCTCCTCTTATTGATTTCTTGAAAAGTTTCTTATGTGTTGAATTTTCTTGCCTATTCCCTACCCCAGGGCATTTTTTGAGTGCCTGTGTCATTTACAACCGTGCAGTCCTTGTGACTATATAAGCAACCATTGGCACTGGGTTTAAAGCTACTGTTGTGGGAAGCAGCCACAAGGCAGCAGCATTATTACGTTCTCAAGTCTTGTTACTAGGACAACACAGTCTTCCTGGAGGTAGTGTTCCGAGCTTTTAAATTAGAGTGCAATGTGCTGGGACAAGCCCCCAGAAGTTTATGTCTCCTAACTTATGTTTGCTTTTTAAATATAATTTCTATTTCTTATCAGAGTCAATTTGCTTAGAGTGTTTTGATTGTCTGGCTGTACAGAATCTGTTCAATGATTCATACATATGTCTGTTCATCTTCGGATCCTGCTACCATGTACGTGATTACAGAATGTATATTTTTGAAGCTATTGGTGATGATATAATGCATATAGTTTATATGTGATATGTTTATATACATTTAACATACATTAGTATATGTATGTTAACCCCATTGTCCTAATTTACCCATCCTCCCACCTTTCATTTTGGCTAACCATTAGTTTATTTGATAAGTCTGTGAGTGTCTTTTTCTGTGGAAATATGTTCATTGGTAGCAATCTTAGGATAACATGTATTAATGATATCATAGGATATTTGTCATACCCTTTTGACTTACTTAACCTTATATGATTATTTCTAGGCTCATCTCTAGTCCTGAAAACGGCATTGTTCATTTTTTTCCAGAGGCTTCTATTCCATTTGGTACGTGTACCATTTCGTCTTTGTCCATTCATCTGTTTATGGACCTTTTTTTTGCTTCCATGTCTTGGCTATTTCAATATTGTTGCAGTGCACATTTGCCTGCCTCTGTCTTTCCGAATCCAGTTGTCTTAGGTTATAGGCCCAAAATGTGCCCTGCCGCATCATATGGTAGCTCAATGTTTACCTTTTCAAGCAGCTCGATTCAGTTTGCGTTACTGCTGTTACCACTTTACATCCCACCAGCAGCTAGAAGGTACACAGTTCTCTAAAACCCCTTCAGCATTTATAGTTTGTAGACTTTTTGCTGATGGTCATGACTGGTGTGAGCTGAAACCTTTTTGGAGGTTGGATACGCATGTGGCTAATAATTCCTTATGCTGAGCTTTAGGCATGTCCTTTTTTTCTTTTCCTTTTTTTTTAAAGAGTGACTACAACTTCCCTCCTCTTATTGACTTCTTGAAAATTTCTCATGTGTTGAATTTTCTTGCCAATTCCATACCCCAGGGCATTTTTTGAGGGCCTGTGTCTTTTACAGCCCTGCAGTCCTTGTGACTATATAAGCAACCATTGGCACTGGGTTTAAAGCTACTGTTGTGGGAAGCAGCCACAAGGCGGCAGCATTATTACGTTCTCAAGTCTTGTTACTAGGACAACACAGTCTTCCTGGAGGTAGTGTTCCGAGCTTGTAAATTAGAGTGCAATGTGCTGGGACAAGCCCCCAGAAGTTTATGTCTCCTAACTTATGTTTGTTTTTTAAATTTAATTTCTATTTCTTATCGGAGTAAATTTGATTAGAGTGTTGTGGTTTTCTGGCTGTACAGAATCTGCTCAATGATTCATACATATGTCTGTTCATCTTCGAACCTGTTAGCATGTATGTGATTACAGAATGTATATTTTAAAGGTATTGGTGATTATATAATTTATATATTTCATATGTTATATGTTTATATACATTTAACATACATTAGTATATGTATTTTAACCCCATAGTCCTAATTTACCCATCCTCCCACCTTTCATTTTGGCTAGCCATTAGTTTATTTGATAAGTCTGTGAGTGTCTTTTTCTGTGGAAATATGTTCATTGGTAGCAATCTTAGGATAACATGTATAAATGATGTCCTAGGATATTTGTCATACCCGTTTGACTTACTTAACCTTATATGATTATTTCTAGGCTCAACTGTAGTCCTGAAAACGGCATTGTTCATTTTTTTCCCGAGGCTACTATTCCATTTGGTACGTATCCCACTTCGTCTTTCTCCATTCATCTGTTTATGGACCTTTTTTTTGCTTCCATGTCTTGGCTATTTCAATATTGTTGCAATGCACATTTGCCTGCCTCTCTCTTTCCGAATCTGGTGGTCTTAGGTTATAGGCCCAAAAGGTGCCCTGCCGCATCATATGGTAGCTCAATTTTTACCTTTTCAAGCAGCTCCATTCAGTTTGCGTTAGTGCTGTTGCCACTTTACATCCCACCAGCAGCTAGAAGGTACACAGATCTCTAAAACCCCTTCAGCATTTATAGTTTGTAGACATTTTGCTGATGGTCATGACTGGTGTGAGCTGAAACCTTTTTGGAGGTTGGATACGCATGTGGCTAATAATTCCTTATGCTGAGCTTTAGGCATGTCCTATTTTTTCTTTTCCTTTTTTTTAAAAAGAGTGAGTACAACTTCCCTCCTCTTATTGATTTCTTGAAAAGTTTCTTATGTGTTGAATTTTCTTGCCTATTCCCTACCCCAGGGCATTTTTTGAGTGCCTGTGTCATTTACAACCGTACAGTCCTTGTGACTATATAAGCAACCATTGGCACTGGGTTTAAAGGTGCTGTTTTTGGAGACAGCCACAAGGCGGCAGCATTCTTACGTTCTCAAGTCTTGTTACTAGGACAACAGAGTCTTCCTGGAGGTAGTGTTCCGAGCTTTTAAATTAGAGTGCAATGTGCTGGGACAAGCCCCCAGAAGTTTATGTCTCCTTACTTATGTTTGTTTTTTAAATTTAATTTGTATTTTTTATCGGAGTAAATTTGATTAGAGTGTTTTGATTGTCTGGCTGTACAGAATCTGTTCAATGATTCATACATATGTCTGTTCATCTTCGGATCCTGTTACCATGTATGTGATTACAGAATGTATATTTTGAAGGTATTGGTGATTATATAATTCATATCATTTATATGTTATATGTTTATATACATTTAACTTATATTAGTATATGTATGTTAACCCCATAGTCCTAATTTACCCATCCCCCCACCTTTCATTTTGGCTAACCATTAGTTTATTTGATAAGTCTGTGAGTGTCTTTTTCTGTGGAAATATGTTCATTGGTAGCAATCTTAGGATAACATGTATAAATGATATCATAGGATATTTGTCATACCCTTTTGACTTACTTAACCTTATATGATTATTTCTAGGCTCAACTCTAGTCCTGAAAACGGCATTGTTCATTTTTTTCCAGAGGCTACTATTCCATTTGGTACGTATACCATTTCGTCTTTGTCCATTCATCTGTTTATGGACCTTTTTTTTGCTTCCATGTCTTGGCTATTTCAATATTGTTGCAGTGCACATTTGCCTGCCTCTGTCTTTCCGAATCCGGTGGTCTTAGGTTATAGGCCCAAAAGGTGCCCTGCCGCATCATATGGTAGCTCAGTGTTTACCTTTTCAAGCAGCTCGATTCAGTTTGCGTTACTGCTGTTACCACTTTACATCCAAACAGCAGCTAGAAGGTACACAGTTCTCTAAAACCCCTTCAGCATTTATAGTTTGTAGACTTTTTGCTGATGGTCATGACTGGTGTGAGCTGAAACCTTTTTGGAGGTTGGATACGCATGTGGCTAATAATTCCTTATGCTGAGCTTTAGGCATGTCCTTTTTTTCTTTTCCTTTTTTTTAAAGAGTGAGTACAACTTCCGTACTCTTATTGACTTCTTGAAAATTTCTCATGTGTTGAATTTTCTTGCCAATTCCCTACACCAGGGTATTTTTTGAGGGCCTGTGTCTTTTACAGCCCTGCAGTCCTTGTGACTATATAAGCAACCATTGGCACTGGGTTTAAAGCTACTGTTGTGGGAAGCAGCCACAAGGCGGCAGCATTATTACGTTCTCAAGTCTTGTTACTAGGACAACACAGTCTTCCTGGAGGTAGTGTTCCGAGCTTGTAAATTAGAGTGCAATGTGCTGGGACAAGCCCCCAAAAGTTTATGTCTCCTAACTTATGTTTGTTTTTTAAATTTAATTTCTATTTCTTATCGGAGTAAATTTGATTAGAGTGTTTTGATTGTCTGGCTGTACAGAATCTGCTCAATGATTCATACATATGTCTGTTCATCTTCGGATCCTGTTACCATGTATGTGATTACAGAATGTATATTTTGAAGGTATTGGTGAATATATAATTCATATCATTTATATGTTATATGTTTATATACATTTAACATACATTAGTATATGTATGTTAACCCCATAGTCCTAATTTACCCATCCTCCCACCTTTCATTTTGGCTAACCATTAGTTTATATGATAAGTCTGTGAGTGTCTTTTTCTGTGGAAATATGTTCATTGGTAGCAATCTTAGGATAACATGTATAAATGATGTCATAGGATATTTGTCATACCCTTTTGACTTACTTAACCTTATATGATTATTTCTAGGCTCAACTCTAGTCCTGAAAATGGCATTGTTCATTTTTCTCCCGAGGCTACTATTCCATTCTGTCCGTATACCACTTCTTCTTTGTCCATTCATCTGTTTATGGACCTTTTTTTTGCTTCCATATCTTGGCTATTTCAGTATTGTTGCAGTGCATATTTGCCTGCCTCTGTCTTTCCAATTTTGGTGTTCTTAGGTTATAGGCCCAAAAGGTGCCCTGCCGCATCATTTGGTAGCTCAATTTTTACCTTTTCAAGCAGCTCGATTCAGTTTGCGTTAGTGCTGTTTCCACTTTACATCCCACCAGCAGCTAGAAGGTACACAGATCTCTAAAACCCCTTCAGCATTTATAGTTTGTAGACATTTTGCTGATGGTAATGACTGGTGTGAGCTGAAACCTTTTTGAATTTGAATTTGTATGTGGCTAATAATTCCTTATACTAAGCTTTAGGCATGTCCTTTTTTTTCTTTTCCTTTTTTTTTTAAAGAGTGAGTACAACTTCCCTCCTCTTATTGACTTCTTGGAAATTTCTCATGTGTTGAATGTTCTTGCCAATTCCCTACCCCAGGGCATATTTTGAGGGCTTGTGTCATTTACAGCCCTGCAGTCCTTGTGACTATATAAGCAATCATTGGCACTGGGTTTAAAGTGCTGTTGTGGGAAGCAGCCACAAGGTGGCAGCATTATTGCGTTCTCAAGTCTTGTTACTAGGAGAACAGAGTCTTCCTGGAGGTAGTGTTCTGAGCTTGTAAATTAGAGTGCAATATGCTGGGACAAGCCCCCAGAAGTTTATGTCTCCTAACTTATGTTTGCTTTTTAAATTTAATTTCTATTTCTTATCGGAGTAAATTTGATTAGAGTGTTGTGGTTTTCTGGCTGTACAGAATCTGCTCAATGATTCATACATATGTCTGTTCATCTTCGAACCTGTTAGCATGTATGTGATTACAGAATGTATATTTTAAAGGTATTGGTGATTATATAATTTATATATTTCATATGTTATATGTTTATATACATTTAACATACATTAGTATATGTATTTTAACCCCATAGTCCTAATTTACCCATCCTCCCACCTTTCATTTTGGCTAGCAATTAGTTTATTTGATAAGTCTGTGAGTGTCTTTTTCTGTGGAAATATGTTCATTGGTAGCAATCTTAGGATAACATGTATAAATGATGTCCTAGGATATTTGTCATAGCCTTTTGACTTACTTAACCTTATATGATTATTTCTAGGCTCAACTGTAGTCCTGAAAACGGCATTGTTCATTTTTTTCCCGAGGCTACTATTCCATTTGGTACGTATCCCACTTCGTCTTTGTCCATTCATCTGTTTATGGACCTTTTTTTGCTTCCATGTCTTGGCTATTTCAGTATTGTTGCAGTGCACATTTGCCTGCCTCTGTCTTTCCGATTCTGGTGGTCTTAGGTTATAGGCCCAAAAGGTGCCCTGCCGCATCGTATGGTAACTCAATTTTTACCTTTTGAAGCAGCTCCATTCAGTTTGCATTAGTGGTATTACTTCTTTACATCCCACCAGCAGCTAGAAGGTACACATTCCTCTAAAACCCCTTCAGCATTTATAGTTTGTAGACTTTTTGATGATGGTCATGACTGGTGTTACCTGAAACCTTTTTGAATTTGAATTTGCATGTGGCTAATAATTCCTTATACTGAGCTTTAGGCATGTCATTTTTTTCTTTTCCTTTTGTTTTAAAGAGTGAGTACAACTTCCCTCCTCTTATTGACTTCTTGAAAAGTTTCTCATGTGTTGAATTTTTTTGCCTATTCCCTACCCCAGGGCATTTTTTGAATGCAGGTGTCATTTAGAGCCCTTGAGTCCTTGTGACTAATAAGTAACCTTTGGCACTGGGTTTAAAGCTGCTGTTGTGGGAAACAGCCACAAGGCGGCAGCATTATTACGTTCTCCACTCTTCTTACTAGGGCAACAGAGTCTTCCTGGAGGTAGTTTTCCAAGGTTGTAAATTAGAGTGGAATGTGCTGGGACAAGCCCCCAGAAGTTTATGTCTCCTAACTTATGTTTGCTTTTTAAATTTAATTTCTATTTCTTATCGGAGTAAATTTGATTAGAGTGTTTTGATTGGCTGTACAGAATCTGCTCAATGATTCATACATATATCTGTTCATCTTCGGAACCTGTTATCATGTATGTGATTACAGAATGTATATTTTAAAGGTTTGGTGATTATATATTTTATATAGTTCATATGTTATATGTTTATATACATTTAACATACATTAGTATATGTATGTTAACCCCATAGTCCTAATTTACCCATCCTCCCACCTTTCATTTTGGCTAACCATTAGTTTATTTGATAAGTCTGTGAGTGTCTTTTTTTGTGGAAATATGTTCATTGGTAGCAATCTTAGGATAACATGTATAAATGATATCATAGGATATTTGTCATACCCTTTTGACTAACTTACCCTTATATGACTATTTCTAGTCTCAACTGTAGTTCTGAAAACGGCATTGTTCATTTTTTTCCCGAGGCTACTCTTCCATTCTGTCCATATACCACTTCTTCTTTGTCCATTCACCTGTTTATGGACCATTTTTTGCTTCCATGTCTTGGGTATTTCAGTATTGTTGCAGTGCACATTTGCCTGCCTCTGTATTTCCGATTTTGGTGGTCTTAGGTTATAGGCCCAAAAGGTGCCCTGCCGCATCATATGGTAACTCAATTTTTACCTTTTCAAGCAGCTCCATTCAGTATTCGTTAGTGCTGTTACCACTTTACATCCCACCAGCAGGTAGAATGTACACAATTCTCTAAAACCCCTTCAGCATTTATAGTTTGTAGACTTTTTGCTGATGGTCATGACTGGTGTCACCTGAAACCTTTTTGAATTTGAATTTGCATGTGGCTAATAATTCCTTATACTGAGCTTTAGGCATGTCCTTTTTTTTTCTTTTCCTTTTTTTTTAAAGAGTGAGTACAACTTCCCTCCTCTTATTGACTTCTTGAAAAGTTACTCATGTGTTGAATTTTCTTGCCAATTCCATACCCCAGGGCATTTTTTGAGGGCCTGTGTCTTTTACAGCCCTGCAGTCCTTGTGACTATATAAGCAACCATTGGCACTGGGTTTAAAGCTACTGTTGTGGGAAGCAGCCAAAAGGCGGCAGCATTATTACGTTCTCAAGTCTTGTTACTAGGACAACACAGTCTTCCTGGAGGTAGTGTTCCGAGCTTGTAAATTAGAGTGCAATGTGCTGGGACAAGCCCCCAGAAGTTTATGTCTCCTAACTTATGTTTGTTTTTTAAATTTAATTTCTATTTCTTATCGGA
This sequence comes from Balaenoptera physalus, assembly GCF_965194825.1. Classification (NCBI taxonomy): domain Eukaryota; kingdom Metazoa; phylum Chordata; class Mammalia; order Artiodactyla; family Balaenopteridae; genus Balaenoptera; species Balaenoptera physalus. Next base: position 4,705 of record NW_028125707.1, on the reverse strand, counting down.
GTAAATTTGATTAGAGTGTTGTGGTTTTCTGGCTGTACAGAATCTGCTCAATGATTCATACATATGTCTGTTCATCTTCGAACCTGTTAGCATGTATGTGATTACAGAATGTATATTTTAAAGGTATTGGTGATTATATTATTTATATATTTCATATGTTATATGTTTATATACATTTAACATACATTAGTATATGTATTTTAACCCCATTGTCCTAATTTACCCATCCTCCCACCTTTCATTTTGGCTAGCCATTAGTTTATTTGATAAGTCTGTGAGTGTCTTTTTCTGTGGAAATATGTTCATTGGTAGCAATCTTAGGATAACATGTATAAATGATGTCATAGGATATTTGTCATACCCTTTTGACTTACTTAACCTTATATGATTATTTCTAGGCTCAACTGTAGTCCTGAAAACGGCATTGTTCATTTTTTTCCCGAGGCTACTATTCCATTTGGTACGTATCCCACTTCGTCTTTGTCCATTCATCTGTTTATGGACCTTTTTTTTTGCTTCCATGTCTTTGCTATTTCAGTATTGTTGCAGTGCACATTTGCCTGCCTCTGTCTTTCCGATTCTGGTGGTCTTAGGTTATAGGCCCAAAAGGTGCCCTGCCGCATCATATGGTAGCTCAATTTTTACGTTTTCAAGCAGCTCGATTCAGTTTGCATTAGTGCTGTTACGACTTTATATCCCACCAGCAGCTAGAAGGTACACACTTCTCTAAAACCCCTTCAGCATTTATAGTTTGTAGACTTTTTGCTGATGGTCATGACTGGTGTGAGCTGAAACCTTTTTGGAGGTTGGATACGCATGTGGCTAATAATTCCTTATGCTGAGCTTTAGGCATGTCCTATTTTTTCTTTTCCTTTTTTTTAAAATGAGTGAGTACAACTTCCCTCCTCTTATTGATTTCTTGAAAAGTTTCTTATGTGTTGAATTTTCTTGCCTATTCCCTACCCCAGGGCATTTTTTGAGTGCCTGTGTCATTTACAACCGTGCAGTCCTTGTGACTATATAAGCAACCATTGGCACTGGGTTTAAAGCTACTGTTGTGGGAAGCAGCCACAAGGCAGCAGCATTATTACGTTCTCAAGTCTTGTTACTAGGACAACACAGTCTTCCTGGAGGTAGTGTTCCGAGCTTTTAAATTAGAGTGCAATGTGCTGGGACAAGCCCCCAGAAGTTTATGTCTCCTAACTTATGTTTGCTTTTTAAATATAATTTCTATTTCTTATCAGAGTCAATTTGCTTAGAGTGTTTTGATTGTCTGGCTGTACAGAATCTGTTCAATGATTCATACATATGTCTGTTCATCTTCGGATCCTGCTACCATGTACGTGATTACAGAATGTATATTTTTGAAGCTATTGGTGATGATATAATGCATATAGTTTATATGTGATATGTTTATATACATTTAACATACATTAGTATATGTATGTTAACCCCATTGTCCTAATTTACCCATCCTCCCACCTTTCATTTTGGCTAACCATTAGTTTATTTGATAAGTCTGTGAGTGTCTTTTTCTGTGGAAATATGTTCATTGGTAGCAATCTTAGGATAACATGTATTAATGATATCATAGGATATTTGTCATACCCTTTTGACTTACTTAACCTTATATGATTATTTCTAGGCTCATCTCTAGTCCTGAAAACGGCATTGTTCATTTTTTTCCAGAGGCTTCTATTCCATTTGGTACGTGTACCATTTCGTCTTTGTCCATTCATCTGTTTATGGACCTTTTTTTTGCTTCCATGTCTTGGCTATTTCAATATTGTTGCAGTGCACATTTGCCTGCCTCTGTCTTTCCGAATCCAGTTGTCTTAGGTTATAGGCCCAAAATGTGCCCTGCCGCATCATATGGTAGCTCAATGTTTACCTTTTCAAGCAGCTCGATTCAGTTTGCGTTACTGCTGTTACCACTTTACATCCCACCAGCAGCTAGAAGGTACACAGTTCTCTAAAACCCCTTCAGCATTTATAGTTTGTAGACTTTTTGCTGATGGTCATGACTGGTGTGAGCTGAAACCTTTTTGGAGGTTGGATACGCATGTGGCTAATAATTCCTTATGCTGAGCTTTAGGCATGTCCTTTTTTTCTTTTCCTTTTTTTTTAAAGAGTGACTACAACTTCCCTCCTCTTATTGACTTCTTGAAAATTTCTCATGTGTTGAATTTTCTTGCCAATTCCATACCGCAGGGCATTTTTTGAGGGCCTGTGTCTTTTACAGCCCTGCAGTCCTTGTGACTATATAAGCAACCATTGGCACTGGGTTTAAAGCTACTGTTGTGGGAAGCAGCCACAAGGCGGCAGCATTATTACGTTCTCAAGTCTTGTTACTAGGACAACACAGTCTTCCTGGAGGTAGTGTTCCGAGCTTGTAAATTAGAGTGCAATGTGCTGGGACAAGCCCCCAGAAGTTTATGTCTCCTAACTTATGTTTGTTTTTTAAATTTAATTTCTATTTCTTATCGGAGTAAATTTGATTAGAGTGTTGTGGTTTTCTGGCTGTACAGAATCTGCTCAATGATTCATACATATGTCTGTTCATCTTCGAACCTGTTAGCATGTATGTGATTACAGAATGTATATTTTAAAGGTATTGGTGATTATATAATTTATATATTTCATATGTTATATGTTTATATACATTTAACATACATTAGTATATGTATTTTAACCCCATAGTCCTAATTTACCCATCCTCCCACCTTTCATTTTGGCTAGCCATTAGTTTATTTGATAAGTCTGTGAGTGTCTTTTTCTGTGGAAATATGTTCATTGGTAGCAATCTTAGGATAACATGTATAAATGATGTCCTAGGATATTTGTCATACCCGTTTGACTTACTTAACCTTATATGATTATTTCTAGGCTCAACTGTAGTCCTGAAAACGGCATTGTTCATTTTTTTCCCGAGGCTACTATTCCATTTGGTACGTATCCCACTTCGTCTTTCTCCATTCATCTGTTTATGGACCTTTTTTTTGCTTCCATGTCTTGGCTATTTCAATATTGTTGCAATGCACATTTGCCTGCCTCTCTCTTTCCGAATCTGGTGGTCTTAGGTTATAGGCCCAAAAGGTGCCCTGCCGCATCATATGGTAGCTCAATTTTTACCTTTTCAAGCAGCTCCATTCAGTTTGCGTTAGTGCTGTTGCCACTTTACATCCCACCAGCAGCTAGAAGGTACACAGATCTCTAAAACCCCTTCAGCATTTATAGTTTGTAGACATTTTGCTGATGGTCATGACTGGTGTGAGCTGAAACCTTTTTGGAGGTTGGATACCCATGTGGCTAATAATTCCTTATGCTGAGCTTTAGGCATGTCCTATTTTTTCTTTTCCTTTTTTTTAAAAAGAGTGAGTACAACTTCCCTCCTCTTATTGATTTCTTGAAAAGTTTCTTATGTGTTGAATTTTCTTGCCTATTCCCTACCCCAGGGCATTTTTTGAGTGCCTGTGTCATTTACAACCGTACAGTCCTTGTGACTATATAAGCAACCATTGGCACTGGGTTTAAAGGTGCTGTTTTTGGAGACAGCCACAAGGCGGCAGCATTATTACGTTCTCAAGTCTTGTTACTAGGACAACAGAGTCTTCCTGGAGGTAGTGTTCCGAGCTTTTAAATTAGAGTGCAATGTGCTGGGACAAGCCCCCAGAAGTTTATGTCTCCTTACTTATGTTTGTTTTTTAAATTTAATTTGTATTTTTTATCGGAGTAAATTTGATTAGAGTGTTTTGATTGTCTGGCTGTACAGAATCTGTTCAATGATTCATACATATGTCTGTTCATCTTCGGATCCTGTTACCATGTATGTGATTACAGAATGTATATTTTGAAGGTATTGGTGATTATATAATTCATATCATTTATATGTTATATGTTTATATACATTTAACTTATATTAGTATATGTATGTTAACCCCATAGTCCTAATTTACCCATCCCCCCACCTTTCATTTTGGCTAACCATTAGTTTATTTGATAAGTCTGTGAGTGTCTTTTTCTGTGGAAATATGTTCATTGGTAGCAATCTTAGGATAACATGTATAAATGATATCATAGGATATTTGTCATACCCTTTTGACTTACTTAACCTTATATGATTATTTCTAGGCTCAACTCTAGTCCTGAAAACGGCATTGTTCATTTTTTTCCAGAGGCTACTATTCCATTTGGTACGTATACCATTTCGTCTTTGTCCATTCATCTGTTTATGGACCTTTTTTTTGCTTCCATGTCTTGGCTATTTCAATATTGTTGCAGTGCACATTTGCCTGCCTCTGTCTTTCCGAATCCGGTGGTCTTAGGTTATAGGCCCAAAAGGTGCCCTGCCGCATCATATGGTAGCTCAGTGTTTACCTTTTCAAGCAGCTCGATTCAGTTTGCGTTACTGCTGTTACCACTTTACATCCAAACAGCAGCTAGAAGGTACACAGTTCTCTAAAACCCCTTCAGCATTTATAGTTTGTAGACTTTTTGCTGATGGTCATGACTGGTGTGAGCTGAAACCTTTTTGGAGGTTGGATACGCATGTGGCTAATAATTCCTTATGCTGAGCTTTAGGCATGTCCTTTTTTTCTTTTCCTTTTTTTTAAAGAGTGAGTACAACTTCCGTACTCTTATTGACTTCTTGAAAATTTCTCATGTGTTGAATTTTCTTGCCAATTCCCTACACCAGGGTATTTTT